>NC_066579.1:167038670-167367836 GCF_024323335.1 Lathyrus oleraceus | reverse complement strand
GTGAGATATGAGCTGATCTTTGGAGGTGTGACAATGTACGTCACACCATGTCTTGTCCTACTTGCTGATTTTATTTACCATGTCAAATAAATGCCAAATGATCTAAATTTTTGCATGTTGCTACTTCTGGATGTTAGGTTTGAGCATGAGTTTTTGTAGAATTTTTAGATTCATTTCCAATTTGTTTGATATTTTCTTTGCTGGTTGGTCATAATTGGACTCTTGTTGAGTGTTGAACTTTCATGGTTTGTGAAATTCTTATGCCTTATCACATGAGCCTGAAATTTTGTACATTGATTCTTAACATGTTTAAGTGTGTTTGGGCTTTGGTTGGGATCATTTATCTTATGTCATTTCTGCTTTAGGATTGCCTTAAGTTGATGCACCATTTGTGGCCTTGTTTGAGCTTGCTTTTGCCTACCTTGATTTGTTGATTTTAATTGACATGCTTCCACTTATCCAAATGCCATGATTTTTGGTATGCTGATCCTTTGATGTGTTCTGTTTAAGCTTGATTTTTCCTGGAATTTATTGAGCCATTTTGGATTTAATATGCTTGTGTTCATTCTGTTTGCTCCAATGTGTTTCAACTTGCATGCTTTGACATGATTTGTTTATGAAATGAATTTGATGAATGCTTTTGATATGGGACCAATTGGATGATGTTTTTAATTGATAAATCTTGATGCTCACCAATTTTCATGTTCTGTTTTGGTATATTTCTCCTCCTTTGACCCTAGGCTTTGGCCTAAGGGTTTACTTCTCATGTTTGAGTTTGTTTTCAGGTTAAGAAGCATGTGACTTTAAGGAGATTAACTCATATGGCTTGATTTGGTTTGATTGATTGATATTAACTAACCATGGTTTGTTTTGTAGGATGCTTTGAGTTCCTTTGAATTGGGCTTATGCTTTGCTTAATGCATTGTTTGTGTATAGTTGACTGTCTGTTGTCTGTTGACTTTCTTTGTTGAATTGAATACTGATTGTGTTGGATTGATTTCAGGTACCTTAGTTGCTATAGTTCATTGTGAACTTGATTTTGCTTTGCTTGATAGCTTAAGCATTGAGGTATACTTCCTCTTCTTCATGTAGTCTAGAAGACCTGGCCTATTACTTGGCCAGGCACCTGTCTGAAGTCCTCCTTAAGAGGCAATGTTTGTGATTGTTTATCTTTGTCCCCAAGCAGGAAAAGTCCTTTTGATAAGGCAATTGGTAGACAATAGAGATTTGTAGTCCATCTCCTACTATTCTGTGTGTCATTCACCTTGCTCAAACCACATGTGTTGATGCATAGTGAGTAAAAACCCAAGATCTATAGAGTCATTAACTTGTGGAGAGAGTTCCCACTTTCTGAACTCCCACACCTTCTATCATTTGATGATCTCTCTGACCAGAGATAAGAGCCATGAGGCACACCCCTCATATCCTTTCATCTGCTTCACCTTAACTCTCAATGTTAAGGTTAAGAGCACCACTTACCACATTCCAGTTGACTTTAAAGTCTAACCCTTTGCTTGAGCCTATTTGCTTGTATATAGAGTGTGCTAAATGACTTTGTTTGATTGATTGCTTGCTTCATCTGTACATGTTTGCTTGCTTGCCTTTGTGCATTTATCATCATTAATTGTTCATTATTGCATGACCATCATTTCATATCCTTGTGGTTTGTTTGAGTTTGCCCATTGAGGAATCAACTATAAGTCCATTCATTGGCCATTGTTCCTATGATTTGGAAGGGATTGAGTGTAAGACCATTTCATTGGCCACTTATGTCCTCTTTGCTTAGTGCTTCTATTTGTTTGTTGTATGTGAGGATGCAATTATAAGTCCATGCTGTTTGCATTTGTATTCCCATTATCATCCTTTGGAGGTTGGTATAAGTCCAGATAGATTGGCATCTGATATCCATGTTTGTGTTTGCTTGGTGAGGATGCGATTGTAAGACCATGTTGTTGGCCTTTGTACTCCTATGATCATCCTTTGGAGGTTGGTATAAGTCCAGATAGATTGGCATCTGACATCCATGTTTTGTTTTGTTTTAGGAGATTGGTGTAAATCCATTTATTGGTATCCAGTATCCGCTTTTGTTTTGTGAGATTGGAGTAAGTCCATTTATTGGCTTCCGGTATCATTGTTTTGTTTTAGGAGATTGGTGTAAACCCATTTATTGGTATCCGGTATCCGCTTTTGTTTGTGAGATTGGTATAAGTCCATTGATGGCATCCGGTATCACCTTGCTTTTTATTTGCTTGCTTGTTTTGTTGCCTTATTCCAAAGGACACACTTGAATCATCTTCTATATGATTTCAAGAGGTGAACCTCTAGGAAGTTTTACACTCCTTCATCCACATCCTTTTATTCCAAACTCCCTTTTCACATTGTTAATTCAAAAACTTTTACATGTTGTGCAAACATTCTCATCTCTTTTCAAATTAGAAACTTGGACCTCAAGTCCTTGACTTTTCCAACTCCATTTCATAACACTTTCTTTGAATTGAATCTTAATCATACCTTGACCATATTTTGTGAATACTCATAATCAATTTAACTTCACCCATTCAAGTGTTTTGTGGCTTCGTCCATTGTTGATATGCTTTCATACATTAGCCATAGGTTTCAATTACCATAGTGGTTGATGTAAATCTTACCTTATCCTTAGTGAGTTGATTGTAAGTCTTCCATACTTATTATAGGGTTAACCCCTCACTAGTATGTTGAAGCCATCCTCGCATGGTGGATTGTTGATTCAGGTTGAGTTTTCTCCCATTGGTAATGAAAAGCCTTAGTGCTCTTGTTTTAAAATGAACCCACTGATATTTTGGAAATCTTTTAGCCGAACTACGGCGTTTTGATCCTTACCTTTCATGGAAGGTACGTAGGCAACGGGTTCATCCGTTCAAACACAAAAATAATAAAATTGTACATTCTTTTCTCATCTTCCCATTCATGTTTGCACAATATGTCATAAACAAATAAACATTTTCATTCAACAAGTGTGAAAAGGGCTCCCTAGGAGTACCTAGGACGTTTTGGGTGCCTAACACCTTCCCATTGCGTAATTTACCCCTTACCCAGATTCTCTGATCTTTTCATTAGTTTTCTATGTGTAAAACTTCTTAGGCTTTTGTTCTCTTTTTAGCCATTCCTTAGGATAAATAAAAGTGCGGTGGCGACTCGATTTTTTGTATACTTTGCTTTTGGTTTAATCAATAAATCATAAAGTGACGAATACACCGCTACAATAAGGTGTAAACCATAATCCACCAAAATGGATGATTGATATTAAGGATAATATGATCCATCCCATGACCTTTGTTTGGTGTGCTTTGCTTGATCCTTGAGTGTGATTGTTGCATTCATGCACCCATTTACATCCATATCATCAAAATAATAAGAAAATTTTCAAGGAACTTAAGAGGTCTATTTGCAAATTTTCAGACATGGAAAGATAAAGAAGGAATACAAAGAAGTACAGCTTCAGACAACCCGACTTGAAAGAGTTAAGGAATTTGACATCCTATGTATTAGATCCCTTGGGTTTCAAGGCTCATTTTGGGAAGCTTCTTCCTCTTCTGACTACTTAGGTGGATGAAGAATTGATGAGTGTATTGGTGCAGTTTTATGATCCCTTGTACCGTTGCTTCACATTTCCGGAATTTCAGCTTTTGCTCACGCTTGAGGAGTATGCCTACCTTGTGGGTATACCTATTCTAGACCAGTTGCCGTTCAGTGGCTTGGAAAGTATTCCTACTTCCCGAGAGATAGCTGACATGTTGCATATAGATGAATCTCTGGTTGGTGCTCATATGACTACCAAAGGTGGAATTCAAGGTCTCCCTTCTGAGTTCCTCATTGCTCAAGCTACTGTGTATGGGAAGGCCATGAGTGAGGACGCCTTTGAGGCCATATTTGTACTTCTCATCTATGGGTTAGTATTGTTCCCCAACATCGACAAGTTTGTGGATGTGAACGCTATTAGGATTTTCTCTACTCTTAATCCAGTTCTGACTCTGTTGGGTGATACTTATTTTTCTTTGCATATGAGGAATGCAAAGGGTGGTGGCGCCATTGTGTGCTGTTTGCCTCTGTTGCATAAGTGGTTTATTTCTCACTTACCACAGACGGTCGCCTTCAAGGAGAACAAGGGATGTCTACGGTGGTCCACGAGACTTATGTCTCTCACCAATGATGATATCTCTTGGTACGATCGTGTGTATGATGGTGTGCAAATTATTGACTCTTGTGGTGAATTCTCCAATGTGCCTCTTCTTGGCACATGTGGTGGGATTAACTACAACCCCGTTTTGGCACGTCGTCAGCTTGGGTTCCCCCTAAAGGATAAACCCAATAACATTTTGTTAGAGGGTGTGTTCTTTCAGGAGGGTAAAGATCCCCAAGGCTTGAAGAACAGGATGGTCCGCGCTTGGCGCAAGATTCATATGAAAGGAAGGAAGGAGTTGTGTCCTAAGAATTGTGTCGCTTTGGAGCCTTACACTGCTTGGGTTAGGAGGAGAGCTTCTGAGTACCTCAGGCCTTACGAGTATCTGAGACCTACACCTTTGGTTATGGATGGGCCTTCAACCCTCCCTGACCAAGGAGTAGAGGAGTTGAGAGATGAAGACCGTTCACGTGCTTGGATCCGTGAACGAGAAGAGTTGCTTCAGCAGATCAAGGAGAAGGATGCTTTGATTGAGTTTCTCGAGCATCAGGTTATTAATGATCCTAATGATGCATGGACTTCTCTACTTCCTCAGTCTTCCATGTTTTGGAAGAGGAAGTACGATCGACTCGCCAAGGAGAAGGCATATATGGAGGCAGCCTATGAGGAGGAGGTGAAAAAGCTTCGTGCATCTTACCTTCCTGTGTCCCGAGCTTTAGACGATTGTTTCTAGGGATCCATGGGATATTTGTCTTCCTTTTCTCTTGAATTTGGTTACCAATGTTGTACTTCTTTGGTGTAAAAATATTTCCCAGTTATTATTGATAAGATATTTCCATAAATGATAAAAATGTAATATTTCCCAAAATTTGCAAATAGGACTCTGAAGTTCCTCTGAAATAAAAAAAAACAGATCATATGCACAAGCTGTAGCGGGGTATTCATTACCATTAGAGATATTGACTAAATCCAAGGTAAATCATACAAGTCGAGTCACCACCGCACTTCTATTTATCCAAAGGAATGGTTAGAAAGCGAACAAAAACCTAATAGTTTTAACAAAAACTAGTAAAAGAAACAGAGATCTGGGTAAGGGGGTTGGTTATGCAATGGGAAGGTGTTAGACACCCAAAACATCCTAGGTACTCCTAGAGAGCCCTTTTCATACTTGTTGCAAGGTTATTGTCTTGTGAAATTTTTTGTTTGTGCAAACATGATTGAAGAGATGAGAAGAGAATATATAAGTTATTTACATTTTGTGTTTGGATGGATAAACCCGTTGCCTACGTACCATCTTATAAAAAGATTAGGATCAAAACCTCGTAGTTCGGGGTAAAAATCTCAAAAATGAGTTGGTAAATTGATTGGTCCAAAAGCCTTAAGGTCTTTTGTTATCAAAGGGAGAAAACTCAACCAAACCACAAATCCACCATGTGAGGATAACTTCAACATGCTAGTGAGGGGTTAACCTTACAATAAGCATGGAAGACTCATTGTCCATCACTAAGGATATAAGTGAGTATTACATCTACCTCAATGATAACTCAAACCTAATAGCTAAAGGTTATGAAAAAGTTGATTAAGAAAGTGGCCATTGGAACCACAAAAGCACATTTGAATGGGTTATATTTACCAATTAGGAGTATATACAAAAATGGTCAAAGTTGACTTAAAAGTTCAATTCAAAATAAGTGTTATGAAAAGAAAGTTTGAAAATCAAAAGCATAAGGCTTAGGTTTCTAATATTTGAAAACAATAGTTAAATGTTTGCACAAAAGGTTTTGGCTTGGGTTAGAGTGGAGAGAAGGGACAAAACCACACAAGGAGTTCCTCTCTTGAGATCATATTGATGATCCAAGTAGCTCCCATTCTTTGGAATAAAGCAACCACAAAGCATAAGCAATCAAACAAGTCTCACAAGAGATCCTCAATGTATCTTGATTCTTCCACTTAGATGAACATGGCAATGGTCCTCCATTAAGCTCAAATGGAAACTCCTAGCACAAAAGCACACACATCAAAAGTTCCATGAAGTAAAATAAGAATGGACAAGAGTGAGTTAGAGATTTGGTTCTTCTAATCCATCTTCACCATTAAGATCCTTTTACTCCAATTTTGCATAAGGAAGGTCCTAGAATCTAAGTCCAATTCTCCATTTCTTTGCATAGGGAAAGTCCTAAAAACTAAGTCCATTTCTTTGCATTTGGTTCACCATAATCAAAACAAAACACAAGCAAAAATAATATATACACAATTATATGCTCAAGTGAGCAAAAGGCAAATGACATTAACATAAACATGTGCTCAAGTGAGCAAAGAGAAAAGCAAATGAATAATATGTGCAAGAATAGTAAATTGCATTAAAGTAAATTGCATAAAGTAAATGTTAATTGTCAATAGTTAGTGTTAGTAGTTAGTGTGCCATAAGGAAAATTTAACGCTATGTTAAGCAATCGTAATTGGACTTATGTAGAAGTCACAACTATCTGAGGCCGGTCAATAATAATGTAGGCAACAAACACAAGTTAGGAGTCTTGATTAGTGAACCAAGTCCCAACAACTTGCCATGCCAAAAAGGAGAAGAGAATTGATCTTGTATTGGTTTAAGCCTTTTGCATGATTTAGGAAACAACCTATCCTTAATGCAAAGCCATTCACTTGATCAATTGATCAAGATGAATTAGATTTGAATCAAGGAAGATTAAGTCTCCTTAGTCAATGCTAACTTATCAACCTTCAACTCATTGATCAAAAAGAAAAAAGAAGAAGAAGAAGAAGGAGATGAATAAGAGAAAATGGAAATGACAAAATGGTAAAAGAAATATAAATGCATTAAATGGAACATCATGTACCAATCCTCATATGTTGACCAATAACATTGAAAGTCAAGGTCAAACAATCAAAAACAGAAGTGAGATGAAGATTGGAAGTCAAGAAATGAATAAACTATTTTTGGCATTTTTTAATACTTAAAAAATAAACTTGAATAAAATAAATGGAAAGGTCAAACTTCAAAATCACTTCAAATCAACCTTGAAAGGTCCAAGTGATTTATCCTAAGTTCAACAAGGTCAAACAAAGTTTGACAAAAAATTTTAGCATTTTTAAAAGTCAGAAACTATTTTTAATCAATTAAAAATGAATAAAAATAACCTAATTGAACTAAAATCTCAAATAAATCTCAAATCAATTCAAAAATTGATGAGAATATTTTTCATAGATCCATCATCATTCAAATAGGTTAGGAAAATATTTTTGCATTTTTTGAATATCAAAAACTAATTAAAATGAATTAAAAATAACCAGAAAAGAGAAAATTCACAAAAAATATCAAATGATGAAATAAAAAATATTAAAAATCAGAAATAGAAACTAGAATTTATTTGGGAAATAACGCAATTGGTCCCATAATTTTTGGATAAAAAATGAAAGAGATATTAATTTTTGAAAATAATTGGAATTAAACAAAAATAAAAAGAAATTCAGAAAATGAGAAAAATCATGGCACGTTGGATCAACCTCATTGAATGAGGTGGCACATCCAAGGACTCTCACCACACGCTTACCATGGATCCAAGTCAATGCGTGCACATGGAAAAGAAATAGAAGTCATAACAATGGACGCTTGGGATCGAATCTGAAAATACCATCACACGTTCCAGATTTAAACTGGAGATGATGAAGCCACCGGAGCCACCGTCTTCTCCGGTGAGCTTGCAGTTTCCGGTGAGATTTGCAGAAATTAAAACCTTAACCAAAATGTGCGATCTATACATCAATAGAAAGCTGGGATGATGTACATCATCCCTGTACCATCCATTTTCATTCTAGATCTCTAGGATTTGAGAAATCAGAAGTTGAAAAATCTGGTGTTGATCATGAACTCAATGAATTGTAAAAATTAAAAGCATAAACATGATGCCTCTATTGAGAGGACTTCAGCCAACACAAAATCTAAGCCAATGGGTCAATGGATTAGGAGAATCGAAGGAAATACCAGTTGAAATGTAAGCTTGAGTTCTGGTGATTTGAGCTTGAAACCTTGCTTGCTTTATCAAAACAGAAGTTTAATGGAGTGTATGATGAAGGTCTAGAAGCATTAGATCTAAGAATACAACCAGATGAAGCTGAATTCTAGATCTGAAATTTTTTGAAGAAAATGCAATTGCTTCTTTAGTGATGGTTAGGGAAAGATTTCTGCAGCATTTCAGGTTGAATTAGGCGTGTGAAATGGAGGGAATGAAGTCTCTATTTATAGAGTAAGTGGCAACGAAAGTGTGGAATGATCCGTGTGCATGGCATGTGAAGCTTCATTGCATGGGCTTCCATGATCATGCACAAGGCCCAAAAATAATGCCAAATGAACTCTGAGCAATAGCCAAAGGAAATTGGACGTGTAGCTTGCAAGGCAAATGCTGATGTAACATGATTTCAAGTGAATTCTCCAATTGTACCTAAACAATCATCTCTTCGAAAGTACCATTTAGAAAATCCAAGCATAGGCATATAGGTAATGGTTGGAAAGGTCTTTGTATGAGGAACAAATCTTATGTTGGACAAAAACTCATTTGAAGTGTGTAAATTTATGAAATCTGATTTTTAAAGTGTGATGTGCAAAATATGTCAAGGCAAGGTTTCTAAAATTGGACAACTTTCAAGCCCTTATGTTTTGATGATGCAAACTTCAAATGGAAAAATCTCCAACATACAAGTTGTAGATATTTTCAAGACAATAAAAATGGACTTACATTTTGCATCATTTGGATTTTTGATGAAGAAGTTATGGGCACTTGAAGTTGGGCTTTTTTGACTTTTAATGCCTTTGACCCAAAAGGACCTATAATGTCTTGCATTATCACATGTATTTCCTTTGAGATTTTGAAATTTTGTTCAACATAACATTTGAATTAGACATCTTAAGCTTTCCAATGAATTTTATCCCACCTCAAAATCATAGAAAATGAATGAGTTGTGTCCTTGGGAAGTTGAACCAAAATTAGGGTTTCAGTCAAAATGACCTATAATGTTTTGGAATGGAAGATGGTCTTACAAGCTTCAAATAAATTTTTTATGAACATGAAAGTTGTTAATATTATCTTTAAGAACATTTTTGTTTTTGGTCCCATCTCCATTTGACCAACACATAAAAAGTTAGGTCTCAATGTATTTCAAAATAGTCAAATGAATTAACTGATCAACTTTTAAAGTCCACAACCCATATCTTGATGAATTGATGATTGAGGACACTCAAATGAGTTCAAATATGCATGAAATGATGAATTAAAGAACTTCCCTTGATTGTATTTGACCATGGGTTGAGGTTGCTTCATGAGCAAGGCATTGTGGTACACAGATGAATTAGGGCTTCTCTGGGGCACAAACCTCAAATCTTTTGACTTGCTTTGATCAAACATGATGAATTGAGATGTTAGGGAGGCATATTTGATGGATGAGAGCTTTGAGAACCATTACCATGCTTGCTTTCATCTCCTCTTGACCATGTCTTTATACCAAGGATCTCCTAGAAGCTTTTGATCTTGTGATTGCTCAAGCTACAAACAAAAGATGTTAGTGACATATTTTTGTGCTTTTGGTTAGTAATCAAAATGAGAAAAGAAATGATATACAATTCAAACATGCTTGGTGATCTCAAACCACTCACAAGGAGTCCCACCCAAAGGCAAGGGACCAAGATGCTCATTGATCCTTGAGGCTATGCAATGCAATGTTATGATGCCATGAGGGATCTTATGGACAAAAATTGGGGTCTTACAGATGCCCCTATTTAAGGTCATTCTAGCCGGAGAAGTGAAGGTTAAAATCTTCGTCTCGACAAGGTAGAATGGGCTTAAATAATAACAAAGAGACGAATTTTGGTCCCTAAGAGACCTCATGATGCAAATGTATGTATGCAAAAGGATAATATTTTGTGGGGATATGTGTCCAAAAAGGAGTAAAGAAAATCAGGAGACACCGACAATCCGCATGAGTGATACATTCCATGGGTCAAAAACCTGGGGACTCTTATGTGATTAAGAAAGAAATGCGTGAGCAGGACACGACTCAAAGCTTGGGGAGCCGAATTCCGGAGGGAATAAACCAATGGAAAGACTCGAGCTGACTCGAAGACGCCCGTATTGAGGAATATGCCAATACAGCAAAACTATCCACAACGGATACTTCGGATAAAAATCCGGACGAAAACAATCCACTAAGGGACCTCGCTGGGGATGTCTAAAAAGACTCTCCTGGGGAAGCAACGAGATGAGGTATTACCGGTTACTGGGTAATAAACTCAAAGAGACACGTGATCTGAACACCAGTATAAGGGAGAGAGATACAACATGCTCAGGAAGAATGAATATCTAAGACCGGTATAATGGTGAGAGATATCAAAACTCCAAAACATCTGAGGAAGACCTAAAAAGGTATATTTCAACTCAGGGAAATCTGACTCCACAGGGGACAAAAGTCATAATAGGGAGCAGAAAGGGAGGAACACCAGGGATACCGGTTACTGGGCATATAATAGGTGACCAACCAAGGCGTGAATTGGGGAATATTTCCAAGACACTCATCATCCAACAGAGGGCTAAAAATCAAACACGATTACAGGATGGATATTCGACTCCACAAAGGGGATACGAATCTTACTCAATTGGGGAAGAACAAAAGGCTTCGACCAAAGAGTGCATGAGATATATTGTCTATTACCGTCAGAACGTAGATAATATACTCGCATGGACGATTATCCACAACCGGTTACTGGGTTAATAAAGGATAAATCGACCGAAAAGAGAAGGCGTCGAGATACCGAAACTAGGTATATAATGATGATCAATTCAGGAGAGGAACAATCGTTACCAACAACAGGGTAGACGAGCGATGACTTGCTGGGGGATAAATTGCGTAAATAGGGCAATTATCCAGGCAAAAGAGGGAATATCGACATCGAATATCGGATGAAGATAACCACCAAGGAGGGGATTACACTTACCGGATACTGGGTAGGAAACCACGGAAAAGTAACTGTCATCGATTACGATGAACAAAAGGTTAACTCTGCAAGAGGAAAGAGAATAGGGTTTACAACTACCGGTATAAGGGTAGAAAACCACAGACTCCGCCGGGGATAACATGAATGATCACTAATTATTGGGTAATTATTCATTTATACCACGGGGAAGCAAAGGAAACAGTTGCAACAGCCAATTTAGGATCGAACCAAAGAGGCAAACTGAATCAAAACTCGTCCTAATGAGGATATAACTCAATAGGGAAGCCCATCCCAATATATGTGTTGGGAGGAAACAGAAACAACCATCATCCACAAGGATATAACTAGGTGAGGAATATGGAAGAAAGGATAAACGTTTTCTGCCTATGGGCTGACTCTATATGGAGAGATCAGACACACACATCTGCTAGGGGAGACATGTATCACCAAATAGCAGGAGACAAAAAACAACGATATATGACAAATAATGCAACATGAATATCTGAATGTTAAGATTATGTGTAAGACCCCAATTTTGTCCCTAAGATCCCTCATGGCATCATAACATTGCATTGCATAGCCTCAAGGATCATTGAGCATCTTGGCTCCCTTTCCCTTTGGGGTGGGACCTCTTGTGAGTGGTTTGAGATCACCAGGCATGCTTGAATTATATATCATTGCTTTTCTCATTTTATTCACTAACCAAAAGCATAAAAATATGTCATTAACTTCTGTTGTTGTAGCTCAAGCCATTACCAGGTCAAGAGCTTCAAGGAGATCCTTTGTGCAAGAGATGAAGTATTTTCTTGAGATGAGGACCACATGATCATTACAAGGATCTTACATGATCTAGGGTTTCATTTTGAAGCAATCTCCCCAAGTGGTAAAGGCTCAAGTTCATCAAGGCATTTCAAGGTCATCCGAAGACCAAAAAAGTCAACTGTACAGTCAACTGAGGACTATGAGGTGGGGAAATGAGTTGAAAAACCTCAATCATGTTCAAAAGAGGCCTATTAATCATTCTAAACTTCCATCTTGAAGATTCAAAGGTCATGGCAAAAGTTACTAAAAATGGAAAATGACCTGTAATTCAGAGTTTCCAAATTTGGCAAGTTTTTAGTCAACTTTCAACTTGACTTGTCAACATCAAAGAAGTTTCAAATGGATTTTTGGTGAACATGAAAGTTGTAGATATTTGTCTCCCCTTTCCAAAAAGTCCTAATGCATGTCCATATGATGAATGGTTGAGGAGTTATGGTCATTTGATCACAAGGTGTGCATGGAAATTCCAAATGGCATAACTTTTGATACAAAACTCCAATTTGGTCCATTCTTTTTGCAAAATTCTCCTCTTGATCAAGATATTTCAAATGAACCATTGCCATGCATGAGAGAGGATTGTATGCTCATCATTCCTCAAGTGATCATTTTGGTGGGAATTTCCATAATTCAAATTTGGCTTATGATACAAGCAAAATACCAATTCCATGTTGATCCTTGGTTGATTTTAAGTGAATTCCAAGCTTAACATGAACATGTGCACGTGGGACATGGCCATGCAAGTTGAATGTGCAATTTTGCAAGACACTTCAATTCTCACTAATCATGATTAAACAAAGCCTAATTTGGATTTCAGTGTGATTAGCATGCCATATAAATACCAAACCCTAATCCATAACCACGATAACAGAATTTTCAGATCTGAAATTTGAAACTCCCTCCATTTTTCTCTCTCTTCGAATCTTGGATTTCTTCACACAAACACCAAAATTTCTTGCATATTCTTGATCATCATCATTCATTGATCAAGAATCATCATCTGTTTGGATCAATTGAGCAAGAATTTGTGCAGTTCATGTGAAATCTCATGTTGATGGAATCTGAAATTTGAAGTAGATCCAGGTGGTTTCAACTGATTCTTTTTGCTTAAAGCTTCAAGGCAAGGTTAAAGAAGAAGATCTGGAGTTGTAGAGTGCTTGAGAACACGAATTCAGAAGCTTCATGTGTTTAAGGCCATAGATTTGTAGATCTCACTTAGCAAAGCTTGTACATGTGTTTAGATCTTGATTTGGTTGAGTATTGTGTATGTTATGTGAACTGGAATTTTTGCTCATGAAAATGTTTTCGTTCGATCCGTGCAATCTAGGAAGAATTAGGTTAAATTGAATTGATATTTGGATTGTGCATTGCAAGAGGTTTCGAATGATGTATAATTTATTGATTTCTGGAAAATTTTGTCATGGAGCCACCAGATTTGTGCCGGAGAAGACGACCAGAGCTACAACTCCGGCGTCTGGTTTTGTTTAGGGTTTGCTTGCGTGTTTGCCTTGCTGTGTGCTAAGTGTGTTGCTTGCGTGTGTGATTGTTTGGTTGTGAATGCATTGACTGATCCACGCGAGCTTTGACTGGTGATGTGTGTTGATGACTAGATTTAATGAAACGCATCGTTTCATTTAGTGATGTGGCTGCCATGTATGCGCTTGCTTGTATAAATGATTGGTTTTGATTGCTTTGACTTGCCATGCGTGTCTTGACTAGCTGACTGAGCATGCCACCGTGTTTAATGAAACGGTATGTTTTGACATTTGAATCTGGACCGTTTGATTTGCCATGCGCGCCAAGATCTATGGTTGTGGTTTATTTTGATTTAATTTCAAATATTATTTCCCTCCATATTTTACATGTTATTCCATTTTATTTTGCTCATTTAGAAAAATCATTAAAAGTAGAAAAATGATCCAAATTAACTCCAATTTTTTTTCATGGGTTTGTTTTGATGTCTAGTTTTCTATAGTATTATTTCCATGAATTGTTGTTTGCTGGATTTTTATTTGTGAATTTCTGATTGAACATTGTGCTATTTTGACATGTTGTGATTAATGCTTTGTGAAATTCTATATGTTGAGCTTCTTGATCCAAATTTTTGCATGCTTGATCTTCATACATGATGTGAATTTTTGGTCACTGGTTTGGATTTTTTTCTCATATGCTATCATTGTTTTTGACACATGAAGATATAGTATGACAATTTGTGTCACATTTTTGACCTTGCATTTCTGAATTTTTGTTCACCTATCATTTGAACTTTGCTGGATTTGATCTTTTGCATATTGCTTGTTCATAACATGAGAAACTTGTATAAAAAATTTCATAATCATTGCATGCTTTTCTGTTTTGATTTGGATTTTCTAAATTGGAAGTTCAATATGTGCATATTTTGTGATCTTTGCATTACATGAACCATTTGAGATATTTGCTTATTGAATTGATGCTGGTCCTTTTGAGGACATTTTGTGACATGTTTGAATGTACATTATATGGAAGATTGAGTTTTGTTTTGATCATTTGGTTTGGTTTTGAACTCAGTCTTTGTACTAGCGTTTTGTGCATAAACTAACTGTGCTTTGTGTTTCAGGTTTGGACATTTAGCATTGATGGTTGATTTGTTCTCACTTTGTGAGATGCAAATGCTTTGAGTTCTAACTTGTGTTTGTGTTGTAGGATTTTAAGTGAGGTGCTTGAGCTCATAAGTTCATTTGGTTGCTTGAGCATTGTTCACTGTATTGTGTAACTGTGAAGGATTCACTGTTTGTCTGTTGGTTTGACTGAAATATTAACTGTTTAGTTTTTGTACAGGTACCTTAGTTGCTTGCTTTTAGCTCTTGCTTGAGCTTTGGATTATGGTTGATACACCACTTAGGTAGTTACCTTCTTACTCCATGTAGTCTGGAAGTCATGTCACCTTTTTGGCAGGCATTTTGCTGGCAAGTCCTCCTTAAGAGGCTCTGTTTGTGTTTGTTTACAATTGTGCCAAAAACCTCCAAGATGAGGCATGTGTTACTTGATAACACCTCCAAGTTGAGGCAATTGACAGATAAAAGGGATTAGTAGCCAATCCCCCGTTATTCAGTGAGTCGTTCTTTATGCTCGCACTACGTGCTGATGCTTCTGAACATGTACCCAAGATATTTGTCTAGTGTCTGTCAAGTGGAATATGGTCCCTCTTTCTGGATCCCCACGCTTTCCTTTGTCATAAGCTCACCCAGGCCAGGGTTAAGAGCATGAGGTCTCATCCTCATTTACCATCTTTGATCAGCTTCACCCTAACTCTCAATGTTAGTGGTTAAGAGCTACAGATTACCCTTGTACAGTTTGGCTTGTTTGTCGAGGTTGATATGACCCCTCTTGACTAAAGCCTACCCATTGTTTGAAGCCTCTTGTTTGTATATAGTGTGTGATGATTGTTTACTTGTGAACTTTTGATGTGTTTGCTTTTGATGTTTATTTGTTATGGTGGGGAGTCGGATATAAGTCCATGTATTGGCATTCTGTTTCCTTTTTGTTGTTAGGAGTCAGGTGTAAGTACATGTATTGGCATTTTGTTTCCTTTTTGTTGTTAGGAGTCGGGTGTAAGTCCATGTATTGGCATTCTGTTTCCTTTTTGTTGTTAGGAGTCGGGTGTAAGTCCATGTATTGGCATTCTATTTCCTTTTTGTTGTTAGGAGTCGGGTGTAAGTCCATGTATTGGCATTCTGTTTCCTTTTATTGAGGATCTCTGATGAGACTTGTGTGATTGCTTATGCCTTGTGCTTGTTTATTCCAAAGGATGGGAGCCACTTGGATCATCTATATGATCTCAAGAGAGGAACTCCTAGTGTGGTTTCATTGTTTTTTTTACCCCCTTCTTCTTCATTTCTTCATCCTAACCCAAACCAAAATCTTTTTGTGCAAACATTTGACTTTGTTTTCAACATTAGAAACCTAAGCCTTAGGCTTTTGATTTTCAAACTTTCTTTTCATAATACTCATTTTGAATTGAATCTTTAAGTCAACTTTGACTATTTTTGTGTATACTCCTAATTGGTAAATATAACCCATTCAAATGTGCTTTTGTGGTTTCAATAATCACTTCTTAATCAAAATTTTCATAACCTTTTGCTATTAGGTTTGAGTTATCTTTGTGGTAGATGTAATACTCACCTTTGTCCTTAGTGATGGACAATGAGCCTTCCATGCTTATTATAGGGTTACCCCTTCACTTGTGTGGAGTTATTCCTTAGCAAGTCGACTTGCGAGTCCATTCACTTGGTGGAGGTCATGTTGGGATCAATAATATCACATAAGTAAGTTGTGGTTAGACATTACTCTTTCCAATATAGACCTTAGAAGCCAAGGACCTTAGTTTACCAAACCCATCTTGGTCTATTTTTAGGATGTAGTGCGGAAGTCGTTCAAATGTAAGATTTGATACGATTGTTACGCAATACTACACTCATAAGAGTCTCTCTTGAGAATATTTTTGGAATACGAGTAGTCGTTTCTCCGATAATATCCGAAAGATGGGACGATGACTATGGGAACCTCTTGTAGAACATGATTGGCAGGTTTAAACCCTAGTACACTCCCTTTGGTTGGTTCTTAACCGAGACTCCATGCTCGTGACTTGCAACAAACCCTTGATTCATGGTTGATCCGATCATATGGCCTTAATATCAATGGAACTTGGGTGTTGAAAAGGTGTAAACCATAATCCACCAAAATGGATGATTGATTTTAAGGATAATATGATCCATCCCATGACCTTTGTTTGGTGTGCTTTGCGTGATCCTTGAGTGTCATTGTTGCATTCATGCATTCATGCACTCATTTGCATCCATGTCATCAATAAAAAAGAAAATTTTCAAGGAACTTAAGGGGTTTATTTGAAAAAAAAATCAGACATGGAAAGACAAAGAAGGCATACAAAGAAGTATAGCTTCAGACAGCCAGATTTGAAAGAGTTAAGGAATCTGACATCCTATGTATTAGATCCCTTGGGTTTCAAGGCTCGTTTTGGGAAGCTTCTTCCTCTTCTGACTACTCAGGTGGATGAAGGGTTGATGAGCGTGTTGGTGCAGTTTTATGATCCTTTGTACCGTTGCTTCACGTTTCCAGACTTTCAACTTTTGCCTACCCTCGAGGAGTATGCCTATCTCGTGGGTATACCTATTTTGGATCAGTTGTCGTTCAGTGGCTTAGAGAGTATTCCTACTTCTCAAGAGATAGCTGACATGTTGCACATAGATGAATCTCTTATTGGTGCTCGTATGACTACCAAAGGTGGAATTCAAGGTCTCCCTTCTGAGTTCCTCATTGCTCAAGCTACTGTTTATGGGAAGGCCATGAGTGAGGATGCCTTTGAAGCCATATTTGTACTCCTCATCTATGGATTAGAATTGTTCCCCAACATCGACAAGTTTGTGGATGTGAACGCCATTAGGATCTTCTCTGCTCTTAATCCCGTTCCGACTCTGTTGGGTGATACCTATTTCTCTTTGCATATGAGGAATGCAAAGGGTGGTGGCGCCATTGTGTGCTATTTGCCTCTGTTGTATAAGTGGTTTATTTTTAACTTACCTCAGATGGTCGCCTTCAAGGAGAACAAGGGATGTCTACGGTGGTCCACGAGACTTATGTCTCTCACTAATGATGATATCTCTTGGTATAACCGTGTATATGATGGTGTGCAGATTATCGACTCTTGTGGTGAATTCTCCAATGTACCTCTTCTTGGTACATGTGGTGGGATTAATTACAACCCTGTTTTAGCACGTCGTCAGCTTGGGTTCCCCCTAAAGGATAAACCTAATAACATTTTGTTAGAGGGTGTGTTCTTTCAGGAGGGTAAAGATCCCCAAGGCTTGAAGGGAAGAATGGTTCGCGCTTGGCGCAAGGTTCATAAGAAAGGAAGGAAAGAGTTGGATCCTAAGAACTGCATTGCTATGGAACCGTACACTGCTTGGGTAAGGAAGAGAGCATCTGAGTATCTCATGCCTTACGATTATCCGAGACCTACACCTTTGGTTGTGGCTGGGCCTTCAACCCTCCCTAACCAAGGAGTAGAGGAGTTGAGAGACGAAGACCTATCACGTGCTTGGATCCGTGAGAGGGAAGAGTCGCTTCAATAGATCAAGGAGAAGGATGCTTTGATTGAGTTCCTCGAGCATCAGGTTATTGATGATCCTAATGATGCATGGACTTCTCTACTTCCTCAGTCTTCCAAGTTTTGGAAAAGGAGGTATGACCGACTCGCCAAGGAAAAAGCAGATATGGAGGCAGCTTACGAGAGAGAGGTGAAAAGGCTTCGCGCATCTTATCTTCCTGTGTCCCGAGCTTCAGATATTGTACTTAGGGATCCATAGGATGATTACTTTCCTTTTCTCTTGTATATGATTGACAATGCTGTACTTCTTTTCCCTGATGCTATTTGATGAGATATTTCCATATGCGATATAATGCTTAATATTTCCAAAATTGAAAATAGAACCCTAGAGTTCCTTTGAAATAAAAACAAATCATATGCACAAGCATTGCATGCATCATATGCATAAGCAGGTTTTGTTCCCGGCTTCTGGTCATGTGGTCTAACTCTGTGCTCTTTATTTATTTTGAAGACAAGCTGACTCACCGGTACTACACTAGAGCCAACTCTTCCAGATTGATGGATCATCTAGAGCAAGATGTTCATGAGAAGATGGATGCTATGAATGACCAATTTCTTGAGCTGCGCAAGGAATTGAAGACTCTTAGAGGAAAGGATCTGTTTGGCAAGTCTGCTGCCGAATTGTGCTTGGTTCCCAATGTAAAGATTCCTGTGAAATTCAAGGTCCCTGACTTTGAAAAATACAAAGGGAATACTTGTCCTCTCAGCCACCTGGTCATGTATGCCAGGAAGATGTCCACTCAGACTGATAACGACCAGTTTCTCATTCACTACTTTCAGGACAATCTGTCTGGTGCCGCTCTGCGCTGGTATATGGGGCTAGACAGTGCGAACATCCGTTCCTTCAACGACCTTGGCGAGGCCTTCGTCAAGCAATACAAGTATAATGTGGATATGGCTCCCGATAGGGATCAGCTCAGGGCCATGTCCCAGAAGGACAAAGAAACATTCAAAGAGTACGCCCAGAGGTGGCGAGAGTTGGCAGCCCAGATTGTACCTCTGCTAGAAGAGAAAGAAATGACCAAGATCTTTTTGAAGACTTTGAGTTCATTCTATTATGAGCGGATGATTGCTAGCGCTCCTTCTGACTTCACCGAGATGGTGAATATGTGGATGCGTCTAGAAGAAGGGGTTAGAGAAGGACGTCTGGCCAAAGAAGAAGGCTCTTCTGACAAACGATATGGGGCGTTTGTGAAGAAGAAAGATGGAGATGCACATGCTGTGACATCCCATATGAAACCCAGAAGACCCTCTGTGAAGAGGAAGACCATGCGTCCTGCCTGTAATCAGCACCAGGTGGCTCATATAGCACTTGTCTTCAGAGATAATCAGCAATATCAGCAGCATAACAACAATCAACAATCACCTCAGCAATATCAGCAACAACATCGTCCTCAACAGCAGGCCTACCAGCCTCGCAACAGTAATCAATCCAGCACGAGTTATGAGAGGAAAAAGGTCACTTTTGATCCGATTCCGATGACATACGTAGAACTATATCCCTCTTTGATAGAGAGGAAGTTGATTACTCCGAGAGACCCACCAGCTATACTTGCTAACCCTCAGTGGTGGTATAAGCCTGAATTGCATTGTGTTTACCACTCGGGTGCTCCCGGCCAGGACGTGGAGAATTGTTTTCCGTTGAAGACCAAGGTTCAAGACCTTATGAGGTGTGGCATTTTGTGCTTTGAGGACGTAGGTCCTAATGTTAAGAAGAACCCATTGCCCGAGCATGGGAAATCTGTCAACATGGTCCAGGGTTGCCCTGGCAAGTACAAAGTCAAATATGTCAGTCATATTCGACAATCTCTGGTTGAGTTGCATCGTTTATTGTGTGATTACAGTCACTATGAGCACGACCATGATAAATGCCGAATTTGCTCTGTTAACAGATTGGGTTGTCGCCAGGTGCGCAAAGATCTTCAAGAAATGCTGGATGAAGGAGTCATTGAGATCCTTCAGAATAGGAATGTTGACGAAGATGAACCTGAGGTCAACGTAATTTCTCCGGTGTTTCGGATACCTGAACCTGTTATTATCAAGTACGATGGTAGCAAGCAGAAGGTTTCTCCTTCCTTGATCATCAAGTCTGCCGGTCCTGTGCCATATTCTTCCGAAAAGGCAATCCCATTCCGTAACAATGCTGTTGCCGTTGAAGATGGGAAAGAGATGCCTTTGCCATCCTCCTCTGTTGTGAATATTGCTGATGTAAGTGGTTTGACCCGTAGCGGTCGTGTGTTTTCAGCACCCCCGAAGCCTCAGGCTAAGGCTGATTTTGTTGAACGCCCGATTGGGAATGCGGTGAGCACCTCGAATCCGGCACCTGTTGTTAAACCCTCCTCTGTACTAAAGACTCATACTTCTGTTGGCCCTAGTGGCAATGTGAAAGAAGACTGTGATGAGATGCTGAAGCTCATCAAGAAGAGTGAGTACAACGTTGTAGACTAGCTTCTATAAACGCCATCCAAGATATCCGTGTTATCGTTGCTTCTGAATTCAGAACCGCATAGAGAGGCTCTGCAGAAAGTCTTGGATGTGGCATATGTCGATCATGATGTCACAATAGAACAGTTCGATAGCATTGTTGCAAATATTACTGCTTGTAACAATTTGAGTTTCTGTGACTCTGATCTCCCTGAGGAGGGAAGAGACCACAACTTGGCTTTACATATATCCATGAATTGTTAAAACGATGCCATGTCCAATGTGTTGGTGGACACTGGGTCATCCCTGAATGTATTGCCAAAATCCACTCTCTCAAGATTGTCTCATCAAGGGCCTCCCATGAGGCAGAGTGGTGTTGTTGTGAAAGCTTTTGATGGGTCGCGTAAGACTGTGATTGGGGAAGTTGATCTCCCTATCAAGATTGGACCAGGTGATTTCCAAATCACCTTCCAGGTTATGGATATCCACCCATCATATAGCTGTCTCTTAGGCAGACCATGGATTCACGAGGCTGGCGCCGTGACATCCACCCTACACCAGAAGCTGAAATTTGTGAAGAATAAGAAACTGGTAGTGGTAGGGGGAGAAAAGGCTCTCCTGGTTAGCCACTTGTCTTCTTTCTCATACATAGATGCTGAGGCTGAAGTTGGAACTCCTTTCCAAGCTTTATCTATAGCTGAGCTTGTTGAGAAGAGAACTCCTTCATTTGCTTCCTATAGAGATGCGAAATTGGCCATTGAGTGTGGTGTAATTGCTGGTTTAGGAAAAATGATTGAGTTAGAAGACAATAAGTCCCGGGTTGGCATAGGCTTTTCTTCTGGGGTCTTCAATGAGAAAGGGTTGTTCAAGAGTGGAGGTTTCATCCACACCGGTCAGGAGGAAGAAGCTGTTGCTGTCTTGGAAGAGGATGAAGAGGAGTCTGACAATTTTGTTATCCCTGGAGGGGTCTGCAACAATTGGGTCGCTGTGGATATTCCTACGGTCATCCATAAGTCAGCGTAATGATCATTTTGTTTAAAAACCCTTCTCCCATGCCAAAAGGAGAAGTGATGACATTGTTGGCAACATAAATATAATGATATTTTCATTCAATAAATTCATGTTAAATGTTTGTTTTTTCAATTATTTTTCCCTTTTCGCTTTTTTGCATGAATTTGGTGATCACATAAAACCCTAAAAAAGAATAAAATCAATCTTTTCATCTGCATAATGATTTGCCTTGTTTGATTTGTAAAAGCTTTTTATATCCAAAATCATTATGCAGGTTGATTTCTAAACCCATTGAACATAATGATCCAACGTCATCTCCCAATTTTGAGTTCCCTGTATTTGAGGCAGAGGAAGATGATGTTGAAGAGATTCCTAACGAGATTACCCGTCTACTTGAGCATGAAAAGAAGATCATTCAGCCGCATCTTGAGAATCTGGAAACAGTCAACTTGGGGTCTGAGGATTGTGTGCGAGAAGTGAAGATTGGGGTACTCCTGGAAGAATCTGTTAAGAAGGGGTTGATCGAATTGCTACGAGAATATGTCGATATCTTTGCTTGGTCGTATGAAGACATGCCGGGTCTAGATATAGATATTGTGCAACATTTCCTACCCTTGAAACCTGAGTGCGTGCCTGTGAAGTAGAAGCTCAGAAGAACTCATCCTAATATGGCAGTGAAGATCAAAGAGGAAGTTCAGAAGCAAATTGATGCGGGGTTTCTGGTGACTTCTACGTATCCTCAATGGGTGGCCAATATTGTTCCCGTGCCTAAGAAAGACGGAAAAGTCCGTATGTGTGTGGATTATAGAGATTTGAATAAAGCTAGTCCGAAAGACGATTTCCCTCTACTACATATTGATATGTTGGTAGACAATACAACTAAATTCAATATCTTCTCGTTTATGGACGGATTTTCCGGATATAATCAGATTAAGATGGCACCCGAGGATATGGAGAAGACAACATTCATCACACCTTCGGGAACATTCTGTTATCGAGTGATGCCCTTCGGTTTGAAGAACGCCGGAGCCACGTATCAACGAGCTATGACTACCTTGTTTCATGATATGATGCACAAGGAGATTGAGGTATATGTTTATGATATGATTGCTAAGTCGAGAACGGAAGTGGAACATGTAGAGCACTTGGTGAAGCTTTTTCAGCGTTTGAGGAAGTTCAAGCTTCGTTTGAATCCCAACAAGTGTACATTTGGAGTCCGTTCTGGCAAGTTATTGGGCTTTATCGTCAGTGAAAGAGGTATTGAGGTTGATCCTGCAAAGGTCAAAGAAATACGAGAGATGCCTGCGCCCAAAACTGAGAAGCAAGTCCGAGGTTTTCTTGGCCGCTTGAATTATATTTCCAGATTTATATCCCACATGACTGCTACATGTGCGCCGATATTCAAGCTCCTCCGGAAAGATCAGTCTCATGATTGGACCAAGGATTGCCAGAAAGCTTTCAATAGTATCAAAGAGTATCTGTCTGAACCTTCAATCCTGTCTCCGCTTGTAGAAGGAAGACCTTTGATCATGTATCTGACAGTTCTTGAAGACTCGATGGGTTGTGTCCTTGGTCAGCAAGATGAATCAGGGAAGAAAGAATATGCTATCTACTACCTGAGTAAGAAGGTCACTGATTGTGAGTCTTGATACTCAATGCTTGAAAATACATGTTGTGCTTTGGCTTGGGCCGCTAAGCGTTTACGCCAGTATATGATAAATCATACAACTTGGTTGATATCCAGAATGGATCCGATCAAGTATATATTTGAGAAGCCTGCTTTAACCGGGAAGATTAGCCATTGGCAGATGTTGTTATATGAGTATGATATTGAGTATCGAGCTCAGAAGGCTATTAAAGGTAGTATCTTGGCTGACCACTTGGCACGTCAGCCGATCGAGGATCATCAGCCAGTTCAGTACGACTTCCCTGATGAGGAGATTCTGTATTTGAAGATGAAATATTGTGATGAGCCTACACTCGATGAAGGGCCAGAGCCTGGTTCCAGATGGAGTATGGTGTTTGATGGCGCTGTAAATCAGTATGGAAATGGTATTGGGGCAGTGATTATTACTCCTCAGGGCACACATATTCCTTTTACAGCAAGGCTAACTTTCAAATGCACGAATAATATGGCTGAGTATGAGGCCTGTATTATGGGATTAGAAGAATGCATTGATCTAAGGATCAAGCATCTTGATGTTTATGGTGATTCGGCCCTCGTTGTCAATCAAATCAAGGGTGAATGGGAAACGAATCAGCCTGGTCTTATTCCATATAGAGATTATGCGAGGAGGATTTCAACGTTCTTTACTGAGGTTGACTTCCATCATATTCCTCGAGAAGATAATCGGATGGCAGATGCTCTTGCTACTCTCGCTTCGATGATTGTGGTTAAATATTGGAATGAAGTTCCCAATATCACTGTGATGCTCTTGGATAGACCAGCTCATGTATTTGCAGTTGAAGAGGTGAAAGATGATAAGCCTTGGTATTATGACATCAAGTGTTTCCTTCAGAACCAGGTTTATCCGCCTGGGGCATCTGTGAAAGATAGGAAGACTTTGAGAAGATTGTCAGGGAGTTTCTACCTCAATGGTGAAGTGCTTTATAAGAGAAATTTTGACATGGTTCTGCTCAGATGCGTGGATAGACACGAAGCAGACCTGTTGATGACTGAGGTCCATGAGGGTTCATTTGGTACTCATTCCAATGGACATGCCATGGCTAGAAAAATGTTGAGAGCAGGCTACTATTGGCTGACAATGGAGTCTGACTGCTGCAAGTATGTGAAGAAATGCCACAAGTGTCAGATTTATGCGGATAAGATTCATATTCCTCCGACACTTCTGAATGTGATTTCATCACCATGGCCTTTCTCTATGTGGGGAATTGACATGATTGGCATGATTGAGCCGAAAGCGTCCAACGGACACAGGTTTATTCTCGTAGCAATTGATTACTTCACTAAATGGGTTGAAGCGACGTCATATGCCAGTGTGACCAGGCAGGTGGTCGTGAAGTTTATCAAGAATCAACTCATATGCCGTTATGGTGTTCCAGATTAGATCATTACTAATAATGGATCTAATCTGAATAACAAGATGATGAAAGAATTGTGTAGTGAATTCAAGATTGCACACCATAATTCTTCTCCTTACAGACCCAAGATGAATGGGGTTATTGAAGTTGCTAATAAGAATATCAAGAAGATTATCTAGAAGATGGTTGTCACGTACAAAGATTGGCATGAGATGCTTCCATTTGCTTTGCATGGATATCGTACATCTGTCTGCACTTCAACAGGGGCAACCCCTTTCTCTCTTGTTTATGGCATGGAGGCCGTACTCCCAGTAGAGGTGGAGATCCCATCAATGAGAGTCTTGATGGAGGCCAAGTTGACTGATGCTGAATGGGTTCAGAGTCGTTATGACCAACTGAACTTGACAAAAGAGAAGAGATTGACTACCATGTGTCATCGTCAGTTATATCAGCAGAGAATGAAGAAAGCTTTTAATAAGAAGGTCAAGCCTCGTGTGTTCCGAGAAGGTGACCTTGTGCTCAAGAAAGTCGTGTCTTTCGCGCCCGATTCCAAGGGCAAGTGGACTCCAAACTATGAAGGTCCATATGTTGTTAAGAGAGCCTTTTCAGGCGGTGCTTTGATACTTACAACTATGGATAGGGAGGATTTCACTCGTCCTGTGAATTCAGATGCTGTCAAGAAATACTTCGCCTAAAAATAAAAACAGGATAGCTCGCTAAGTTGAAAACCCGAAAGGGTGGCTTAGGAAAAAATGAGCGTCTCGGTGGATTGAAAACCCGAAAGGGCGATCCAGGCAAAAGTTAGAGACAGAAAAAAAATGAATATTTGCATCCCGCTAGATTGAGTACCTCATCCTGGGGAAATCTAGGCAAAAATTAGGGATTTGGAAAGTAACTGCATCCTGACAAGACTTTGTTCGACAACTGTCATCCGTCAGAGATTCTTGTTCATTCGTCGTCAACTAAAGCTTCGAATACATCGAACTCGGAATTGGTGGAGAAATGGTCATTATGTTCAATGTAGCCATTTTCCAATATATATCACCAATTTCAAATTTGTAAAGATCTATGGAGTCTTGCCATTTGCAGGCTACCATTCCATCAAATAAATTTGAGCTTTTATCCAATTATTTGCATTCTTATTTGTTTCTATTCAACAAATGTTTTGCATGTTTTAATTGAGAAAATATCATTGTTTTAAACAAACAAATTTTTTTCACAAATTGTTTTTTAACAAAGTGAACATTCACAATGATGAAAGGCTACTTAAGAGATTCTCAGTGCTCTCTCAAGGGTGGCATGATTCCCAACAGGGTAAGACATGTATTCATATACCTGGCATGACTGTATCCTCTTTGTCGCATTACGCGAAAAAACCGGCGGGAAAACGAAACAACAGAGCCATCACCGTGCGTTATTTATCCCAAAGGAGGGAAAGGAAACGCTCGAAGTAAACCTGGAAAAGACATGGTCTCGTGACCAGAGAAAGATGGAATCGGGAGTCGGTTATGCGAAGGGAAGGTATTAGCACCCCTACGCATCCGTCGTACTCGACGGGATCCACGCTCAAAAGGAATAGAAAAAGGTTGCTAAAGAAACTGCTCAAACACTGCACACAAGCTGGAAACAAACACGAAAAGGAGGAAGCAACGGGACTCGGCAGGATATCGCATCCTGGGCCTACGTAGTCTGTCAAGCACAGACATCAGAGTCGACGTAGTTCGGGACAGGGGAAACGTGCTCGCTAGGATGTCGCATCCTATGCATACGTATCTTCTCTAACCAGAGAAGAATCAGAGCACTCGTAGCTCGGCTAACGCACGCCAAACAAAACACAAACAGGAAACCGACTGCCAATCGATGGACTTACGTCAGACTCCACACAAACAGGCAAACATGGAAACCGAATGCCAATCTCTGGACTTACATCAGACTCCGAACCAACAAACACACACAGGAAACCAACTGCCAATCGCTGGACTTACGTCAGACTCCAAGCACACGACAAACAAACACACACAGGAAACTGACTGCCAATCGCTGGACTTACGTCAGACTCCAAACACGCACAAAGGGTTGAAAAAGAAAAAGGGCGCCCGGAGAGATTAGCTCATCTCCTGCCTACGTACCTCATCTGGTATGAGGATCAGGGCGACGTAGTTCCCCTTAACAGGGAAAGAACTTCTAACCTAACCAGAGACAAAGGGAGACAACAGACTACTAGGGAGACTACAACTCGAGCCTAGAAGTTGTCATGCATACGATCCCTATGTTGAGGTTTCTATCCTAACTTGCACAAGAAGCAAGCTATCCTAAACAACACAATAAAACAAACAAGCACAATAAAGCAAGCACACACACTATATGAAAACAATTGGGCTCATACAAGGCTAGGCTGCAGAAACAAGCCAACTGGAATGGGGTGTTTTTAGCTTTTAACCCTAACATTGAGAGTTAGGGTGAGGCAGATGAAATGGAGATGAGGGTAAGACCTCACAACTCTTATCCCTGGCCTGGGAGAGCTTGACTCAAAAATAGAAAGTGTGGGAGTTCAGAATGTAGGAACTCTTCTCCACAGATGACTGACACAACAAGATCTTGGGTTCTTATTCACAATGCATCAACACATGGTGTGTGAGCAAAGTGAATGACACAACTGAATAGCAGGGGATGGATTTCACATCCCTTTTATCTGCCAATTGCCTCTTAAGAGGTCTTTACCTGCTTGGCACAAAATTAAACATCCACAAGCATTGCCTCCTAAGGAGGGCTTCAGACAGATGCCTACCAATAACAGTAGGTCTTCCATACTACATGAAGATCAAGAAATTATACCTCAGTGGTATGCCAACCACAAGCTAGCAAAGCAAAGTTCAAATGAACTTAAAGCAACTTAGGTACCTGCGGAAACAGCTAAACCAATCAGTACAACTTTCAGACAAACAATCAATAGTTAATAACAAACAGTCAAACAAAGCATCAGCATCATCAGACAACAATGAGCAAGCCATAAGCACAAGTGAATTGTTCTCAAAGCCTACAAAACACACAAAGGTTAGCAAATGACAACAATTGACCAAGCTTAAATGAATGAGCCACTCCAATCATGGAAATGTACATTTGAACCTGAAATTCACAATCCAAATGGTAAGTCCAAACCACTAGGTCAAAGCCTAGGGTCAAAAGGGGATCAAAAATCCAAAACAGAACCTCAAACTCAACATGAATCATATTTAACCAATCAAGAACCAATCCTAAAAAGGACCAAATCATAATCAATAAGCAAGTTCATTTCATGTGCAAGATAAATCAAAGACCAATTCAAGGCATCCAAATACCACCATGAATGAAAATTCTCAATCAAAACAGAAACGATTCAAATAATTCTGGAAAAATTCATGAACATTCAAGACATCCACAACATCCATCACAAAAAAAATCAGAAACATTGGAGATTATTTGGCATGGAAATCACATTGTACAAGTTAGACAACCAAAAGGTGTGACACAAATTGTCACACCATGTTAACACAAGCATAAAACAGAATTGGTACATGAGAAAAATGTCAAACCAAAGCCAAAATGTCCATCAATGTGTCCAGAATCAGCATGCAAAATTTCAAGTTCATTGGACTAAAAACAAGCATTTCACAACAAGATAAGCAAGGCAAGGTCACAAATGGGCACATGATCATATAACCTAGCACCAAATAAAATCCAGCCATGCACAATTTTCCAATTTATGATCATAAAAACCTAGACAGAATAAGGAGCATTTTGCAAAAAATTGGGATGAAATTGGATGATTTTTCAATTTGTTATGATTTTATGAAGTTTGGGAAAAAATTTGAAATCAAAATGAACCAAGGCATGGAATAAGGAGGGAAACATGTGAAAATGCAAGGCAATTTGAATAAGCGCACTCGGCCAGGATCGAACCTGGTCCAAATTTGAAAAAATGCGCTTAAGTGAAACGGTGTCGTTTCACTGTAGAAACCCTAAGCCTGGCCAGAAATCGTAGCTAATTGAAGAACTCGTAGCTAATTCGCAGCAAAATCTGGAAACGTGATGATCTTCATCTTCCTCATGAAGATGAAGATGAACTTCAAATGCAAATTTCCAGAAAATCCAAAAAAACTCCAAAAATCAAAACAAGCACAGCATTGTAAATCATTTTTCATGTGGATTAAAGATCAACAAACATTTAAACATAATTCATCATAACAAGATCAAATCGAAGCAAAACTTTTTGGCATCTCATATTTCAATCATGCATAACTTCATGGATAGTGCACCATTTTAGTTGATTTTTCCACCAGAATTCTCTACAACACGAGATCTACACAAACATACACATGGATTGCAAAGTTAAGAGGATCGAAAATCAACCTCTTGAAGAGCAGAACCTTTGAACTGCACTATCCAAGGCTTGTAATGGTCCAAAGCTCCTCTATGATGCTTGTGGAGATGATTGATGGTGAGATTGAAGCTCAAACAAGCATGAATCCAGTAGAATTTGCATACTCCATTGAACCTTCAAGCTTCAAGTATGGTCAAAAATGGCGCGAATCCTTACAAATCCACGTTCAAATCTCCTAAAAAACACTTCATGATCATGATTCCAACAAGAGAAATGGCTCTTGTGTGAGAAAATTGAAAGTTCTTGATGAGAGAAATTTTTTGAAAAGTTTCTAGATCTAGATCTGAAAAGCTTGTTAATGGCCAATGAAGTTGTGATTATCCTTATATATCCCTTGTTAATCATTCTGAAAACATGTTTAAGCCAAAACAAATTGGGATTAACAAGTTACAAGGTGTATGCATCAATTAGTATTTTCACTCCATGCAAGAGATAGCCACGTGAACAGTGCATTATGCTGACCCAAATCCACTTAAACAAGGCCCATACACACTTTGGAAGTGGTATTTTATGCATATGATCAACCAAATTGATTTTAGAAATTTTCCTTCAAAAAAACTTCATGAATGAGCACATGATCATGCAAGTGAAATTCATGCCATGTAATGGATGTTTTGGAAACTACATGTTATGAGGAACAAAATGCAAAAAGAACCACCAAAATTGGAGCCTTGGTTCAAAAGTTATGCCCATTTGAATTTTTAAGCACACTTTGCCATGATTGCATTATATCTCCTCAACCACACATCATAAATCCATGATCTTGGACGTTATGGAAATGGGAGAGAAAGATCTTCAACTTTCATGTTGGACAAAATTTCATTTGAAGCTTATTTGATGATGTAAAATTGAGTGGAAGTTGGTCCAAAACCTTTCCATTTTTGGAAATTTCAAATGATGGGTCACTTTCTATTTTGGGAAATATTTGACTTGACTTCAAATTCTTCAATGTGAGTGTTTGAAATGTCAAATGAGACTTGTTTGAACATGAATGAAATATCTCTGATCACTTCCCACCTCCAAATCCACAGTTGACTTTGCAGTTGACTTTTATGGGCCTCAGATGACTTGGACATGCACTGATGAATCTAAGCCTTCAACACTTGGCCAAGCTGGTTCAAAATGATCCTTAGGTCATGTGAGCTCATTATAACAACCATAGGGCTTTCATCTCATGGAAAATGCTCTTGCTCTCTTGCACAGTTGAATCTCCTGACCAGTCTTGACTGATGAGATGTAACATTTTATGCAATGCTAATGCAATCTTAATGACCTAAAAATGAAATGTATATACAAATGGGAGGTGCAAATTTGAGGTGCTACACTCTTCTCCCAGAATTTTTGTTGGGATTTCTCCCCACCAGAGTATTTGTTGAGGTTATTCACCCCCCTTTCCTTCAGCAGAGCAGTGGTTTTCCCTCCTCAGCAGATGTGTCCTCTTTAGAAGGTTTGGTATTTGGTGGTTGATCCCCAGAATTCCTTCTTTTCATCAGATAGATCCCCAGCGGAGTTGTTGGTGTATTGGATCTTATCCATGATGATGTTATCCCCAGCAGAGATATTGCTGTTTCCTCAGATAGATCCCCAGCGGAGTTGTTGGTGTGTTGGATCTTATCTGTGTTGATTTATCCCCTACAGAGATATGGTGGTTTCCTGGTATCTCTGATCCCCAGTAGAGTTGCTTGTGTGGCATATTCTACTTGAGCGATCTTTTCTCCTCAGTAGGTGTGATTTCCTTGGTGAGTTTGGTACTTGGTGTTGGATCACCATTTTTCCTCTTATATCCCTCAGAAGGATTCACCAGTAGAGTTGCTTTTGTGGCAGTTTCGGCCTGCACAATGAACTTATTTTTCCGGTTGTGACTGATGATTCCTCCGGAGCCATTTGTGTTTTTCCTCCCGAGCAGAGTGCATGGTAAAGGTATTTTAGCCTCCTTCCTCCTCAGCAGGTGAGATTCTTGGTTCGTTTGACCTTTGGGAGCTTCTGGTTGGTGGTTGTATCCCCACAAAGATCCATCACCCCTTTTTTGATAAGTTCCCCGGCGGAGTGGTTTCCCCAGCAGAACTTATTTGTGCCGTGATCTGGTTCACAGTCGAAATGAGTGTTGTTCATTCCCCTGCAGAGATTCATGATTTTTCTGATATCTTTGATTCCCCTGTAGAGTTGCTTTTGTGACAGTTTCTATCTGTGCAATGAACTTCTTTCCCAGCTGAGACTGATGATTCATCCCTGTAGTGATGTTGTGGTCTCTGATCCCCGACAGATTGGATATTCTCTGGTGATCCTGGCTTTATCTCTTGAGATGTAGTACCGGGTGGTTGATTCCTGGACCTGTTTGTGTTAGATATGTCTGTTTGTCAGCATTCATCAAACATAAATCATGCATATACATGCATAGTTATAACATTCAGATATCCGTGTTGCATTCTTTGCCATATATCGTTGTTTGTTGTTTCCTGCTATTTGGTGGTATATATTTCCCCAAGCAGATGTGTGTGTCTGATCTCTCAAAATAGAGTCAGCCCCCATAAGCAGAAAGTATTTATCTTTCCTGCCCTTTCCCCACTGAGTTATATCCTCGTGGACGACGGTTGTTTCCGCTTCCTACCAACATATATATTGGGATGGGTTCCCCTATTTGAGTTATATCCTCATTAGGGTGAGTCTTGATTCAGTTCGCCTTTTTGGTTTGATCCTAAATTGGCCTCTTGTGACTGTCTCTGTGGTTTCCCTGGGGTAAATGAATAATTGTTCAGTAACCAATAATTATTCACCTTATCCTCAACGGAGTTTGTGGTTTTCTACCTTTATACCGGTAGTTGTAAATCCTACTTTCTTCCCCTAGCGGAGTTTGTGGTTTGCTACCCTTATACCGGTAGTTGTAAATCCTTTGTTCCTCCCTTTGCAGAGTTAACCTTGTTGTTCATCCTAGTTGATGACGGTTACTCTTCTGTGGTTTTCTACCCAATATCCGATAGATGTAATCCCCTCTTTGATGGTTATCATTATCCGATATTCGGTATTGATATTCCTTCCCTCTTTTGGATAATTGCCTTGATTAAGCAATCTTATCCCCAGCGGGTTTCCCTCCTTCTTGTGGATAATTGCTCTGATTAAACAATTTTATCCTCAGCGGGTCCTCTTTCATTTACCGTTTGCTGGTGATGTTTGTTGCTCCCCTTGATTGGTCATCATTATATACCAAGTTGGTATCCCGATGCTTTTTCTTTTCGGTCGATTTATCCTTTATTAACCCAGTAACCGGTTGTGGATAATCTTCCATGCGAGTATATTATCTACGTTCTGACGGTAATAGATAATATATCTCATGCACTCTTTGGTCGAAGCCTTTTGGTCCTTCCCCAACTGAGTAAGATTCGTATTCCTGTTTTGGAATCGAATGTCCTTGTCCTTTGTTTTCTACCCAGTATCCGGTAGATGCAATCCCCTCCTTTGACGGTTATCTTCATCCAATATTCGGTGTTGATATTCCCCCCCATTTTGCTTGGATAATTGCTTTGTTTATGCAATTTATCCCAGCGAGTCATCTCTCGTTTACCCTATTGTTGTTGGTAACGATTGCTTCTCTCCTGAATTGGTCATCATTATATACCTAGTTTTGGTATCCCGATGCCTTTTCTTTTCGGTCGATTTATCCTTTATTAACCTAGTAACCGGTTGTGGATAATCTTCCATGCGAGTATATTATCTACGTTCTGACGGTAATAGATAATATATCTCATGCACTCTTTGGTCGAAGCTTTTGTTCTTCCCCAGTCGAGTAAGATTCGTATTCCCTTTGCGGAATCGATTGTCCATCCTATAATCGAGTTTGCGTTATGCCCTCCTTTTGGATGATGAGTGTTTTGGAAATATTCCCCAATTCACGCTTTGGTTGGTCACCTATTATATGCCCAGTAACCGGTATCCCTGGTGTTCCTTCCTTCTGCTCCCTATTATGACTTTGGTCCCCTGTGGAGTCAGATTTTCCTGAGTTGAGATATACCTTTTTAGGTCCTCCTCAGATGATTTGGTTGATTGATATCTCTCACCCTTATACCGGTCTTAGATATTCATTCTTCCCGAGCTTGTTGTTCTCTCACCCTTATACCGGTGATTAGATCACATGTCTCATTAAGCTTGTTACCCAGTAACCGGTAACACCTCATCCTTTTGCTTTCCCTGGAGAGTCTTTTTAGATTTCCCCAGCGGAGTTTCTGTTGTGGATTTCCTTTTGCTGTGTTGGCATTTTCCCCAATACATGCATTTCCCCCGCAGGGATATTTTGTTCAATCTTTCCCCATCCCGAGTCCGGATTTTTATCCGAAGTATCCATTGCGGATAGTTTTGCTGTGTTGGCACATTCCCCAACACATGCATCTTTGAGTCAGCTCGAGTCTTTCCAATGGATTTATTCCCTTTGGAAACTCTTTTCCCCAGCTTTGAGTCGTGACTTGCTCACACGGTTTCAGTCCTTTACTCCCCAGATTCAAGTCGTGACTTGCTCACGCATTTCTTTTCTATCCCCATGAGAGTCCCCGTTAGAGTCTCTATTCCCTAGTGAGTGTATTACTCCTATGGATTGTCTTGTCTCCGGATGTCTTTTCTTCTTTGTGGACACATATCCCCACAGAGCTTGTTTGTTTTGCATACATACATTTGCATCATGAGATCTCTTAGGGACCAAAATTTGTCTCTTTGTTATTATTTAAGCCCATTCTACCTCGTCGAGACGAAGATTTTAACCTTCACTTCTCCGGCTAGAATGACCTTAAATAGGGGCATCTTTAAGACCCCAATTTTGTCCCTAAGATCCCTCATGGCATCATAGCATTGCATTGCATAGCCTCAAGGATCATTGAGCATCTTGGCTCCCTTTCCCTTTGGGGTGGGACCTCTTGTGAGTGGTTTGAGATCACCAGGCATGCTTGAATTGTATATCATTGTTTTTCTCATTTTATTCACTAACCAAAAGCACAAAAATATGTCATTAACTTCTGTTGTTGTAGCTCAAGCCATTACCAGGTCAAGAGCTTCAAGGAGATCCTTTGTGCAAGAGATGAAGTATTTTCTTGAGATGAGGACCACATGATTATTACAAGGAGCTTACATGATCTAGGGTTTAATTTTGAAGCAATCTCCCCAAGTGGTAAAGGCTCAAGTTCATCAAGGCATTTCAAGGTCATCTGAAGACCAAAAAAGTCAACTGTACAGTCAACTGAGGACTATGAGGTGGGGAAATGAGTTGAAACACCTCAATCATGTTCAAAAGAGGCCTATTCATCATTCTAAACTTCCATCTTGAAGATTCAAAGGTCATGGCAAAAGTTACTAAAAATGGAAAATGACATGTAATTCAAAGTTTCCAAATTTGGCATGTTTTTAGTCAACTTTCAACTTGACTTGTCAACATCAAAGAAGTTTCAAATGGATTTTTGGTGAATATGAAAGTTGTAGATCTTTGTCTCCCCTTTCCAAAAAGTCCTAATGCATGTCCATATGATGAATGGTTGAGGAGTTATGGTCATTTGATCACAAGGTGTGCATGGAAATTCAAAATGGCATAACTTTTGATACAAAGCTCCAATTTGGTCCATTCTTTTTGCAAAATGCTCCTCTTGATCAAGACATTTCAAATGAACCATTTCCATGCATGAGAGAGGCTTGTATGCTCATCATTCCTCAAGTGATCATTTTGGAGGGAATTTCCATAATTCAAATTTGGCTTATGATACAAGCAAAATACCAATTCCATGTTGATCCTTGGTTGATTTTAAGTGAATTCCAAGCTTAACATGAACATGTGCACGTGGGACATGGCCATGCAAGTTCAATGTGCAATTTTGCAAGACACTTCAATTCTCACTAATCATGATTAAACAAAGCCTAATTTGGATTTCAGTGTGATTAGCATGCCATATAAATACCAAACCCTAATCCATAACCACGATAACAAAAGTTTCAGATCTGAAATTTGAAACTCCCTCCATTTTTCTCTCTCTTCGAATCTTGGATTTCTTCACACAAACACCAAAATTTCTTGCATATTTTTGATCATCATCATTCATTGATCAAGAATCATCATCTGTTTGGATCAATTGAGCAAGAATTTGTGCAGTTCATGTGAAATCTCATGTTGATGGAATCTGAAATTTGAAGTAGATCCAGGTGGTTTCAACTGATTCTTTTTGCTTAAAGTTTCAAGGCAAGGTTAAAGAAGAAGATCTGGAGCTGTAGAGTGCTTGAGAAGACGAATTCAGAAGCTTCAATTTCCAAGTGAGTCAGGATTCGATCTCTTATTTCGTTGTTTTAAGGCCATAGATTTGTAGATCTCACTTAGCAAAGCTTGTACATGTGTTTAGATCTTGATTTGGTTGAGTATTATGCATGTTATGTGAACTGGAATTTTTGCTCATGAAAATGTTTTCGTTCGATCCGTGCAATCTAGGAAGAATTAGGTTAAATTGAATTGATATTTGGATTGTGCATTGCAAGAGGTTTCGAATGATGTATAATTTGTTGATTTCTGGAAAATTTTGTCATGGAGCCACCAGATTTGTGCCGGAGAAGACGACCGGAGCTACAACTCCGGCGTCTGGTTTTGTTTAGGGTTTGCTTGCGTGTTTGCCTTGTTGTATGCTGAGTGTGTTGCTTGCGTGTGTGATTGTTTGGCTGTGAATGCATTGACTGATCCACGCGAGCTTTGACTGGTGATGTGTGTTGATGACTAGATTTAATGAAACACATCGTTTCATTTAGTGATGTGGCTGCCATGTATGCGCTTGCTTGTATAAATGATTCGTTATGATTGCTTTGACTTGCCATGCGTGTCTTGACTAGCTGACTGAGTATGCCACCGTGTTTAATGAAACGGTGTGTTTTGACATTTGAATCTGGACCGTTTGATTTGCCATGCGCGCCAAGATCTATGGTTGTGGTTTATTCTGATTTAATTTCAAATATTATTTCCCTCCATATTTTACATGTTATTCCATTTTATTTTGCTCATTTAGAAAAATCTTAAAAAATAGAAAAATGATCTAAATTAACTCCAATTTTTTTTCATAGGTTTGTTTTGATGTCTAGTTTTTTATAGTATTATTTTCATGAATTGTTGTTTGCTGGATTTTTATTTGTGAATTTTTGATTGAACATTGTGCTATTTTGACATGTTGTGATCAATGCTTTGTGAAATTCTATATGTTGAGCTTCTTGATCCAAATTTTTGCATGCTTGATCTTCATACATGATGTGAATTTTTGGTCACTGGTTTGTATTTTTTTCTCATATGCTATCATTGTTTTTGACACATGAAGATATAGTGTGACAATTTGTGTCACATTTTTGACCTTGCATTTCTGAATTTTTGTTCACCTATCATTTGAACTTTGCTGGATTTGATCTTTTGCATATTGCTTGTTCATAACATGAGAAACTTGTATAAAAAATTTCATAATCATTGCATGCTTTTCTGTTTTGATTTGGATTTTCTAAATTGGAAGTTCAATTTGTGCACATTTTGTGATCTTTGCATTACATGAACCATTTGAGATATTTGCTTATTGAATTGATGCTGGTCCTTTTGAGGACATTTTGTGACATGTTTGAATGTACATTATATGGAAGATTGAGTTCTATTTTGATCATTTGGTTTGGTTTTGAACTTAGTCTTTGTACTAGCGTTTTGTGCATAAACTAACTGTGCTTTGTGTTTCAGGTTTGGACATTTAGCATTGATGGTTGATTTGTTCTCACTTTGTGAGATGCAAATGCTTTGAGTTACAACTTGTGTTTGTGTTGTAGGATTTTAAGTGAGGTGCTTGAGCTCATAAGTTCATTTGGTTGCTTCTGCATTGTTCACTGTATTGTGTAACTGTGAAGGATTCACTGTTTGTCTGTTGGTTTGACTGAAATATTAACTGTTTAGTTTTTGTACAGGTACCTTAGTTGTTTGCTTTTAGCTCTTGCTTGAGCTTCGAATTGTGGTTGATACACCACTTAGGTAGTTACCTTCTTACTCCACGTAGTTTGGAAGTCATGTCACCTTTTTGGCAGGCATTTTGCTGGCAAGTCCTCCTTAAGATGCTCTGTTTGTGTTTGTTTACAATTGTGCCAAAAACCTCCAAGATGAGGCATGTGTTACTTGATAAGACCTCCAAGTTGAGGCAATTGACGGATAAAAGGGATTAGTAGCCAATCCCCCGTTATTCAGTGAGTCGTTCTTTATGCTCGCACTACGTGCTGATGCTTTTGAACATGTACCCAAGATCTTTGTCCAGTGTCTGTCAAGTGGAATAGGGTCCCTCTTTCTGGATCCCCACGCTTTCCTTTGTCATAAGCTCACCCAGGCCAGGGTTAAGAGCATGAGATCTCATCCTCATTTACCATTTTTGATCAGCTTCACCCTAACTCTCAATGTTAGTGGTTAAGAGCTACAGATTACCCTTGTACAGTTTGGCTTGTTTGTCGAGGTTGATATGACCCCTCTTGACTAAAGCCTACCCATTGTTTGAAGCCTCTTGTTTGTATATAGTGTGTGATGATTGTTTACTTGTGAACTTTTGATGTGTTTGCTTTTGATGTTTATTTGTTATGGTGGGGAGTCGGATATAAGTCCATGTATTGACATTCTGTTTCCTTTTTGTTGTTAGGAGTCGGGTGTAAGTCCATGTATAGGAATTTTGTTTCCTTTTTGTTGTTAGGAGTCGGGTGTAAGTCCGTGTATTGGCATTCTGTTTCCTTTTTGTTGTTAGGAGTCGGGTGTAAGTCCATGTATTGGCATTCTATTTCCTTTTTGTTGTTAGGAGTCGGGTGTAAGTCCATGTATTGACATTCTGTTTCCTTTTATTGAGGATCTCTTATGAGACTTGTGTGATTGCTTATGCCTTGTGCTTGTTTATTCCAATGGATGCGAGCCACTTGGATCATCTATATGATCTCAAGAGAGGAACTCCTAGTGTGGTTTCATTGTTTTTTTTACCCCCTTCTTCTTCATTTCTTCATCCTAACCCAAACCAAAATCTTTTTGTGCAAACATTTGACTTTGTTTTCAACATTAGAAACCTAAGCCTTAGGCTTTTGATTTTCAAACTTTCTTTTCATAATACTCATTTTGAATTGAATCTTTAAGTCAACTTTGACTATTTTTGTATATACTCCTAATTGGTAAATATAACCCATTCAAATGTGCTTTTGTGGTTTCAATAATCACTTCTTAATCAAATTTTTCATAACCTTTTGCTATTAGGTTTGAGTTATATTTGTGGTAGATGTAATACTTACCTTTATCCTTAGTGATGGACAATGAGCCTTCCATGCTTATTATAGGTTAACCCCTCACTAGCATGTTGAAGCTATCCTCACATGGTGGACTTGTGGTTTTTCAGGTTGAGTTTTCTCCCTTCGATAACAAAAGACCTTAAGGCTTTTGGACCAATCAATCCACTCATTTGTTTTGAAATATTTTACCCGAACTACGAGGTTTTGATCCTAATCTTTTTATAAGAGGGTACGTAGGCAATGTGTTTATCCATCCAAATGCAAAATGTAAATAAACTTGTATATTCTTTTCTCATCTCTTCAATCATGTTTGCACAAATAAATTTCACAAAAACAATAACCTTCACAAGTGTGAAAAGGGCTCCCTAGGAGTACCTAGGATGTTTTGGGTGCCTAACACCTTCTCATTGCATAACCAACCCCCTTACCCAGATCTCTGTTTCTTTTACTAGTTTTGTTTGTAAAAATTTTTAGGTTTTTGTTCGCTTTCTAACCTTTCCTTTGGATAAATAGAAGTGCGGTGGCGACTCGACTTTGTATGATTTACCTTGGATTTAGTCAATATCTCCAATGGTAACGAATACACCGCTACATTATGCATGTATATGCGTGATTTATGCCTGATGAATGCTGACAAACAGACATCTCTAACACAACAGGTCCAGGAATCAACCACCCGATACTACATCTCAGGAGAGAAAGTCGGGATCACCGGAGAGTATCCAATCTGCCGGGGATCAGAGACAACAAGGAAACAACAATATCTCTGCGGGGGATGAATTATCAGTCACAGCTGGAAAAAAGAGTTTAATGCACAAGTAGAATCTGCCACATAAGCCACTCTACTGGGGAATCTATCCTAGGGATAAAGGGATTATGGGGACCAACCACCAAAAATCGAATCTTCCAGGAGAACATCTCTGCTGAGGAGGCAAGAAACATTGCTCTGCTGAATGGGAGAGAGGTGACTAACCTCAACAAACAACTCCACTTGGTGGGATAATCCACAACAATATTCTGGAGGAAGAGGATACAGTTATGCCAGGAATATGAACGAATGTCTTACCCTGTTGGAGATCATACCACTCTTGGGAGAGCATTGAGAATTTCTTAAGTATCATTTCATCATTGTGAATGTCCATTTTTGGTTAAAAACAATTTATAAAATTTGATTGTTTTAAAATAATATATTCTCAATTAAAGCATGTGAAACATTTGTTGAATAGAAACAAATAAGAGTGCAAATAATTGGATGAAGGCTCAAATTTATTGGATGGAATGGTCGTCTGCAAATGGCAAAACTCCATAGATCTTTACAAATTTTGAAATCGGTGATATATATTGGAAAAAGGGCTACATTGAACATAATGACCATTTCTCCACCAATTCCGAATCCTATGTATTTGAAGCTTCAGTTGATGACGACTGAGCAGGCATCTCTGATGGATGACAGTTGTAGAACAAAGTCTTGTCAGGATGCAGTTACTTGCTAAATCCCTAATTTTTGCGTATATTGCCCCAGGATGAGGTACTCAATCTAGCGGGATGCATATATACATATTTTTTATGTCTCTAACTTTTGCCTGGACCGCCCTTTCGGGTTTTCAATCCACCGAGATGCTCATTTTTGCCTAAGCCGCCCTTTTGGGTTTTCAACTTAGCGAGCTATTCTATTTTTTTATTTTAGGTGAAGTATTTCTTGACTGCATCTGAATTCACAGGACGAGTGAAATCCTCCCCATCCAGAGTTGTAAGTATCAAAGCACCGCCTGAAAAGGCTCTCTTAACAACATATGGACCTTCATAGTTTGGAGTCCACTTGCTGTAACACCCCGAATTAAATAAGAGGATTATTTAAATTAAGTTAATAATATATTTAATAATTTAATTAAATAAATTGAATTATTGGATTATTATTATTATTATTATTTGGAATAATAATTAGTGGAAAATATATAAGTTGGAATAAGAGAAAAGGGTTTTCAGTATTGGTAAAGAGTTTTCACGTGAAACAGAGAAGCGGCTGAAAAGTGGAAAGTGGAGAAAGGGCAAAGAGGAAGAGCTAGAGAGCAAAGGTTGAAGAACGGAAAAGCTTGAAGCTTAGAGATTGCCGGATTATCTCAGGTAAGGGGGGTTTATCGTCGTTTAATGGGTATTATAGATTAACATGTCATGGGTAGTGATAAACCGTTGGATTACCCTAATTGGGATTTAGAATGCCGAGAAAATTGGGAGGAATAAGTTGTATGAAAACTGAAATTGAATCGATAATTGTATGTGTCGTGATTTTCCGATAATGTAGCTTTTTACGGAAGTTGAATCGGAGGTCCGGAAGTCCTCCAACGGCGGAAAATGCGGAGAACTCTGCATTCTGCCTTGTGTTAGCGCAGGAACTGCTGTTTTGTCTGCGTTAACCGGTTAACCCAGGGCGTTAACCGGTTAACATTGTTATATTTTGTGAAAATGTGTTGTTTTGCCTGCGTTAACCGGTTAACCCAGGGCGTTAACCGGTTAACACTGTTGCGTTTTGCCAGAAAGTGTGTTTTGTCCTGCGTTAACCGGTTAACCCAGGGCGTTAACCGGTTAACACTGTTGGAAATCAGAAAAATTGGTATTTTAATGTTGTGAACATAATTGGTGATTGGCCTATTATCGTTAATTTTGATGAGTAATTTTGTTGGGTTATGTTATGAAGTGTTGATACAAATATGTTGATAAGTTGTGTTAAAGTTGTTGAAAATACTGAGTTGTAGGCTTGGTGAGCCAAAGTTGATTATAAGTTGATTTTGTTGAAAATACTGAGTTGTAGGCTTGGTGAGCCAAAGTTGATTATAAGTTGATTTTGTTGAAAACATTGTTGTGTTGCTATTATCATTATGTTGTCGAAAGTTTAAAGTCGTGTATGCCATGTACATTCATATGCATTAAGTCGGAGCTTTGCTCACACCACGTTGGCCTGGATTGGCAAAATTTTAAGTTGAAAGTTGAAGGCTTATGCCTTGATGCCCACTAAAATGGCAATGATTTTAAGTTGGGAGTTTTACTCCGATTGGTACCACATGCATGACGAGTCGAGTCTCATTTGAGTTGCATTTTATGTTGTTATTGAGTTGCATTTTACGTTGTTGTTGAGTATGATATTTGAGTTGATGTGCCGTTACTGAATGCATGATATGATTAGGGTGATTAACGTGTAAATTTACTTAACATAACATGATAATTTATAATGTTTGTTATATCGATTGAGGAACTCACCCTTACAACTATTTTTCAGGTAACGAGCAATGAGTTGAGTAGAAGCTAATGCTTGGAGTCTAGTGTAGTCTACTTAGTGGGTCGTGCTCTGATAGATGTAACATCGGGACGGGATGTTTTAATTGTTTTATTGTTGGTTGTTGAACCTTTTTACCTGTAAAACGTTATATGTTTTGAATGGTTGGTTGATTCTATCCGCTGCGAGTTATGCAAAAATGTTGTTTTGATTAAATAAAGAGCATGACAGTTATTATGTTGTGAAACGTTGTGTGACACCCTTGATTGCATATTTACTCTGATTGATATGTGTTATTTTAATTAAATATTTGGGGTATTTTAGAAGGGTGTTACATTAGTGGTATCAGAGCAGGTCGGTCTGTCCGGCCAGTTGTCGTGTCGTTACTGTCTAACAATTGTGTAATTGTTACTAGTCTAACTTTTAAGTTGTGTTGTATTGATAAGTTGAAATGGCTGGAAGGAATGACGCTGCGATGGCTGCCGCAATGCAAGCGATGGCACAAGCTGTGCAGAACTTGCCAAATGCTGGTGGTGATGCTGGATCACGTAGCTTGGCGACTTTTCAGAGAGAGAATCCGCCGGTGTTTAAAGGGAAGCATGATCCAGATGCAGCCTTGGGATGGTTGAAAGAGATTGAGAGAATCTTCCGTGTTATGGATTGCACTCCAGCTCAGAAGGTTCGGTATGGTACTCACATGCTAGCAGTCGAAGCTAATGACTGGTGGCTAGAGACTCACGAGAGGTTGACCGTGGCAGGTGAAGTCATTACTTGGGATGTATTCCGTAGGGAATTCATGAGAAAGTATTATCCGGAAGATGTCCGAGGTAAGAAGGAAATTGAGTTCCTTGAGCTGAAACAAGGAAACATGTCTGTCACTGATTATGCTGCGAAATTTGTGGAGCTGTCCAAATTTTATCCTCATTACACTGGTGCTGGTGCTGAATTTTCAAAGTGCATCAAGTTTGAAAATGGACTGCGCTCTGAAATTAAGAAGGCTGTTGGGTATCAGAAGATACGCACTTTTACTGAATTGGTTGATAGCTGCAGGATATTTGAAGAAGACAATAATGCTCATTACAAGATTGTCAGTGACCGCAGGGGCAAGCAACATCAAAATCGTGGCAAGCCGTATGATGCCCCAGTGGGAAAAGGGAAACAAGGAGCTGCTCCGGCTCAGAGGACTAGTAGGGGAGGTGCTCCTGTTGGTATAGTTTGTTTCAAATGTGGTCAGGCTGGTCATAAGAGTAATGTATGCACTGTTGAAGTAAAGAGATGTTTTCGTTGTGGTAAGACTGGTCATGCAATAGCTGATTGCAAGCACAAGGAAGTGATTTGTTTTAATTGTGGCGAAGAAGGGCATATTGGAAGTCAGTGTCAGAAGCCGAAGAAATCTCAGACTGGGAAGGTGTTCGCATTGACCGGAACTCAAACCTCCAGTGAGGACAGACTTATCCGAGGTACGTGTTATATTAATGGCTTTCCCCTTATAGCTATTATTGACACAGGTGCGACTCATTCCTTTATATCTTTGGATTGTGCTGTGAAACTTAAGTTAGAGATATCTGAGATGTTTGGTAGTATGGTAATTGATACTCCTGCGAAGGGTTCAGTGACTACTACTTCGGTTTGTTTAAATTGTCCTTTGAGTATTTTTGGTAGAAACTTTGGGATGGACCTAGTGTGTCTTCCACTAGTGCAGATTGATGTTATTCTGGGTATGAACTGGTTGGTGTTTAACCGAGTTTCTATCAACTGTTTTGATAAGACGGTGGTCTTTCCTGAGATTGAGGAGGGAAAGAGTTTGTTTCTATCTGCAAGGCAAGTGAATGAGGCAGTAGCAGATGGGGCAGAGTTGTTTATGCTGTTAGCGACTTTGGAGGCTAAAGATAAACTGGTGATTTGCGATCTAGCTGTGGTGTGTGATTTTCCTGATGTGTTTCCGGAAGAGGTGAATGAATTACCGCCAGAACGCGAAGTGGAATTCTCGATTGATTTGGTACCTGGTACTAGGCCGATATCGATGGCTCCGTACTGTATGTCTGCTGTTGAGTTAACTGAATTGAAGAGTCAGTTGGAAGATCTGTTGGATAAGAAATTTATTCGTCCGAGTGTGTCACCGTGGGGTGCACCAGTGTTGTTGGTTAAGAAGAAAGAAGGTACTATGAGGTTGTGTGTGGACTACAGGCAACTGAATAAAGTGACGATCAAGAATCGGTATCCTTTGCCGAGGATTGATGATTTGATGGATCAGTTGGTTGGTGCAAGTGTGTTCAGCAAAATATATTTGAGATCTGGGTATCATCAGATCCGTGTGAAAACTGAGGATATTCAGAAGACTGCTTTCAGAACAAGGTATGGACATTATGAGTATTCTGTAATGCCTTTTGGTGTAACTAATGCGCCTGGAGTATTCATGGAGTATATGAATAGGATTTTCCATCCGTACCTAGACAAGTTTGTGGTGGTGTTTATTGATGATATTTTGGTGTATTCGAAATCTGGAGAAGAGCATGCTGAACATTTGAGAGTGGTTTTAGAAGTTCTCCGAGAAAAGAAGTTATTTGCTAAATTGTCCAAGTGTGAATTTTGGTTAGAAGAGGTGAGTTTTCTTGGTCATGTGATTTCAAGAGGTGGCGTTGCTGTTGATCCTTCTAAGATAGAAGCGGTATCTAAGTGGGAAGCTCCGAAGTCTGTAGCTGAGATTCGAAGTTTCCTTGGTTTGGCTGGTTATTATAGGAAGTTCATTGAAGGATTTTCTAAGTTGGCGTTACCATTGACGATGTTGACTAGGAAGGGGCAAGCGTTTGTTTGGGACTCAAAATGTGAAGGAGGTTTCCAAGAGTTAAAGAGGAGGTCGACTATTGCTCCTATTCTGATATTACCGAGTTCGTCGGAACCATTTGAAGTTTACTGTGATGCTTCGTTGTTGGGTTTGGGTGGCGTGTTGATGCAGAATAAGCAGGTTATAGCTTATGCTTCAAGACAGCTGAGAGTTCATGAGAGGAACTATCCGACGCACGATTTAGAGTTGGCGGCTGTGGTATTTGTTCTGAAGTTATGGAGACATTACTTGTACGGGTCAAGATTTGAGGTTTTTAGTGACCATAAAAGTTTAAAGTATTTGTTTGATCAGAAAGAGTTGAATATGAGACAGAGAAGGTGGTTAGAGTTTCTGAAGGATTATGACTTTGGTTTGAATTACCATCCGGGTAAAGCAAACGTAGTGGCTGATGCATTGAGTCGGAAATCATTACATATGTCTATGCTAATGGTTAAGGAATTGGATTTAATTGAGCAGTTTAGAGACTTGAGTTTGGTGTGTGAGAGTACTCACAACAGTGTTAAATTGGGAATGTTGAAGTTAACAAGTGGTATTCTAGATGAGATCAGAGAGGGTCAGAAATCCGATGTGCTTTTGGTTGATAAGTTGACTCTGGTGAATCAGGGTCAAGGTGGTGAATTCAGAGTTGATGAAAATGGTATTCTGAAATTTGGTAAGCGGGTGTGTATTCCGGATGTTGCCGAACTTAAGAAGAGTATTCTTGAAGAAGGACATCGTAGTGGGTTGAGTATTCATCCTGGAGCTACGAAGATGTATCATGATTTGAAAAAGTTATTTTGGTGGCCGGGAATGAAAAGAGAAATTGCGAGTTTTGTTTATTCTTGTTTGACTTGTCAGAAGTCAAAGATTGAGCATCAGAAGCCGTCTGGGCTAATGCAGCCGTTGGCTATTCCAGAGTGGAAGTGGGATAGTATCAGTATGGATTTTGTTTCTGGTTTGCCGAGGACAATTAAGAATTTTGAAGCTATTTGGGTGATTGTTGACAGATTGACAAAGTCGGCTCACTTCATTCCGATCAGAATGGACTATCCGTTAGAGAAATTAGCTGAGTTGTATATTGAGAAAATTGTAAGTTTGCATGGTATTCCGTCGAGTATTGTTTCGGACAGAGATCCTAGATTTACATCGAAGTTCTGGGAAGGTTTGCAGAGGGCTTTGGGAACTAAGCTGAGATTGAGTTCTGCATATCATCCGCAGACTGATGGTCAGACTGAGAGGACGATTCAGTCATTAGAGGATCTTTTGAGAGCTTGCGTTTTGGAAAAGGGAGGTGCTTGGGATTGTCATTTACCTTTGATTGAGTTTACCTACAACAATAGTTTTCATTCGAGCATTGGTATGGCGCCGTTTGAAGCTTTGTATGGTAGGAGATGTCGGACACCGTTATGTTGGTATGAGTCCGTTGAGAGTGTTGTGGTTGGACCGGAAATTGTTCAACAAACTACAGAAAAGATTAAGATGATTCAGGAGAAGATGAGAATTGCTCAGAGTCGTCAGAAGAGTTATCATGACAAGAGGGGGAAGTCACTTGAGTTCCTAGAGGGAGATCACGTGTTTCTTCGTGTTACTCCGATAACTGGGGTTGGTCGAGCTTTGAAGTCAAAGAAGTTGACACCTCGATTTATTGGTCCTTATCAGATTTTGGAGAGGATAGGAGAGGTAGCCTATCGTATCGCTTTACCGCCGTCACTTGCGAATTTGCATGAGGTTTTTCATCTGTCTCAGTTGAGGAGGTACATTCATGATCCGTCGCATGTGATCCAAGTAGATGATGTACAGGTGAGAGATAACCTGACTGTTGAAATATCGCCTATGAGGATTGAGGATCGAGAGTTGAAGCAGTTGCGGGGTAAAGAGATTGCCTTAGTGAAAGTAGCTTGGGGAGGACCAGCAGGTGGCAATGTAACTTGGGAACTGGAGAGTCAGATGAAAGAGTCTTATCCAGAGTTATTTGCTTGAGGTATGTTTTCGAGGACGAAAACTCTTTTAGTAGGGGAGAGTTGTAACACCCCGAATTAAATAAGAGGATTATTTAAATTAAGTTAATAATATATTTAATAATTTAATTAAATAAATTGAATTATTGGATTATTATTATTATTATTATTTGGAATAATAATTAGTGGAAAATATATAAGTTGGAATAAGAGAAAAGGGTTTTCAGTATTGGTAAAGAGTTTTCACGTGAAACAGAGAAGCGGCTGAAAAGTGGAAAGTGGAGAAAGGGCAAAGAGGAAGAGCTAGAGAGCAAAGGTTGAAGAACGGAAAAGCTTGAAGCTTAGAGATTGCCGGATTATCTCAGGTAAGGGGGGTTTATCGTCGTTTAATGGGTATTATAGATTAACATGTCATGGGTAGTGATAAACCGTTGGATTACCCTAATTGGGATTTAGAATGCCGAGAAAATTGGGAGGAATAAGTTGTATGAAAACTGAAATTGAATCGATAATTGTATGTGTCGTGATTTTCCGATAATGTAGCTTTTTACGGAAGTTGAATCGGAGGTCCGGAAGTCCTCCAACGGCGGAAAATGCGGAGAACTCTGCATTCTGCCTTGTGTTAGCGCAGGAACTGCTGTTTTGTCTGCGTTAACCGGTTAACCCAGGGCGTTAACCGGTTAACATTGTTATATTTTGTGAAAATGTGCTGTTTTGCCTGCGTTAACCGGTTAACCCAGGGCGTTAACCGGTTAACACTGTTGCGTTTTGCCAGAAAGTGTGTTTTGTCCTGCGTTAACCGGTTAACCCAGGGCGTTAACCGGTTAACACTGTTGGAAATCAGAAAAATTGGTATTTTAATGTTGTGAACATAATTGGTGATTGGCCTATTATCGTTAATTTTGATGAGTAATTTTGTTGGGTTATGTTATGAAGTGTTGATACAAATATGTTGATAAGTTGTGTTAAAGTTGTTGAAAATACTGAGTTGTAGGCTTGGTGAGCCAAAGTTGATTATAAGTTGATTTTGTTGAAAATACTGAGTTGTAGGCTTGGTGAGCCAAAGTTGATTATAAGTTGATTTTGTTGAAAACATTGTTGTGTTGCTATTATCATTATGTTGTCGAAAGTTTAAAGTCGTGTATGCCATGTACATTCATATGCATTAAGTCGGAGCTTTGCTCACACCACGTTGGCCTGGATTGGCAAATTTTAAGTTGAAAGTTGAAGGCTTACGCCTTGATGGAGCTTTGCTCACACCACGTTGGCCTGGATTGGCAAAATTTTAAGTTGAAAGTTGAAGGCTTATGCCTTGATGCCCACTAAAATGGAAATGATTTTAAGTTGGGAGTTTTACTCCGATTGGTACCACATGCATGACGAGTCGAGTCTCATTTGAGTTGCATTTTATGTTGTTATTGAGTTGCATTTTACGTTGTTGTTGAGTATGATATTTGAGTTGATGTGCCGTTACTGAATGCATGATATGATTAGGGTGATTAACGTGTAAATTTACTTAACATAACATGATAATTTATAATGTTTGTTATATCGATTGAGGAACTCACCCTTACAACTATTTTTCAGGTAACGAGCAATGAGTTGAGTAGAAGCTAATGCTTGGAGTCTAGTGTAGTCTACTTAGTGGGTCGTGCTCTGATAGATGTAACATCGGGACGGGATGTTTTAATTGTTTTATTGTTGGTTGTTGAACCTTTTTAGCTGTAAAACGTTATATGTTTTGAATGGTTGGTTGATTCTATCCGCTGCGAATTATGCAAATATGTTGTTTTGATTAAATAAAGAGCATGACAGTTATTATGTTGTGAAACATTGTGTGACACCCTTGATTGCATATTTACTCTGATTGATATGTGTTATTTTAATTAAATATTTGGGGTATTTTAGAAGGGTGTTACACTTGCCCCTGGAATCGGGCACGAAAGACAAGACTTTCTTGAGCACAAGGTCACCTTCTCGGAACACACGAGGCTTGACCTTCTTATCAAAAGATTTCTTCATTCTTTGTTGATATAACTGACCGTGGTACATGGCAGTCAATCTCTTCTCTTCTATCAAATTCAACTGGTCATAACGACTCTAAACCCATTCAGCATCAGTCAACTTGGCTTCCATCAAGACTCTCATTGATGGGATCTCCACCTCTACTGGGAGTACAGCCTCCATGCCATAAACAAGAGAGAAAGGGGTTGCCCCTGTTGAAGTGCGGACAGAAGTACGATATCCATGCAAAGCAAATGGCAGCACCTCATGCCAATCCTTGTACGTAACAACCATCTTCTGGATAATTTTCTTGATGTTCTTATTAGCAGCTTCAACAGCCCCATTCATCTTGGGTCTGTAAGGAGAAGAATTATGATGTGCTATCTTGAACTCACTACACAACTCTTTCATCATCTTGTTGTTCAAGTTAGATCCATTATCAGTAATGATCTTATCTGGCACACCATATTGGCATATGAGTTGATTCTTGATAAACTTTAGGACAACCTGCCTGGTCACATTTGTGTATGATGCCGCTTCAACCCACTTGGTGAAGTAATCAATTGCTACGAGAATAAATCTGTGTCCATTGGACGCTTTCGGTTCAATCATGCCAATCATGTCAATTCCCCACATGGAGAAGGGCCATGGTGATGAAATCACATTCAAAAGTGTCGGGGGAATATGAATCTTATCCGCGTAAATCTGACACTTATGGAATTTCTTTACATATTTGCAGCAGTCAGACTCCATTGTCAGCCAATAGTAGCCTGCTCTCAACATCTTTCTAGCCATGGCATGTCCATTGGAATGAGTACCAAATGAACCCTCATGGACCTCGGTCATCAACAGGTCTGCTTCGTGTCTATCCACGCATCTGAGCAGGACCATGTCAAAATTTCTCTTGTAAAGCACATCACCATTGAGATAGAAACTGCCTGACAATCTCCTCAAAGTCTTCCTATCTTTCACAGATGCCCCATGTGGGTATGTCTGGCTCTGAAGGAAACACTTGATATCATAATACCATGGCTTATTATCTTTCACTTCTTCTACTGCAAATACATGAGCTGGTCTATCCAAGCGCATCACAGTGATATTGGGAACTTCATTCCACAATTTAACCACAATCATCGAAGCCAGCGTAGCAAGAGCATCCGCCATCCGATTCTCATCTCGAGGAATATGGTGAAAGTCAACCTCAGTATAGAACGTTGAAATCCTCCTCGTATAATCCCTATATGGAATGAGACCAGGCTGATTCGTTTCCCACTCACCCTTAATCTGATTGACAACAAGGGCCGCATCACCATAAACATCAAGATACTTGATCCTAAGATCAATGCATTCCTCCAATCCCATAATACAGGCCTCATACTCAGCCATATTATTCGTGCATTTGAAAGTTAGCCTTTCTGTAAAAGGAATATGTGCGCCCTGAGGGGTGATAATCACTGCCCCAATACCATTTCCATACTGATTTACAGCGCCATCAAATACCATGCTCCATCTGGAACCAGGCTCTGGCCCTTCATCGAGTGTAGGCTCATCACAATCTTTTATTTTCCAATACAAAATTTCCTCATCCGGGAAGTCATACTGAACTAACTGATAATCTTCGATCGGCTGGTGTGCCAAGTGGTCAGCAAAGATACTACCTTTAATAGCTTTCTGAGCTCGTTACTCAATATCATACTCAGACAACAACATCTGCCAACGGGCAATCCTCCCAATTAAAGCGAGCTTCTCAACCAAGTCGTATGATTTATCATATACTGGCGTAAGCGCTTAGCAGCCCAAGCCAAAGCATAACATGTTTTCTCAAGCATTGAGTATCGAGACTCACAATCAGTGAACTTCTTACTCAGGTAGTAGATAGCATACTCTTTCTTTCCTGATTCATCTTGCTGACCAAGGACACAACCCATAGAATCTTCAAGAACAGTCAGATACATAATCAATGGTCTTCCTTCCACAGGCGGAGACAGGATCGGAGGCTCGGACAGATACTCTTTAATACTGTCAAAGGCTTTCTGGAAATCCTCGGTCCAATCATGAGACTAATCTTTCCGAAGGAGCTTGAATATCGGCGTACATGTGGCATTCATGTGGGATATGAGTCTGGAAATATAATTCAAGCGGCCAAGAAAACCTCGGACTTGCTTCTCAGTTTTGGGCGCAAGCATCTCTCGTATTGCTTTGACCTTTGCAGGATCAACCTCAATACCTCTTTCATTGACGATAAAACCCAATAACTTTCCAGAACGGACTCCAAATGTACTCTTGTTGGGATTCAGACGAAGCTTATACCTCCTCGGACGCTGAAAAAGCTTCAACAGGTGCTCTACATGTTCAACTTCCGTTCTTGACTTAGCAATCATATCATTAACATATACCTCAATCTCCTTGTGCATCATATCATGAAACAAGGTAGTCATAGCTCATTTATACGTGGCTCCGGCATTCTTCAAACCGAAGGGCATCACTCGATAACAGAATGTTCCCCAAGGTGTGACGAATGTTGTCTTCTCCATATCCTCGGGTGCCATCTTAATCTGATTATATCCGGAAAATCCATCCATAAATGAGAAGACTTTGAATTTAGCTGTATTGTCTACCAACATATCAATGTGTGGTAGAGGGAAATCGTCTTTCGGACTAGCTTTATTCAAATCTCTATAATCCACACACATTCGGACTTTTCCATTTTTCTTAGGCACGGGCACAATATTGGCCACCCATTGAGGATATGTAGAAGTCACCAGAAACCTCGCATCAATTTGCTTCTGAACTTCCTCTTTGATCTTCACCGCCATATCAGGATGAGTTCTTCTAAGCTTCTGCTTCACAGGCACACACTCAGGCTTCAAAGGCAGGAAATGTTGCACAATATCAGTATCTAGACCAGGCATGTCTTCATATGACCAGGCGAAGACATCGTCATATTCTCGTATCAACCCCTTCTTAACAGATTCTTCCAGGAGTGCCCCAATCTTGACCTCTCGCACACAATCTTCAGACCCCAAGTTGACTGTTTCCAGATTCTTAAGATGTGGCTGAATGATCTTCTCTTCATGCTCAAGTAGTCGGGTGATCTCATCAGGAATCTCTTCAACATCGTCTTCCTCTGCCTCAAATACAGGGAATTCAAAATTGGGAGATGGTGTTGGGTCATTATGTTCAATGGGTCTAGAAATCAACCTGCATAATGATTTTGGATATGAAAAGCTTTAGAATTCAAACAAGGCAAATCATTATGCAGATGAAAAGATTGATTTTATTCTATTTTTTAGGGTTTTATGTGATCACCAATTTCATGCAAAAAGCGAAAAGGGAAAATAATTGGAAAAACAAACATTTAACATGAATTTATTGAATGAAAATATCATTGTATTTATGTTGCCAACAATGTCATCACTCCTCCTTTTGGCATGGGAGATGGGTTTTTAAACAAAGTGATCATTACGTTGACTTGTGGATAACTGTAGGAATATCCACAGTGACCTAATTGTTGCAGATCCCTCCAGGGATGATGAAATTGTCGGAATCCTCTGCATCCTCTTCCAGGACAGCAGCAGCTTCTTCATCCTGATCAGTATGGATAAAACCTCCACTCTTGAATAGCCCTTGCGCATTGAAGACTCCAGAAGAAAAGCCTATGGTCACACTTGTTGTCTTCTAGCTCGATCATTTTTCCTAAACCAGCAGTTGCACCTCACTCGATGGCCAACTTTCCATCTTTGTAGGAAGAAAATGAAGGAGTTCTCTTCTCAACAGGCTCAACTATAGATAAAGCTTGGAAAGGAGTTCCAACTTCATCCTCAGCATCTATATACGAGAAGGAAGACAAGTGGCTAACCAGGAGAGCCTTTTCTTCCCCTACCACTACCAGTTTCTTATTCTTCACAAATTTCAGCTTCTGGTGTAGGGTGGATGTCACAGCGCCAACCTCGTGAATCCATGGTCTTCCTAAGAGACAGTTGTACGATGGGTGAATGTCTATAACCTGGAAGGTAATCTGGAAATCACTTGGTCCAATTTTTATTGGGAGATCAACTTCCCCAATCACAGTCTTACGCGACCCATCGAAAGCCTTCACAACTACTCCACTCTGTCTCATGGGAGGCCCTTGATATGACAGCTTCGTGAGAGTGGACTTCGGCAATACATTCAGGGATGACCCAGTGTCCACCAGCATATTGGACATGGCGTCGTCTTTACAATTCATAGAGATGTGTAATGCCAAGTTGTGGTCTCTTCCCTCCTCAGGAAAATCAGAGTCACAAAAACTTAAATTGTTACAAGCGGTAATGTTTGCAACAATACTATCGAATTGCTCTATTGTGACATCATGATCTACATATGCCACATCCAAAACTTTCTACAGAGCCTCTCTATGTGGTTCTGAATTCAGAAGTAATGATAACACGAATATCTTGGATGGCGTTTGTAGAAGCTGGTCTACAACATTGTACTCACTCTTCTTGATGAGCCTCAGCATCTCATCACAGTCTTCTTTCTCATTGCCACTAGGGCCAACAGAAGTAGGAGTTTTTAGTACAGAGGAGGGTTTAACAACAAGTGCCAGATTTGGAGAATTCACCGCATTCCCAATTGGGCGTTCAACAAAATCAGCATTAGCTTGAGGTTTCGGTGGTGCTGAAAATACACGACCGTTGCGGGTCAAACCACTTACATCAGCGATGTTCACCACAGATGAGGAAGGCAAAGGCACTTCCTTCTCTCCTTCTACAGCAACAGCGTTGTAACGAAAGGGAATTGCTTTATCGGAAGAGTATGGCACAGGACCGGCAGGCTTAATGATCAGGGCAGGAGGAGTCTTCTGCTTGCTACCATCATACTTGATGATAACAGGCTCAGGCATCCGGAATACTGGGGAAATCACGTTGACCTCAGGTTCATCTTCGTTAACGTTCCTATTCTGAAGAATCTCAATAACTCCCTCATCCAGCATTTCCTAAAGATCCTTACGCACCTGGCGACAACCCATTCGGTTAACAAAGCAGACTCGGCATCTATCATGGACGTGCTCATAGTGACTGTAATCACATAGTAAACGATGCATTTCGACAAGAGACTGTCGAATATGACTGGCATATTTGACCTTGTACTTGCCAGGGCAACCCTAGACCATGTTAACAGATTTCCCATGCTCGGGCAATGGGTTCTTCTTCACGTTAGTACCTACGTCCTCGAAACACAAAATGCCACACCTCACAAGGTCCTGACCTTGGTTTTCAAAGGATAGCAATTCTCCACGTCGTGGCCGGGAGCACCAGAATGGTAGACACAATACAATTCGGGCTTATACCACCATTGAGGGTTAGCAGATATAGTCGGTGGGTCTCTCGGAGTAATCAGCTTCCTCTCTATCAAAGAAGGGTATAACTCTGCGTACGTCATTGGAATAGGATCGAAGGTGACCCTTTTCCTTTCGTAACTCGTGCTGGTTTGATTATTGTTTCGAGGCTGGTATGCCTGCTGTTGCGGACGGTGCTGTTGTTGTTGATATTGCTGATGCGGTTGCTGATGGTTTCTATGTTGCTGATATTGCTGATTATCTCTGAAAACAGGTGCTATATGAGCCACCTGGTGCTGGTTACTGGCGGGATGCACAGTCTTCCTCCTCACAGAGGGTCTTCTTGGTTTTACATGGGAGGTCACAGCATGTACCTCTTCATCCTTCTTCTTTGCAAACGCCCCATAACGTTTGGCAGGTTAGCCTTCTTCCTTGGTTAGACGTCCTTCCCTAACCCCTTCTTCTAGACGCATCCCCATATTCACCATTTCGGTGAAGTCAGAAGGAGCGCTAGCAATCATCCGCTCATAATAGAATGAACTCAAGGTCTTCAGAAAGATCTTGGTCATTTCCTTCTCTTCTAGCGGAGGCACGATCTGTGCTGCCACCTCTGGGCATACTCTTTAAATGTTTCTTTGTCCTTCTGGGACATGGCCCTCAATTGATCCCTATCGGGAGCCATATCCACGTTGTATTTGTATTGCTTGACGAAGGCCTCGTCAAGGTCGTTGAAGGATCGGATGTTCGCACTGTCTAACCTCATGTACCATCTCAGGGCTGCACCGGACAAACTGTCCTGAAAGTAGTGGATGAGCAATTGGTCGTTGCCGGTCTAAGTCGACATCTTCCTGGCATACATGACCAGGTGGCTAAGAGGGCAAGTATTTCCCTTGTATTTTTCAAAGTCGGGGACCTTGAACTTCACAGGAATCTTCACGTTGGGAACTAAGCAGAGATCGGCAACAGACTTGCCAAAAAGATCCTTTCCTCTAAGAGTCTTCAACTCCTTGCGAAGCTCAAGAAATTGATCGTTCATAGCGTCCATCTTCTCATAGACATCTGGGCCCTCAGATGGCTCAAAATGATAGATGGTGTCGTCTACCCTAGGCATGGTATGCACGACAGGAGGAGGAACGGCAAGGACCGGGCTAGACGCCGGCATAGAAGCAAAAGTGGGAGCAGGACCCTCGGGCATAAAGTTGGGAGGCATCCCCCACAGGAATCCGGCTGGCATGGCCGTAGGAGCAAAGTGTGCACTGGCTGCAGGCACAGTTGAAGAGACAATTTCTAAGATAACTGTCCTCTGGGGAGGAGTCAAAGGCATTGGAGAAGACTGGCTCTGGGCAGCCAAGAATGATTCCATCAAAGCGCTCAGTCTGGCCACTTCCTCTTTGAGTTCTCGGTTCTCTTGCTCTAGATGATCCATCAGTCTTGAAGAGTTGGCTCTAGTGTAGTACCGGTGAGTCAGCTTGTCTTCAAAATAAATGAAGAGCACAAAGTTAGACCACAGGACAAGAGGCCGAAAACAAAACCTACTTATGCACATGATGCATGCAATTCTTGTGCACATGATTTGTTTTTATATTTCAAAGGAACTCTAGGGTTTTACTTGCAAATTTTGGAATCATTTAACATTTATCGCATATAGAAATATCTCATAAAATAATATCAGGGAAAAGAAGTACAGCATTGTCAATCATGTACAAGAGAGAAGGGAAATAATCATCCTATGGATCCCTAGAAACAATCATCTAAAGCTTGGGACACAGGAAGATAAGATGCACGAAGCCTCTTTACTTCCTCCTCATAAGCTGCCTCCATATCTGCCTTCTCTTTGGCGAGTCGATCGTACTTCCTCTTCCAAAATCTGGAAGACTGAGGAAGTAGAGAAGTCCATGCATCATTAGGATCATCAATAACCTGATGCTCAAGGAACTCTATCAAAGCGTCCTTCTCCTTAATCTGCTGAAGCAACTCTTCACGTTCACGGATCCAAGCACGTGAACGGTCTTCGTCTCTCAACTCCTCTACTCCTTGATTAGGAATGGTCGAAGGCCCAACCACAATCATAGGTGTAGGTCTCGGATACTCGTAAGGCATGAGATACTCAGACGCTCTCTTCCTCACCCAAGCAGTGTAAAGCTCCAAAGTGATGCAATTCTTAGGACCCAACTCCTTCCTTCCTTTCCTATGAATCTTGCCCCAAGCGCGGACCATTCTAGCTTTCAAGCCTTGGGGATCTTTACCCTCCTGAAAGAAGACACCCTCTAACAAAATGTTATTAGGTTTATCCTTTAGGGGGAACCCAAGCTGACGACATGCCAAAACAGGATTGTAATTAATCCCACCACATATACCAAGAAGAGGTACATTGGAGAATTCACCACAAGAGTCAATAATCTGCACACCATCATACACACGGTTGTACCAAGAGATATCATCATTAGTGAGAGACATAAGTCTCGCGGACCACCGTAGACATCCCTTGTTCTCCTTGAAAGCGACCGTCTGGGGTAAGTGAGAAATAAACCACTTATACAACAGAGGCAAACAACACACAATGGCGCCACCACCTTTTGTATTCCTCATATGCAAAGAGAAATAGGTATCACCCAACAGAGTCGGAACGGGATTGAGAGAAGAGAAGATCCTAATAGCGTTCACATCCACGAACTTGTCGATGTTGGGGAACAATACCAACCCATAGATTAGAAGTACAAATATGGCTTCAAAGGCATCCTCACTCATGGCCTTCCCATAGACAGTAGCTTGAGCAATGAGGAACTCAGAAGGGAGACCTTTAATTCCACCTTTGGTAGTCATATGAGCACCAACCAGAGATTCATCTATGTGCAACATGTCTGCTATCTCTTGAGAAGTAGGAATACTCTCCAAGCCACTGAACGGCAACTGATCTAGAATAGGTATACCCACAAGATAAGCATACTCCTCAAGGGTAGGCAAAAGCTGAAAATCCGGAAACGTGAAGCAACGGTACAAGGGATCATAAAACTGCACCAATACACTCATCAATCCTTCGTCCACCTGGGTAGTCAGAAGAGGGAGGAGCTTCCCAAAACGAGCCTTGAAACCCAAGGGATCTAATACATAGGATGTCAGATTCCTTAACTCTTTCATATCTGGTTGCCTGAAGGTGTACTTCTTTGTATTCCTTCTTTGTCTTTCCATGTCTGAAAATTTTGCAAATAAACCCCTTAAGTTCCTTGAGAATTTTCTTATTATTTTGATGATATGGATACAAATGGGTGCATGAATGCATGAATGCAACAATCACACTCAAGGATCAAGCAAAGCACACCAAACAAAGGTCATGGGATGGATCATGTTATCTTTAATATCAACCACCCATTTTGGTGGATTATGGTTTACACCTTATCAACACCCAAGTTTCATTGATATTAAGGATACCTGATCGGATCAACCATGAATCAAGGGTTTGTTGTAAGTCGCGAGCATGGAGTTTAGGTTAAAAACCACCCAAAAGGAGTGTACTAAGGTTTAAACCTGCCAAACATGTTCTACAAAAGGTTCCCATAGTCATAATCCCATCTTTCGGATATTATCGGAGGAACGACTACTCGTATTCCAAAAATATTCTCAAGAGAGACTCTTGTGAGTGTAGTATCGCGTAACAATCGTATCAAATCTTACACTTGAACGACTTTCGCACTACGTCCTACGAATACGCCAAGATGGGTTTGGTAAACTAAGGTCCTCGGCTTCTAAGGTCTATATTGGAAAAAGTAATGTCTAACCACAACTTACTTGTGTGACATTATTGATCTCAACATGACCTCAACCAAGTGAATGGGCTTGCAAGTCAACTTGCTAAGGAATAACTCCACACAAGTCGACAAGACTATGCCATTCTCCTATCCTAAGTGTACTCGAGTTCGGGTATAGAACTCATCTCACAAAGATCACCAAGCAGCCATAGCCAGCCAACAGATACAACAATGATATGTACACAATGCAATAAGGTAAAGCAGGTAAATAAATAACTGTACAAAAGCATGAACACCCAATAAACAAACAAACTACAAAAGCTAGGAGGGACTCGCTTAGGGAAACCGGGTCCCCAGCAGAGTCGCCAGCTGTTGCAACCTGAAAAATACAGTGTGCGAAAAAAACAACCGGCGAAAGAAAATGACAGAAGAGTCTCCATCGTGCGTTATTTATCCCAAATGAGGGAAAGGAAACGCTCGAAGTAAACCTGAAAAGAGGAAAGGAAAAGACAAGGTCTCGCAACCAAATCTTGGGTTCGGGAGTCGGTTATGCGAAGGGAAGGTATTAGAACCCCTACGCATCCGTAGTACTCTACGGGATCCACTTTTGTAGTTCTTGTCTAAAGGGTGTGAATTTATCTTATGTTGTTTACTAAAAAAAGGGGTTAAATGAAAATGCCTCGCGCGGATGTCGCATCCACTGCATACGTATCTCATCTGAATATGAGAATCAGAGTCTTCGTAGCTCGGCTGACCTATGGGTTGGGGGGATGTGTGCTCGCTAAGACATCGCGTCTTATGCCTACGTATCTCATCTGGAATGAGAATCAGAGCAAGCCGTAGTTCGGCTAACTACGGGGTTAAGGATTATGTTTTGGGGGCGGACGACGTTACTACGCAATCTACCGGATGCTCGACCTTTGGAGACTTACTCACCTATAGTAGAAGGAGTAAACGTGTGTTTAGGAGAAGAAAAATCAATGAAGGGTTAGGGTTTGGGATGCTCATGCAAAAAGGCAGTCCTTGACGAAGGAACCTCTCTACCTGCGGGGATACGAACACATACAAAACAAACATGTATAAAGTAAATGTGCCAACAAGGCAATCAGAATAAATCTCCCAAATGGTATCCCACAAGAAAAGTGGAATATCCAGCGAGCTATCCCTGCAAAAGTCATGTGAGCCTTCATAAAAACTCAACAAAAGGGTTAGTGAAACAAGATAAGGATTAGGAGAAAACATGCTATGACAAACGTAAGTCAGATTAGAGCAAAACAGTATGGTTTTTCATGGATAACAGTATGGTTTCAGAAACCTCAAACCCTGTGGCATACACTTCAGAAATTAAACGATTAAGCATTCAAGGCATTATTTATACATTCATACATAATTATGAACCCGTGGGCAAAAACCTAAAGAAATTCATCCATCATACCTCAAACATTCAGAGTATTCAACTTCAAAGCACAAAGGTAATGGGAATAAGGGCAAACCTGATTGGAGAGATCGGTTGAAATCAAATGGAACAGCTGGATTTGCAAACCAATGTTAGGGTTTGCTTGAGCTGAAAGTGTGTGAGTCAGAATGAACATTTCAGAGTTGCCTGGAGGTTGCTCTGAACTCTGTTAGCTCTTCTCTCACTATCTTTTTCCCCAGGGTTCTTCTCTCACTATCTTTTTCCCAAACAGGGTAATAGGAATAGAATCCTTTTGTTTCACTGAAACTCTGAATTTATAACCTGATTTTTGTGGACCTGTGGGCTAAAATGAGAGAGGTCCAAGTCCAAGATTTTTTCTTTTATTTATTTATTTATTTATTTTTTATTTTTTTTATTTTTTTTTTATTTTTCAAAACACATGGGCTTCGCCTAGCGAGCATGACAGCAAATGAACAAACCTTTGCTCCTTCAAGATTAACGTTTTGACTGACGAATAGACCCTTGTTTGAAGTAACTCAAGTCTTTCCCTTGTGTTGACTGATCATCTAAATAGAGCCCACAAAGTATCCTGGATGATGTTCAAGCTTCTTGGATCTGATTCAGATTGCCATGATGAAATGCAAATGCTAAATGACCTAAAAATGAATGCATGCATGAGGTGTAAAGCGTATGCTTCCAAGAAAAATGAAGGGTAAATTTTGGGGTATTACAGGTGGCCAATATTGTGCCCGTGCCTAAGAAAGATGGAAAAGTCTGGATGTGTGTGGACTATAGAGACTTGAATAAAGCTAGTCCAAAAGATGATTTTCCTCTACCACATATTGATATGTTAGTAGATAATACAGCTAAATTCAAGGTCTTCTCATTTATGGACGGATTTTCTGGATATAATCAGATTAAAATGGCACCCCAGGATATGGAGAAGACAACATTCATCACACCTTGGGGAACATTCTGTTATCGAGTGATGCCCTTCGGTTTAAAGAACGCTGGCGCCACGTATCAATGAGCTATGACTACCTTGTTTCATGATATGATGCACAAGGAGATCGAGGTATATGTTGATGATATGATCGCTAAGTCAAGAACGGAAGTTGAGCATGTAGAGCACTTGTTGAAGCTTTTTCAGCGTTTGAGGAAGTACAAGCTTCGTCTGAATCCCAACAAGTGTACATTTGGAGTCCGTTCCGACAAGTTATTGGGCTTTATCGTTAGTGAAAGAGGTATTGAGGTTGATCCTGCAAAGGTCAAAGCGATACAAGAAATGCCTACGCCCAAAACTAAGAAGCAAGTCCGAGGTTTTCTTGGCCGCTTGAATTACATTTCCAGATTTATATCACACATGACTGCCACATGTGCGCCGATATTCAAACTCCTCCAGAAAGATCAGTCCCATGAGTGGATCGAGGATTGCCAGAAAGCTTTTGACAGTATTAAAGAGTATTTATCTGAGCCTCTGATCATGTCTCCGCCTGCGGAAGGAAGACCATTGATTATGTATCTGACAGTTCTTTAAGACTCAATGGGTTGTGTCCTTGGTCAGCAGGACGAATCAGAAAAGAAAGAGTATGCCATTTACTATTTAAGTAAGAAGTTTACTGATTGTGAGTTTCGATACTCAATGCTTGAGAAAACATGTTGTGCTTTGGCTTGGGCTGCTAAGCGCTTACGCCAGTATATGTTGAATCATACGACTTGGTTGATATCCAAAATGGATCCAATCAAGTATATCTTCGAGAAGCCTGCTTTAACAGGGAGGATTGCCCGTTGGCAGATGTTGTTATCTAAGTATGATATTGAGTATCGAGCTCAGAAGGCTATTAAAGGTAGTATCTTGGCCGACCACTTGGCACACCAGCCGATTGAGGATTATCAGTCAGTTCAGTATGACTTCCCAGATGAAGAGATCCTGTATTTGAAAATGAAAGATTAAGATGAGCCTACACTTGATGAAGGGCCAGAACCTGGTTCCAAATGGAGTATGGTATTTGATGGCGCTGTGAATCAATATGGAAATGGTATTGGGGCAGTGATTATTACTCCTCAGGGCACACATTTTCCTTTTACAGCAAAGCTAACTTTCAAATGCACGAATAATATGGCTGAGTATGAGGCATGTATTATGGGATTGGAGGAGTGCATTGATCTTAGGATCAAACATCTCGATGTTTTTGGTGATTCAGCCCTCGTTGTTAATCAGATTAAGGGTGAATAGGAAACGAATCAACCTGGCCTCATTCCATATAGAGATTATGCGAGGAGGATCTCAACATTCTTCACTGAGGTTGACTTCCATCATATTCCTCGAGATGAGAATAAGATGGCAGATGCTCTTGCTACGCTCGCTTTGATGATTGTGGTAAGACTTTGGAATGAAGTTCCCAATATCACTCTGATACGCTTGGATAGACCAGCTCATGTATTTGCAGTAGAAGAAGTAAAAGATGATAAGCCATGGTACCCTGACATCAAGTGTTTCCTTCAAGACCAGACTTACCCGTCTGGGGCATCTGTGAAAGATAGAAAGACTTTGAGGAGATTATTAGGAAGTTTCTGCCTCAATGGTGATGTGCTTTATAAGAGAAATTTTGACATGGTGCTGCTCAGATGCGTGGATAGACACGAAGCAGACCTGTTGATGACTGAGGTCCATGAGTGTTCATTTGGTACTCATTCCAATGGACATGCCATGGCTAGAAAGATGTTGAGAGCAGGCTACTATTGGTTGACAATGGAGTCTGACTGCTGCAAATACGTGAAGAAATGCCATAAGTGTCAGATTTATGCGGATAAGATTCATATTCCTCCGACACTTTTGAATGTGATTTCGTCACCATGGCCCTTCTCTATGTGGGGAATCGACATGATTGTCATGATAGAGCCGAAAGCATCCAATGGACACAGATTCATTCTCGTAGCAATTGATTACTTCACTAAGTGGGTTGAAGCGACATCATATGAAAATATGACCAGGCAGGTGGTTGTGAAGTTCATCAAGAATCAACTCATATGCCGATATGGTGTGCCAGATCAGATCATTACTGAAAATGGATCTAACTTGAACAACAAAATGATGAAAGAGTTGTGTAGTAAGTTCAAGATTGCACATCATAATTCCTCTCCTTACAGACCCAAGATGAATGCGGCTGTTGAAGTTGCTAATAAGAATATCAAGAAGATTATACAGAAGATGGTTGTTACGTACAAAGATTGGCATGAGATGCTGCCATTTGCTTTGCATGGATATCGTACATCTGTCCGCACTTCAACAGGGGCAACCCCTGTCTCTCTCGTTTATGGCATGGAGGTTGTGCTCCCAGTAGAGGTGGAGATCCCATCAATGAGAGTCTTGATGGAAGCCAAGTTGACTGATGCTGAATGGGTTCAGAGTCGTTATGACCAGTTGAATTTGATTGAAGAGAAGAGATTGACTGCCATGTGCCATGGTCAGTTATATCAGCAAAGGATGAAGAAAACCTTTGATAAGAAGGTCAAACCTCGTGTGTTCCGAGAAGGTGACCTTGTGCTCAAGAAAGTCTTATCTTTCGCGCCCGATTCCAGGGGCAAGTGGATTCCAAACTATGAAGGTCCATATATTGTTAGGAGAGCCTTTTCAGGCGGTGTGTTGATACTTACAACTATGGATGGGAAGGATTTCACTCGTCCTGTGAATTCAGATGCAATCAAGAAATACTTCGCCTAAAAAAAAAAAAACAGAATAGCTCGCTAAGTTGAAAACCCGGAAGGGCGACTTAGGCAAAAATGAGTGTCTCGGTGGATTGAAAACCTGAAAAGGCGATCCAGGCAAAAGTTAGAGACATGAAAAAATGAATATATGTATCCCGCTAGATTGAGTACCTCACCCTGGGGCAATCTAGGCAAAAATTAGGGCTTTGGCAAGTAACTACATCCTGACAAAACTTTGCTCTACAACTGTCGTCCGTTAGAGATTCCCGCTCATTCATCATCAACCAAAGCTTCAAATACATCGGATTCAGAATTGGTGGAGAAATAGTCATTATGTTCAATATAGCCCTTTTCCAATATATATCACCAATTTCAAATTTGTAAAGATCTATGGAGTCTTGCCATCTGCAGACTACCATTCCATCAAATAAATTTGAGCCTTTATCCAATTATTTGCACTCTTATTTGTTTCTATTCAATAAATGTTTTGCATGTTTTTAATTGAAAGAATATCATTGCTTTAAATAATCAAATTTCTCATAAACTTGTTTTTAAACAAAGTGAACATTCACAATGACACAAGGATACTGGGAATGCCTGCAGTGCTCTCCCAAGGATGGTAAGATTCTCGACAGGGTGAGGCGTTTGCTCATATTCCTGGCGTGTTTATATCCTTTTCCTCCCGAGCCTTTTGTGTTTTTCCTCCCAAGCAGAGTGTTTGGTAAAGGTATTTCAGCCTTCTTCCTCCTCAGCAGGTGTGAGCTCTTGGTTTGGATGACCCTTGGAAACTTCTAATTGGTAGTTGTATCCCCACGAAGATCCATCACCCCTTCGATATTTTCCCCAGCAGAGTGACTTCCTCAGTGGAACTTATCCGAGCCGTGATCCTGTTGCCAGATGGATTGGTTGTTGTTCATTCCCCTGCAGAAATCTTTATTCCTGATCCCCAGAAGATAGGATATTCTCCTTTGAGCCTGGCTTTCTCTCTTGAGATGTAGTATCGGATGTTTGTGTACCTATTCTTTGGACCTGTTTGTGTTAGAAATGTCTGATTGTCAGCATTAATCATACATAAACCACACATGTGTACATATAATTCTAAAGCATTCAGATATTCATGATGCATTTCTTTGCCATATATCTTTGTTTGTTATCCCATGCTAGTTGGTAAGATGCTTCCCTAAGCAGATGTATGTGTCTGATCTCTCCATGTAGAGTCGGCCCCTTAAGCAGAAAGTGTTTATCCTTCCTTCCATATTCCCCACCGAGTTGTACCCTCGTGGATAATGGTTGTTTCTGTTTCCTCCCAACACATATATTGGGATGGAGATCCCCAGTGAGTTATATCCTCATAGGGACAAATCTTGATTCAGCGTGCCTCGCTAGTTTGATCCTAGATTGGCTTCTTACGTCTTTTCCTGCACTCCCCTGTGGTATAGATGAATGGTTGCTCAGTAACCAGTAGTTATCCATCTTTGCCCCGACAGAGTCTGTGGTTTTCTACCCAGTATCCGGTAGTTGTAAACCCTATTTTTATCCCCTTGCAGAGTTAACCTTTTGTTCATCCTAATCGATGACGTTTGGATTGGCGTGGTTTTCTACCCAGTATCCGGTAGATGTAATCCCCTCCTTGACGGTTATCAGTATCCAATATTCGGTATTGATAAGTCCTTCACCCCCGGTGATATATCTCTTGGATAATTTCTCTGATAAAGCAACTTATCCCCAGCAGGTCATCTCTCATTTACCCTTTGTTGATGATGATTGTTTCTCCCCTGGATTGGTCATCATTATATGCCTGGTATTCGGTATCTCGATGTCGTCTCTCTTCAGTCGATTTGTCCTTTATTAACCCAGTAACCGGTTGTGGATAATCTTCCATGCGAGTATATTATATATGTTCTGACGGTAATAGATAATGTATCTCATGCACTCTCTGGTCGAAGTCCTTTGCTCATTCCCAAGTCGAGTAAGATTCGTATCCCCTCTGTTGGAATCAAATGTCCATCCTGTAATCGAGTTTTGCTTTTAGCCCTCTTTTGGATGATGAGTGTCTTGGGAATATTCCCTAATTCACGCTTTGGTTGGTCACCTACTATATGCCTAGTAACTGGTATCCCTGGTGTTCCTTCCCTTCTGCTCCCTATTATGACTTTTTGTCCCTTTGTGGAGTCAGATTTTCCTGAGCCGAAATGTACCTTTTTAGGTCGTCCTCAGATGACTTCGGATGTTTGATATCTCTCACCTTTATACCGGTCTTAGATATTCATTCTTCCCGAGCATGTTGTTCTCTCACCCTTATACCGGTGTTCAGACCACATGTCTCTTTGAGCTTATTACCCAGTAACCGGTAATACCTCATCCCGATGCTTCCTCAGGGGAGTTCTTGTTCGAGTTTTCCCCGGCAAGGTCCCTTAGTGGGGTCTCCCAGCCTGAGTCTGTATTTTCATTCGAAGTGTCCATTATGGACAATTTTTGCTGTATTGGCATATTCCCCAATACACGCGCCTTGGGGTCAGCTCGGGTCTTTCCATTGATTTATTCTTTTGGAATTTTGCTCCCCAACCTTTGAGTCGTGCCCTGCTCACGCAATTTATCCCCTTTCTATCCCCATGAGAGTCCCAGAGTCTCTGTCCCATTGAGTGTGTTACTCATATGGATTGTCAGTTTCCCCTGATTTCTTTTCTTTCTTTGTGGACACATATCTCCACAGAGTGTTACCTTTTTCATACATACATTTGCATCATGAGGTCTCTTAGGGACCAAAATTCGTCTCTCTGTTATTATTTAAGCCCATTCTACCTCGTTGAGACGAAGATTTTAACCTTAACTTCTCCGGATAGAATGACCTTAAATAGGGGCATCTGTAAGACCCCAACTTTGTCCCTAAGATCCCTCATGGCATCATAACATTGCATTTACAAAGCCTCAAGGATCATGAGCATCTTGGTTCCCTTTGCCTTTGGGTGGGGACTTCTTGAGTGATTTGAGATCACCAAGCATGCTTGAATTGTATATTATTTCTTTTATTATTTTGTTTACTAACCAAAAGCACAAAAATATGTCACTAACATCTCTTGTTTGTAGCTTGAGCAATCACAAGGTCCAAAGCTTCTAGGAGATCATAGGTGCAAAGATATGGCCAAGAGAAGATGAAGGAAAACATGGCAATAGTTCCCAAAACTCTCATCCATCAAATATGCCTCCCTAGCATCTCAATTCATCATTTTGATCAAAGCAAGTCAAAGGGTTTGAGGTTGGTTCCTCAAGGAAACCCTAATTCATCTGATCACTCACAATGCCTTGCTCATGAAGCAACCTCAGTCCATGGTCAAATAAAATCGAGGGAAGTCATTTAATTAATCATTTCATGCATGTTTGAACTTATTTGAGTGTCCTCAATCATCAATTCATCAAGATATGAGTTATGGACTTGAGAAGTTGATCAGTCAAGTCATCTGACTATTTTGAAATGCACTGAGACCTAACTTTTTATGTGTTGGTCAAATGGAGATGATCCCAAAATAAAAAATGTTCTTAAGGACAATATGAACAACTTTCATGTTCATCAAAAATTTATTTTAAGCTTGGAAGATCATCATCCATTCCAAGACATTATAGGTCATTTTGACTGAAACCCTAATTTTGGGTCAACATCCCAAGAACATAACTCATTCATTTTTTATGGTTTTGAGGTGGGATCAAATGCATTGGAAAGCTTAAGATGTCTAATTCAAATGTTATGTTTAAATAAAGTTCAAAATCCCAAAATAAATACATGTGATAATGCAAAACATTATAGGTCACTTTGGACCAAATGCATTGAAAGGCAAAAAAGTCCAACTTCAAGTGCCCATAACTTCTTCATCAAAAATCCAAATGATGCAAACTATAAGTCCATCTTGACGGTCTTGAAAATATCTACAACTTTTATTTTGGAGGTTTTTCCATTTGAGGCTTGCATCATCAAAACAGAGGGGCTTGAAGTTGGTTCAATTTGGCAAAATTCTCAAAGGCATGTTTTGCACTATGAACTTCATGGCCTGTTTTCATAAATTTCCACAGTCCAAATGAGTTTTGGTACAACATAACATTTGTTCCTTATGTCAACACCTTTCCAACCATTACCCACATGCCTATGTTTCAATTTTTCAAGTGGCATTTTCGAAGAGGTGAAGTTTTAGGCTCAATTATGCATAACATGTGAGAATTCATTACACAAGCTTATATATTGTCATCTGCACGTCCATTTCAAGTTGTTTGGTCATCCGCATGCAAATGCAATTGAGTTTGGGCCTTCTACATGATCATGCAAGCCCATGCAAGGAGAATCCACTTGTCATGCACACAAGAAAATTCACTTGCTCAGCTAGCTCCATCTATAAATAGACATGCTTGCTCACTCCCAAAACCAACCTAAAGGCACCTGATATGCTGCACAACTGAATCCATAGCCATTACCAAAGGAACTAGTTCACATTTCATAAAATTTCAGATCTGAAATTCAACTGAATTTGGTTGAATCTTTAGATCTAAAGTTCCTAGACCTTCATCATCCAATTCATAGAAGTTCTGTTTGGCTAAAGGAAGCAAGGAAGGTAGCTCAAATCTTCACAATTTAAAGGTGATCATCAACTGGTTTTTCCTTCGAAACTCATTAATCTTTGATCCATTTGCCTGACTATTGTGTTGTCTGAAGTCCTCTCACTAGAGGCATTTGAATTGTGCTTTTAATTTTGCAAAATCATCAAGTTCAGTTTGAACTCCATTATTTTCCTCTTCTGATTTCTCTTCCCGTGGAGATCTAGAAGGAAAACCAATGGTACAGGGGTGATATACATCACCCCAGCTTTCCAATGATATGAGGATCGCTTCATTTGGTTAAGTTTTTATTGCCTGCAACTTTGGCCGGAATCTTCATGCACACCGGAGAAGACGGTGGCTCTGGCCACCGTCCCTTTGCCAGATGGATTGTGGACCGTGTGATGGCATCTCCAGATCTAATCTCCACGCTTGGATCTTAAGACTCTTTTAAATACCACGTGTTTCTCATTGACTCAAGCCTACCGTGAGCGCGCGCATGTGGAGCGTTTGATCAGCCACGTCAATTAAAGAGGCTTGATCAGACGCTCCTGGTTTTTTCTCCTTTTCTAATTTCTGATTTTATTTCTTTTATTTCCTTTAATTTCAAAAATTGATAACTTCTTTATTTTTAATCCAAAAAATATGGGACCAATTGCATTATTCTCCATTTAAATTCTAGTTTCTAAAAATGATTTTTAATATTTTTTATTTTGTCATTTGATATTTTTTGTGAATTTTCTCTTTTCTGGTTATTTTTAATTCATTTTAAATAGTTTTTGATATTCAAAAAATGCAAAAATATTTTCTCAACCTATTTGAATGATGATGGATCTATGAAAAATATTCTCATCAATTTTTTAATTGATTTGAGATTTATTTGAGATTTTAGTTCAATTAGGTTATTTTTATTCATTTTTAATTGATTAAAAATAGTTTCTGACTTTTAAAAATGTTGAAATTTTTTGTCAAACTTTGTTTGACCTTGTTGAACTTGGGATAAATCACTTGGACTTTGAAAAGTTGATTTGAAGTGATTTTGAAGTTTGACCCTTCTTTAATATTTTAATTCAAATTTATTTTAAATATTAAAAATCCCTAAAAATATTTTGTTCATTTCTTGACTTCCAATCTTCATCTCACTTCTGTTTTTGATTGTTTGACCATGATCCTCAATGTCATTGGTCAACACTTGTTGATTGGTACATTCCATTTCATTTGATGCACTTTATTCTTTCCATTTTCATTATCCATTTTTTTTCATCTCCTTCTTCTTCTTCTTCTTTCTTTTTTATCAATGAGTTAAAGGTTGATAAGTTAGTATTAAGTAGGGAGGCTTAATCTTCCTTGATTCAAATCTAATTCATCTTGATCAATTGATCAAATGAATGACTTTGCATTAAGGATAGGTTGTTTCCTAAATCATGCAAAGGACTTAAACCAATACAAGATCAATTCTCTTCTTCTTTTTGGCATGTCAAGTTGTTGGAACTTGGTTCACTAATCAAGACTTCTAACTTGTGTTGTTGCCTACATTATTATTAACCGGCCTCAAATAGTTGTGACTTCTACATAAGTCCAATTACGATTGCTTAACATAGCGCTAAATTTGCCTTATGGCACACTAACTACTAACACTAATCACTAACCATTAACATTTACTTTTTGCACTTTACATTTATGCAATTTACAATTCTTGCACATATTATTCACTTGATTTTTTCCTTTTCTCACTTGAGCACATGTTTATGTTATTGCAATTTGCCTTTTGCTCACTTGAGCACATAATTGTGTATATATCATTATGCCTTGTGTTTTGTTTTGATTGTTGTGGACCAAATGTAGAGAAATGGACAAAATGGACTTAGACTTTAGGACTTTCCCTATGCAAAATGGAGTCAAAGAGCAACTAGGCCTCATGCCTTTAGAGTGCTATAAATGTCAAAGAGCAACTAGGCCTCATGCCTTTAGAATGCTTAATGTTAGAAGATGACCTTGAAAGGACCAACTTCTAAACTCCTCTTGTCCATTACTTGTTTGTTTTGCTAGAATCTTTTGATGTGTATGTTTTTGTGCCAGGGATTCCAACTTGATCCAAATTGAGGAACCATTACCATGAGCTTCTAAGAGAGAGGGACCCAAAATACATTGAGGAGCTTTCCCAAAGTTCATTTGATCATTGATTGCTTGAGTTTATACTTATGTGATTGCTTATTCCAAAGGATGGGAGCTACTTGGATCATCAATATGATCTCAACAGAGGAACTCCATTTGTGGTCTTATTTCTTTTCCTTCATATCTTGTATGTTTAGGACTTAGCCATTCTTCTTCTTCCCTCCACTCTAACCCAAGCCAAAACTTTTGTGCAAACATTTAACCCTTCTTTTCAACATTAGAAACCTAAGCCTTATGCTTTTGATTTTCAAACTTTCTTTTCTTAAAACTTATTTTGAATTGAATATCTAAATCAACTTTGACCATATTTTGTACATACTTTTCATTGGTAAATATAACCCATTCAAATGTCTTTTTGTGGTTTCAATGGCCACCTTCTTAATCAAAATTTTCCATAACCTTTAGCTATTAGGTTTGAGTTATCCTTGTGGTAAATGTAATACTCACCTATATCCTTAGTGATGGACAATGAGTCTTCCATGCTTATTATAGGGTTAACCCATCACTAGCATGTTGAAGTTATCCTCACATGGTGGATTTGTGGTTTTAGGTCGAGTTTTCTCCCTTGGATAACAAAAGACCTTAAGGCTTTTGGACCAATCAATTCACCAATTCATTTTGAGATTTTTACCCCCGAACTACGAGGTTTTGATCCTAATATTTTTAAGATGGTACGTAGGCAATGGGTTTATCCATCCAAACACAAATGTAAATAAACTTGTATATTCTTTTCTCATCTCTTCAATCATGTTTGCACAAACAAATTTTCACAAAACAACAACCTTATAACAATTGTGAAAAGGGCTCCCTAGGAGTACCTAGGATGTTTTGGGTGCTTAAAACCTTCCCATTGCATAACCAACCCCCTTACCCAGATCTCTGACATTTTTACTAGTTTTTGATTCGATAAAACTTTTAGTTTTTTGTTCGCTTTCTAACCATTCCTTTGGATAAATAGAAGTGCGGTGGCGACTCGACTTGTATGGTTTACCAGGGATTTAGTGTTAATATCTCTAATGGTAATGAATACCCCGCTACAACACGGTTATACCAAAAGATATCACCATTAGTGAGAGACATAAGTCTCGTAGACCACCATAAACATCCCTTGTTCTCCTTGAAGGCGAGCGTCTGAGGCAAGTGCGTAATAAACCACTTGTACAATAGAGGCAGACAACACACAATGGATCCACCACCCTTTGCATTCCTCATGTGTAAAGAGAAATAAGTGTCACCCAACAGAGTGAGAACGAGATTAAGAGTAGAGAAAATCCTAATAGCGTTCACATCCACAAAATTGTCGATGTTGGGAAATAACACTAGCCCATATATAAGAAGTACAAATATGGCTTCAAAGGCGTCCTCACTCATGGCCTTCACAAACAAAGTAGCTTGGGCAATGAGAAAATCAGATGGGAGACCTTGAATTCCACCTTTGGTAGTCATATGAGCAACAATCTCAGATACATCTATATGAAGCATGTCAGCAATCTCTTGGGAAGAAGGAATCCTCTCCAAACCACTAAACGACAATTGATCCAAGATGGGTATGCCCACGAGATAGGCATACTCCTCAAGTGTAGGCAAGAGCTGGAAATCCGGAAAAGTGAAGCACCAATACATAGGATCGTAGAACTGCACCAACACACTCATCAGACCTTCATCCACCTGAGTAGAAAGAATAGACAAGAGCTTCCCATGGCGAGCTTTGAACTTCAAGGGCTCTAATACATAAGATGTCAGATGCCTTAACTCTCTCAAGTCGGGTTTTCTGAAACTGTACTTCTTTGTATTCCTTCTTTGCTTATCCATGTCTGAAAATTTGCAAATAGACCTCTTGAGTTCCTTGAATTTTTTTATTGTTGATGATATGGATGCTAATGAATGCATGAATGCATGGATGCAACAATCACACTCAAGGATCAAGCAAGTCACACCACACAAAGGTCACGGGATGGCTCACGTCATCGTCAATATCAATCATCCATTTTGGTGGATTATGATTTACACGTTATCAACATCCAAGTTCCATTGATATTGAAGATATACGAGAACGTATCAACCGCGAATCAAGGGTTTGTTGTAAGTCACGAGCATGGAGTCTCAGTTAAGAACCACCCAAAGGGAGTGTACTATGGTTAAACCTGACAATCATGTTCTAAAAAGGTCCCCATAGTCATCATCTCATCTTTCAGATATTATCAGATAAACGACTACTCGTATTCCAAAAATATTCTCAAGAGAGACTCTTATAAGTGTAGTATCGCATAACAATCGTATCAAATCTTACACTTAAACGACCTTCGCATTACGTCCTAAAATAGGCCAAGATGGGCTAGGTATCTAAGGTCCTTGGCTTCTAAAGTTTATATTGGAAAGAGTAATGCCTAACCACGACTACTCGTGTGACATTATTGATCCCAACAAGACCTCCACCAAGTGAATGGGCTTGCAAGTCAACTTACCAAGGAATAACTCCACACAAGTCAACAAGACTATGTCATTCTCCTATCATAAGTGAAATTGAGTTCGATTATAGAACTCATCTCACAAGAAACCACCAAGCATACAAGCAGGTAGTATATCAAACAATTCATACATTACAAACAATACAGTCATCCCAAATTTGCACAAAAATATGTCACAAATAAATATAAACATACAACACAACATAAGCAAAAAGTAGGCTAAACCCACTAGGAAGGTAGTATTCCTCCCCAGCAGAGTCGCCACTTTTCTGTAGCGGGTTATTCGTTACCTTATGGTTTATTGACTAAACCAAATGTAAGCATACAATTCGAGTCGCCACCGCACTTTTATTTGTCCAAAGGAAAGGCTAAAAAGCGAACGAAAGCCAAGTAAGAAGTTTTATCAAATCAAAAACTAATAAAAATATCAGAGATCTAGGTAAGGGGGTTTGTTATGAAATGGGAAGGTTTTACGCATCCAAAACATCCTTAATACTCTAAGGGAACCTCTTTTTGCAAATGTGTGTTGTAGGTTGGTATTTGTGAAAATATGTGCAAAAAATTAGGGGGATGAGAAGAGAATATATTATATTTATAATTTTATTGTTTGAATGGATGAACCCATTGCCTACGTACCATCACAAAGGTAGGATCAAAACCTCGTAGTTCGGGGTAAAAATCTCAAAGATTGGTGAGTTGATTTGATCAAAAGCTTTAAGGTCTTTTGTTATCAAAGGGAGAAAACTCAACCTAAACCAACAATCCACCATGTGAGGAGAGCTTCAACATACTAGTGAGGGGTTAACCCTATAATAAGTATGGAAGACTTACAGTCCAATCACTAACGATAAGGTGAGGTTTACATCAACCACTATGATAACTCAAACCTATGACTAATGTTTATGAAAAGGTTTTAACAAAGGTGGCCATTGGAACCACAAAAGTAACTTGAAGTGAGTTGTATTTACAAGTTAGAGGTACTTACAAAATGAGGTCAAAGTTGAATTAAGGTTTATTCACAATGAGTATTAATGAAAAGATTTTGAAAAGTCAAAGGCATAAGGCCTATGTTTCTAATTTGAAAATAATGTCAAAGTTTGCACAAAATGAGTTTGGCTTGGGTTAGAGTGGAGAGAAGAAGAGAAGGGCTAGTCCTAAACATGCAAAGATAATAGAGAAGATAAAACCCTTGGAGTTCCTTTTCTTGAAATCATAGAGATGATTTAAGATGCTCCTTTCCTTTGGACTTAGCAACACAATCAAGCAATCAAACAATATTTGGATTCAAGCTCCTACGATATCCCTTTGGCTTTTCTCTCTTAACTTGGCTACTCATGACAATGGTCCTTCTTACTATCTCAAGATGGGATCCCTATCACACGAGAGCCAACATCAAAAAGTTCACAACATAATAAGAGGAATGGACAAAGAATATGTTTAGATTAGAAGTCCTTTGAAGTCAACTTTTACATTTAGCATTCTAAAGGCATGAGGCCTAATTGCTCTTCAACAAATTTAGCATTCTAAAGGAACGAGGCCTAGTTGCTCTTGAACTCCTTTAAGTATAGGTATTGTCCTAATTCTAAGTCCTTTCTCCTTTTTGCATTGGGTTCACACAAACGAAAGCAAAACCAACACAAGACAACAATATATTTATATACAATAATATGCTCAAATGAGAAAAAGGAAAATGGCATGAACATAAGATATGTGCTCAAGTGAACAAAGGGAAAAGAAATATGAATAAATGAGCAAGAAAGTAAATTGCATTAAAGTAAATTGCAAGAAATTAAATGCTCAAATTAAAGTTAGTAATTAGTGGTTATGTTAGTGTGTCATAAGACAATTTAGCGATATGTTAAGCAATCGTAAGTGGACTAGAGTAGTAGTCACACCTATCTGAGGCTGGTCAATAAAACTATAGGCAAATAAACACAAGTTAGAGATCATGACTAGTAAGCCAAGCTCCTACAACTTGCCATGCCAAAAGAAAAGAGGAAAGGCCTTGTATGGACTTTAGGTTTTTTGCTTGACCAAGAAGCAACCTATCTTGGACACAAAGCAACTCACTTGATCTTGGATCAAGTTGAGTTTGATTTGGATCAAAGAAGGTTAAACCTCTCATATGTCAGGACCAACCATAAGACATTAACTCATTGGCCAAAATAAAAAAAAGTGAGATGAAGATGAAATGAATAAAAGGAGATTTCAAATGTCAAATGCAATTGGTCAAAAGTGAATCAAATCATCACCAACCAATGCTAAACAGAAGAGAAATGAAGATTAGAAGTCAACAAGTCAAACATATTTTTTTGGTATTTTTGGAATTAAAATAAAATATAAAATAAAATGGACAAAATATGGTCAAACCTCAAATTCAATTCAAATCAACTTCAACAAGTCCAATTAAATTCTCACAGGTCTAACATGGTCAAACAAGGTTTGACAATTTTTTTCAACAATTTTTGAAATCAGAAACTATTTTAAAACAATTAAAAACAATAAAAATAACACAATATGAATTAAAATCTCAAATAAATCTCAAATCAATTAAGAAATTGATGAGACTATTTTTCATTGACTTATCATAATCCATGTGTGCTAAGAAAATATTTTTGGATTTTTCAGATAACAAAGAGTATTTAAAATGAATTAAAAATCATCAAAAACCAAATAATTCACAAAAATATTAAATGAAGTCACAAAAATAATTAAAAATCAAAATATGAAACTAGATTTTTCAAGAAATTTTTTGGCATTGGTCTCATATTTTTGTGACTTCAAATAAAATATTTATGATTTTTTTAAAATAAAAGGAAATAAATGAAATTAAAACAGAAATAAGAAAATAGCAAAAATCCAGCGCCACATGATCCTTTCATTAATTGATGTGGCATTATCACACGGCTCAGAGGCGCTGGTGCACGAAGGACCTTGGTCAAGCGCGCCACAAAAGGATTTAAAACAAGTCAACATAACACACGACCATGATTAAAACGTTTGAGAGAGATCCAAGGGATCAGAAGCTCCCACGTGGAGATGGTGGTGGAAACCACCATCTTCTCTGGCCAGCTAACTGGTTCCGGCTACCACGCGCAGGTTTTTAAAACTTAATAAAAATAAACAAGCAAGGTATCAAAATGAAGCTGGAGTGATGTACATCACCCCTGTAACCTTGGATCTTCCTCAATGTTTTTATTTAGAGAGAAACAAGAGGTTGAAATGTCATGATTCATGAAATTAAGACCACCATTGGCCTGCCTCTTGCCCGAGGACTTCAGAAAACAGTTCAAACTCAAGCAATTCACATTGTATAGCAAGATCCAGATCAAAATAGTTTAGTGATATACCTCTAAAATGGAGCTTTGAACAGCACGATCTCTCCAAGCTTTTGATCCAATTTTGATCTAGAGATGTGATGATGATGCAAGGCTAAGGAATTAAGACTTGAAGATCAACTAAGGATGTTGAAATTCAAGCTTGAAATTGAGAAATGAAAACTGAAATTCCTTTGAGTGAGGGTGAGGTTTCAATCCAGCAGAGTTTCAGATCTCCTTCAGGTTGAAATTTGAATGAGCTAGCACTTCTATTTATAGCTGGAGATGATGCAATAGGGTGCTTTGCTTGTGTGGATGGAACTTGGACTCTTCATACACGGGCCTGTGTAAGCGCGTGCAAAGCCCAAAAATGGATGAAAATGCAAGCTGAACTCAAATGCAAATGGTTTGGACGTGTAATTGGAGCTGCATTGGCTTGTGCATGAAGTTACGATGTGAATTGCATAATTGAACCTAAATATTGAGCTCTTTGAAACTCGTACATGGAAAATCCAAAAATGGTCATGTGAGTAATGGTTGGAAAGATCTTTGAATAAGGAAAAAAAGTTATGTTAGGCAAAAATCCATTTGGTGTTTGGAAATTTATGAAAACTGGCTTTGAAGTTTGGGGTACAAAACATGTCTAGGTTCCCTTTGAATTTTTTAGCCAAAACCAAGCAACTTCAAGCCCTTCTGTTTCAATGATGCAAGCCTTAAATGGAAAAACCTCCAACATCAAAGTTGTAAATATTTTCAAGATGATAAATTTAGACTCAAATTTTGCATCATTTGGATTTTTAATGAGAAAGTTATGGGCACTTGAAGTTGGACATTTTTCAAATTCAATGGTTTTGTCAAAGTGACCTATAATGTTTTGTATAATCACATGTGTTTCTTTTAGGATTATGAAATTTTGTACAACATAACATTTGAAGTAGACATCTTAATATTTCCAATGCAATTGGTATCACCTCAAAATCATAAAAAATAAGGAAGTTAGGTCCTTGGGAAGTTGACCCAAAATTAGGATTTCAGTCAAAATGACCTATAATGTTTTGAAATGAATGATGACCTTAAAAGTTTCAAATGGATTTTTGTTGAATATGAAAGTTGTTCATATGGTTCTTAAGAACAGGTTTTCTCTTGGGGTCATCTACATTTGACAAACACATAAAAAGTTGTATCTCAGTGATCCTCAGTTTAGTCAGATGACTTGACTGGTCAACTTCTCAAGGCCAAACATCAAATATTGATGAATGAATGATTGTGGATACTCACATATGTAAGAAAAAAATTAGTTCCACAATAGAATTCCAGGATTTTGATGATAACAACAGATGAAACCAAAAATGGCACCCTAACGTAAATTCTCTAAGTGTGCAGGACTTTGAACAGCAACAAAGGAATCTGATTGTTTTATCAGATACAAACTCTGATCAGATACAAAGTATTAGAAGATTAGCAGCATCTGAAGAAGAAGTGCGCTCCATAAGTTCTGATTTTGAGCAAAATAGGACAGCAAAAGACCAGAAGCTCTAAACTTCCACTAGACTCAGTTCTGATAATCTAAAAGACCAGTACTCTTAGAAGCTCTGAAGTAACCTCAACATAATCTCCGGTTGACACAGAAACTCCGAGATAACAAAGACTCTGATGAAGATTCTCCAAATCCAGAAAGAGTAACGGAAAGAACTTCTTCAAATGGAAAGAAAGTATATTTAGAAAGAAGTTATTCAGGGAGACAAATTGGTTATGGCAAGAAACACAGAAGTAATGACATTGAATGCTCATCAAAGGCCAATATTTTGTCATCACTCCAACGGTCCTTTCACCATTATATAAAGGACAGCATACTTTAGTGAGAGACACAACAACGCACAAAAAAATTCCTTACATTCTCTCTTAGATTTTTCACGAGCTGCTGCTCATACGTGAAAACACTTGCTTGTTTATTCCGCTGTAATATTTGCTTACCTGTAGAAGCACTCTCATTACAATTCTATTATTGCTAAATTGCTTTTGTTCCTCAAGTGACTCTGCGTAGTCTGTATACTTGGGAGGACTAAGAGATCACTCCCTGAGACGTTTGGTTGTATTAATCTTTCAAGATTAGTGGATTAAGTCCTTTTTGAAGGCGAAATCACCTTGGCCGGGTGGACTGGAGTAGCTTTGTGTTATAAGCGAACCAGTATAAAATTCGGTGTATTCTTATTTTTGAAAAAGCCTTTATTTTCCAAAACAATTCAAATCCCTAATCTCCCTCTCAGGAATTCAAATTGATTTGCATCCAAGGCCTTTGTAAAAATATCAGCTAACTGCATCTCAGTAGCAACATGCTCTAAGCCTACAATCTTATCCTCCACAAGTTCTCTAATAAAATGGTGACGGATATCAATATGTTTGGTCCTACTATGCTGAATAGGGTTCTTTGAGATGCTTATAGCACTCAGGTTGTCATAGTATAATGTCATGACATCTTGTGTGACATTGTATTCAGTCAGCATTTGTTTCATCCACACCAGTTGAGAACAACTACTTCCAGCTGCTATGTATTCAGCTTCAGTAGTAGACAGAGAAACACAATTTTGCTTCTTACTAAACCATGATATTAGATTGTTCCCCAAGAAGAAACATCCTCCTGATGTGCTTTTCCTATCATCAGTACTTCTAGCCCAATCATCATCACAATAGCCAGACAACACTGAATCAGATCCATGAGTGTATAGCATCCCATAGTCACAAGTGCCATTGACATATTTCAGGATCCTTTTCACTTGGTTTATATGGCTCACCTTTGGTTCAACTTGATATCTAGCACATACACCTACAACAAAAGCAATGTCAAGTCTTCTTGCAGTAAGATATAACAGACTCTCTATCATGCTTCTGTAGAGACTTTGATCCACACTGGCACCATTTTCATCTTTAGACAACTTTAGATGAGTAGGAGCATGCGTCCTCTTGTGGCTTGCATTCTCCATGCCAAACTTCTTAACTATATTCTTGGCATACTTACTTTAAGATAGAAAGATAGAATCTTCCATCTGCTTGACTTGCAGGCCAAGAAAATAAGTTAGTTCTCCAACAAGACTCATCTCAAATTCAGACTGCATTTGTTCAACAAAATGTTGAACCATCTTACTTGACATCCCACCAAACACAATATCATCCACATAGATCTGAGCAATCATGAGCTTTCCTCCTTCATCTTTGACAAATAAAGTCTTATGAATGCCTTCCTTTCTGTATCCATTGTCAATGAGAAACACTATGAGTCTCTCATACCAAGCTCTAGGAGCTTGTTTCAACCCATAAAGAGCTTTCCTCAACTTATACACATGATTTGGAAGATTTGGATCTGTGAATCCCTTTGGTTGTTCAACATATACTTCCTCGTTCAAGTAGCCATTTAAGAAGGCACTTTTCACATCCATTTGGAACCGTTTAAACTTCAGAATACATGCCACTCCTAGCAATAATCTAATGGACTCCTGGAGAGCTACAGGTGCAAATGTTTCATCAAAGTCAACTCCTTCAACTTAAGTGTATCCTTGAGCTACTAACCTTGCTTTATTCCTAGTAACCACACCTTTTTCATCAGATTTATTCTTGTATACCCACTTTGTTCCAATAACATTTATTCCTTCAGGTCTTTGAACCAAATCCCATACTTCATTTCTCTTGAATTGACCTAACTCTTCCTGCATGGCATTGATCCAGAATTCATCAGTTAAAGCTTCTTTAACATTCTTAGGCTCAATCTTTGACACAAAACAGACATGTGAGATCACTTCCCTTGATCTAGTGGTGACTCCTTTATTTAGATCTCCTATAATGAGATCTTTAGGATGATCCTTCTGAATTCTGATAGAGGATACCTTGTTTACTTGATCAGCTTCAGGTTAAGCATGAGTGGACTCACTCTCACTACTTTTATCAGAAGGTTTAGATGGGGCATCATTCAAAAATGTTTCAACATCGTCTATGACATCAGTCTCTTGATCATCAACAACAACATTGATAGATTCCATCATAACTTTAGTTCTGGAATTAAAGACTCTAAAGGCTCTGTTGTTTGTTGAGTAGCCCAGAAATATTCCTTCACCACTCTTGGGGTTCATTTTCCTTCTTTGTTCACGATCAACCAGGATATAGCATTTACTACCAAACACATTGAAGTATTTGACAGTAGGTCTTCTTCCCTTCCAGACTTCATATAGAGTGGTTGAGGTCCCTTTTCTCAAGGTTACTCTGTTGTAAACATGACAAGCAGTATTCATAGCTTCAGCCCAAAAGTGGTAAGACAACTTCTTAGCATGAATCATAGCTCTAGAAGATTTTGGAGAGTTCTATTTTTCCTTTCCACCACACCATTTTGCTGAGGGGTAATGGGAGAAGAGAACTCATGTCCAATCCCTTCAGATGAACAGAAATCAGCAAATTTACTATTTTCAAATTCTTTCCCATGATCACTTCTGATTCTGATAATATGACTATCTCTTTCTCTTTGAAGTCTTTGGCAAAGGTATTTGAACACATCAAACACATCAGATTTTTCCCTTATAAATTCACCCAGGTATATCTGAAGAAGTCATCCACCACAACATAAGCATACCTTTTTCCAACAAGACTTTACACCTGCATAGGCCCCATCAAGTCCATGTGGAGAAGTTCCAGCACTTTAGATGTGGTGTCATGTTTGATCTTCTAATGTGACATCTTTGTCTGCTTTCCAATCTGACATTCACCACATACTCTTCCTTCTTCAATCTTTAATTTTGGTATTCCTCTAACAACTTCAACATATATGACCCTCTTCATCCCTTTAAGATGCAGATGACCCAGTTTTTGATGTCATAGTTTCACTTCTTCTTCTTTAGCTAGAGCACATATTGATGAATACTTAGTTTCTTGAGGAATCCATATGTAGAAGTTGTCCTTAGATCTGACTCCTCTCATGATCACTTCAATTTTGGCATTAGTAACCAAGCATTCAGTTTTTGTGAAGTTCACATTGAGACCTTGATCACATAGTTGACTGATGTTGATCAGGTTTGTAGTCAATCATTTAACAAGCAACACATTATAAAGGTTAGGAACTCCATAGCAGTTTAGCTTTCCAATCCCCTTGATTTCACCCTTTTCTCCATCACCAAAAGTTACATAGTTGGTGACATGATATTGGAGGTCAACCAACAGATTTTTGCTTCCAGTCATGTGTCTGGAGCATCCACTGTCAAAGTACCAATCTTCTTTGGCTGAGACTCTGAAGGAAGTGTGAGCTATCAAGTTAGTAGAACCAACCCTAGGAACCCACTATTTTCTTTTAGAAGAGATGTGTTGTTTGGGTCTAGGTTGATGAGTAGGACTGGGATAACCATACAACCTAAAGCATAATGGTTTTATGTGACCAAATTTCCCACAGTAATGACATATCCATCTTTGGTATTTTCCTTTTGAGTACTTATGTCGTCTTCCCTTGTGATGTTGAGACACCTAATGTGACATCTTTGGTTTACTATCAGAGGGACTACAATCAGGAGAAGATTCATTGAACCCAAGGTCAGTCATGTCTCTTGCCATCTTTCCAGCCTGGAGGATTTTGTCTAAGGTGTCAGATCCACTATTTAGCATTCTGACAGACTTAGTCATCTCATCCAGTTTGGAATTCAGGAACAAGGCTTCAATCTTCAAATTAGAAATGGTTTCTAAGTGTTCTGTCTTCTCAGCCTCTAGTTGGGTTATCAGTTTCTTCTGATTCTCCACTTATTGACACACTTCTTCACTTCTGAGACACAACTTCCTGTAAGAAGTAGCTAATTCATCATCAATAGAATCTTCATTAGGATCACATCTCCCAGTCAAGGAAATCACAAGATTGGCAAATTCTCCTTCTGTTTCACTTTCAGAGTCATCATCAAACCAAGTAGCAGCAAGACTCTTCTTCTGCTTCTTGAGATAGGTCCCACATTCATCTCTAATGTGACCATACCCTTCACATTCATGGCACTGAATTCCTTTGCCCTGTTTGGATTTTTCTTCAGATCTTGTTCTTCTTCCAGCATCATTGGACCTACTGATGTCAAATGAGTTGTTCTTGACATTAGACTTTGACCTCACATCCATCCTTTTCAGGATTTTGTTAAGTTGTATTCCAAGTAACACTAAGTCATTTGCCATACCTTCATCAGTACCCTGACTACTTTCTTCCTTTTTATGTTCAGTGTTAGACACAAAGGCTATGCTTTTGACTTTCTTTTCAGATCCATCACTCATTCCCAACTCGAATGTTTGGAGGGATCCAATTAGCTCATCCACTCTCATCTTGCAGATATCTTGAGATTCTTCTATGGCTGTCACTTTCATGGCAAATCTTTCGGGAAGTGACCTGTGTAGCGGGGTATTCGTTACCATTAGAGATATTGACTAAATCCAAGGTAAATCATACAAAGTCGAGTCGCCACCGCACTTCTATTTATCCAAAGGAATGGTTAGAAAGCGAACAAAAACCTAATAGTCTTAACAAAAACTAGTAAAAGGAACAGAGATCTGGGTAAGGGGGTTGGTTATGCAATGGGAAGGTGTTAGGCACCCAAAACATCCTAGGTACTCCTAGGGAGGCCTTTTCATACTTGTTGTGAAGGTTGTTTTTTTTGTGGAGAATTTTGTTTGTGCAAACATGATTGAAGAGATGAGAAGAGAATATACAAGTTATTTACATTTTTTGTGTTTGGATGGATTAACCCATTGCCTACGTACCATCTTATAAAAAGATTAGGATCAAAACCTCGTAGTTCGGGATAAAAATTTCAAAAGGAATTGGTGAATTGATTGGTCCAAAAGCCTTAAGGTCTTTTTGTTATCAAAGGGAGAAAACTCTACCAAACCACAAATCCACCATGTGAGGATAGCTTCAACATGCTAGTGAGGGGCTAACCCTATAATAAGCATGGAAGACTTATTGTCCATCACTAAGGATACAGGTGAGTACTACATCTACCACAAGGATAACTCAAACCTAATAGCTAAAGGTTATGGAATATTTGATTAAGGAGTGGCCATTGGAACCATAAAAAGGAATTTGAATGGGTTATATTTACCAATTAGAAGTATGTACAAAATTGTCAAAGTTGACTTAAAGATTCAATTCAAAATAAGTATTGTGAAAAGAAAGTTTGAAAATCAAAAGCATAAGGCTTAGGTTTCTAATGTTTGAAAACAATGGTTAAATGTTTGCACAAAAAGTTTTGGCTTGGGTTAGAGTGGAGAGAAGAAGAAGAATGGCTAAGTCCTAAGCAAAACAAAAAGGTGAGGGATAAGAAATGAAACCACACTAGGAGTTCCTCTCTTGAGATCATATTGATGATCCAAGTAGCTCCCATCCTTTGGAATAAGCAATCACAAAGCATAAGCAAACAAACAAGTCTCATAAGAGATCCTCAATGTATCTTGTATCTTTCACTTTGGATGAACATGGTAATGGTCCTTCAATTGAGCTCATAGAATTCCTAGCACAAAAGCACACACATCAGAAGTTTCATGAAGTAAAACAAGAATGGACAAGAGTGAGTTTAGAGATTTGGTCCTTCTAATCCATCTTCATCATTAAGATCCTTTTACTCCAATTTTTGCACAAGGGAGGTCCTAGAATCTAAGTCCAATTCTCCATTTCTTTGCATAGGGAAAGTCCTATAAACTAAGTCCATTTCTTTGCATTTGGTCCACAACAATCAAAATAAAAAAACACAAGCACAATAATATATACACAATTATGTGCTCAAGTGAGCAAAAGGCAAATGGCATTAACATAAACATGTGCTCAAGTGAGCAAAGAGAAAAGCAAATGGATAATATGTGCAAGAAAAGTAAATTGCATAAAAGTAAATTGCATAAAGTAACTGTTAATTTTCAATGGTTAGTGTTAGTAGTTAGTGTGCCATAAGGCAAATTTAGCGCTATGTTAAGCAATCGTAATTGGACTTACGTAGAAGTCACAACTATCTGAGGCCGGTCAATAATAATGTAGGCAGCAAACACAAGTTAGGAGTCTTGATTAGTGAACCAAGTCCCAAAAACTAGCCATGCCAAAAAGAAGATGAGAATTGATCTTGTATTGGTTTAAGCGTTTTGCATGATTTAGAAGACAACCTATCCTTAATGCAAAGCCATTCACTTGATCAATTGATCAAGACGAATTAGATTTGAATCAAGGAAGATTAAATCTCCCTAACCAATGCTAACTTATCAACCTTCAACTCATTGATCAAGAAGAAAAGAAGTAGTAGAAGAAGAAGAAAGAGAAGATGGATAAGAGAAATGGAAATGGCAAAATTAAAGTGCATCAAATAAAATACAATGTACCAATCCTCATATGTTGACCAATAACATTGAAAGTCAAGGTCAAACAATCAAAAACAGAAGTGAGATGAAGATTGGGAGTCAAGAAATGAATAAACTATTTTTGGCATTTTTTCATATTTAAAATAAACTTGAATTAAAATAAATGGAAAGGTCAAACTTCAAAATTACTTCAAATCAACCTTGGAAGGTCCAAGTAATTTATCCCAAGCTCAACAAGGTCAAACAAAGTCTGACAAATTTTTTTAGCATTTTTAAAAGTCAGAAACTATTTTTAATTAATTAAAAATGAATAAAAATAACCTAATTGAACTAAAATCTCAAATAAATCTCAAATCAAATCAAAAATTGATGAGAATATTTTTCATAGATCCATCATCATTCAAATAGGTTTGGAAAATATTTTTGTATTTTTTTGAATATCAAAAACTATTTAAAATGAATTAATAATAACCAGAAAGGAGAAAATTCACAAAAAATATCAAATGACAAAATAAAAAATATTAAAAATCAGAAATAGAAACTAGAATTTATTTGGGAAATAATGCAATTGGTCCCATAATTTTTGAATAAAAAATGAGAGAGATATGATTTTTTGAAATAAAAGGAATTAAAGAAAATAAAAACAGAAATTAAAAAAATAGAAAAATCCACAGCGCTTGGATCTGAGCTCATTAATTGAGCTGGCAGATCACAAGGCTGAGAGATGCGCGCGCATGGAAGTCCATAGTCAATGCAAGCACATGGGAAACAAATAAAAGTCATAACAATGGATGATCAGGATTCGATCTGGAAACAAGATCACACGGCCAGGATTCAAACTGGATATGATGAAGCCACCGGAGCCACCGTCTTCTCCGGTGAGCTTGGATTTTCCGGCCAAATTGCAGAAATTCAAAAGGCTACCAAACTACACGATCCTTATACCAAAATGAAGTTGGGGTGATGTACATCACCCCTATAACTTTGAATCACACTCAAGATTCCTATAAATGGAGAAATCTGAGGTGGAAGATTCAGGTGTGAAAAATGCAGATCAAGGAAAAACAAAATTGAAGCTACCACTAGCTTGCCTCTCAAGTGAGGACTTCAGAAAACATTAGATCCAAGCAAAAAGGTCCATGGATGATGAGAATCGAAGAAAATACCAGTTGGAGTGTGAGCTTGAGTTCTGGTGATTTGAGCATGATGCCTTGCTTGCTTTGCTAAAACAGAAGTTCAATGAGATGAATGATGAAGGTCTAGAAGCATTAGATCTAAGAATTCAACCTGATGAAGTTGAATTTTAGATCTGAAAATTCTGAAAAGAAATGGAACTTGCTTCTTTAGTAATGGCTATGGAAAGAATTCTGCAGCATTTCAGGTTGAATTAGGCTTGTGAATGAATGGAATGAGGTCTCTATTTATAGAGGAAGTGGCAAGGAGAGTGTGATATGATCCGTGTGCATGGCATGTGAAGCTTCATTGCATGGGCTTGCATGATCATGCACAAGGCCCAAAAACCATGCCAAATGAATTCTGAGCATCAGCCAAATGGAATTGGACGTGTGACTTGCAAGGCAAATGCTCATGTACCAAGATTTCAAGTGAATTCTTCATTTGTACCTAAACAATCATCCCTTCGAAAGTACCATTTAGACAATCCAAACATAGGCATATGGATAACGGTTGGAAAGGTCTTTGTATGAGGAACAAATGTTATGCTTGACAAAAACTCATTTGAAGTGTGGAAATTTATGAAATTTGAGTGTAAAGTGTAATGACATGTCAAGGCAAGGTTTCTAAAATTGGCCAACTTTCAAGCCCTTCTTTTTTCATGATGTAAGCCTCAAATGGAGACACCTCCAACATCAAACTTGTAGATATTTTCAAGCCAATAAAAATGGACTCACATTTTGCATCATTTGGATTTTTTATGAAAGAGTTATGGGCACTTGAAGTTGGACTTTTTTGACTTTTAATGCCTTTGGTCAAAAAGGACCTATAATGTCTTGCATTATCACATGTATTTCCTTTGATATTTTGAAATTTTGTTAAACATATCATTTGAAGTACACATCTTAAACTTTCGAATTAATTTGATCCCACCTCAAAATCATAAAAAATGAATGAGTTATGTCCTTGAGAAGTTGACCCAAAATTAGGGTTTCAGTCAAAATGACCTATAATGTATTGGAATGGCAGATGGCCTTCCAAGCTTCAAATAAATTTTTGATGAACATGAAAGTTGTTAATATTGTCCTTAAGAACATATTTTCTTTTAGAACCATCTCCATTTGCCCAACACATAAAAAGTTAGGTCTCAGTGCATTTCAAAATAGTCAGATGAATTGACTGATCAACTTCTGAAGTCCATGCCTCATATCTTGATGAATTGATGATTGAGGACACTCAAATAAGTTCAAATATGCATGAAATTATGAATTAAAGAACTTCCCTTGATTTTATTTGACCATGAGTTGAGGTTGCTTCATGAGCAAGGCATTGTGGTGCATAGATGAATTAGGGCTTCCTTGAGGAACAAGACCTCAAACCCTTTGACTTGCTTTGATCAAAATGATGCATTGAGGTACTAGGGAGGCATATTTGATGGATGTGAGTTTGGGAACCATTGCCATGCTTGTTTTCATCTCCTCTTGACCATGTCTTTGTACTAATGATCTCCTTGAAGCTTTGGACCTTGTGATTGTTCAAGCTACAAACAAAGGATTGTTAGTGACATATTTTTGTGCTTTTGGTTAGTAAACAAAATGAGAAAAGAAATGATATAAAATTCAAGCATGCTTGGTGAACTCAAACCATCTCACAGAAGGTCCCACCCAAAGGCAAAGGGAACCAAGATGCTAATGATCCTTAAGGCTATGCAAATGAAATATCATGATGCTATGAGGGATCTTAGGGCCAAAATTGGGGTCTTACAGATGCCCCTATTTAAGGTCATTCTAGCTGGAGAAGTGAAGGTTAAAATCTTTGTTTCGACGAGGTAGAATGGGCTTAAATAATAACAAAGAGACGAATTTTGGTCCCTAAGAGACCTCATGATGCAAATGTATGTATGCAAAAAGGTAATACTCTATGGAGATATGTATCCACAAAGGAAAAGATCAGGAGGATTTGACAATCCATCTGAGTAGTACGCCCAATGGGACAGAAACTCTGGGGGCTCTCATGGGGATAAGAAAAGGAATAAAATGCGTGAGCAGGTCATGACTTGAAACTTGGGGGACAAAATTCCAAAGGGAGTAAATCCAATGGAAAGACATCGAGCTGACTTGAAGGTGCATGTGTTGGGGAATATGCCAACATAGCAACATTATCCACAATGGATACATCGGAAAAAAATCCGGACTCAGGTGAGGATAATCCACTAAGGAACCTCACTGGGGATATCCGAAAAGGAATCTCCTGGGGAAACAATTGGATGAGGTATTACCGGTTACTGGGTAATAAGCTCAAAGAGACGTATGATCTGAACACCGGTATAAGGGTGGGAGAACAACACGCTCGGGAAGAATGAATATCTAAGACCGGTATAAGGGTGAGAGATATCAATCTTCCAAAACATCTAAGGAAGACCTAAAAAGGTATATTTCGACTCAGGAAAATCTGACTCCACAGGGGACAAAAAGTCATAATAGGGAGCAGAAGGAAGGAACACTAGGGATACCGGTTACTGGGCATATAATAGGTGATCGACCAAAGTGTGAATCGGGGAATATTCCCAAAACACTCATCATCCAAAAAGAGGGCAAAAAGCAAACTCGATTAAGGGATGGACATTCGATTCCGAAACAGGGATGCGAATCTTACTCATCTAGGGAAGAACAAAAGGCTTCGACCAAAGAGTGCATGAGATATATTATCTATTACCGTCAGAACATAGATAATACACACGCATGGAAGATTATCCACAACCGGTTACTGAGTTAATAAATGATAAATCGACCGAGAGAGAAAGGCATCGGGATACCAACACTAGGTATATGATGATGACCAATCAAGGGGAGCAACAAACATTACCGACAACCGGTATGAAAGAGGGCCTGCCGGGGATAAAATTGCTTAATCAGAGTAATTATCCAAAAGAAGGAGGGAATATCAATACCGAATATTGGATAGTGATAACCATCAAGGAGGGGATTACATCTACCGGGTACTAGGTAGAAAACCACAGAAAAGTAACCGTCATCAACTTAGGATGAACAAAAAGGTTAACTCTGCAAGGGAGAGAAAATAGGGTTTACAACTACCGGTATAAGGGTAGTAAACCACAAAATCCACCGGGGATAAGATGAATGATTACCGGTTACTGAGCAATTATTCATTTATACCGCGGGGAAGCACAAGAAACAGTTGCAAGAGGCCAAATTAGGATCAAACCAAAGAGGCAAACCGAATCAAGACTTGTCCTAGTGAGGATATAACTCAATTAGGGGAACCCATCCCAATATATGTGTTGGGAGGAAGCGAAAACAACCGTCGTCCACGAGAATATAACTCAGTGGGGAATGCGGAAGGAAAGATAGACACTTTCTGCTTAATGGGCTGACTCTCTATATTGAGGGATCAACCACCGACACCTGCTTGGAAATATATTACCAACTCTGAGAGGATAACAAACAAAAGATATATGGCAAAAATGCAATATGAATATCCAAATGTTTGAAAATTATATGCACATATGTGTGATGGTTAATGTATGCTGAATGCTGACAGACAGACATTTCTAACACGAACAGGCTTCACAGGAATACAAACGTCTAGTACTTCATCTCAAGAGAGAAAGCCAGATCACCAGAGAGTATCCGATCTGTTGGGAATGAATCAGAGATACCAGGGAGCAAAGACCTCCGCAGGGGATGAATCATCAGTCACAGCTGGGGAAAGGAGTTTATTGCACAAGTAGAATCTGCCACATAAGCAACTCTACTGGGGAATCAATCCGAGGTTAAAGGGATTATGGGGATCAACCATCAACTACCGTACCCACCAAAGGGATCACGTCTGTTGAGGAGAAAAGGGTGCTACCTCGCTGAAGGGGAGAGTGGTAAATATCTCAACAAGCATACCACTCGAGTTCCAGAGAAAGAAAAATACAGTCATGCCATGAATATGAACAAATGTCTTACCCTGTTGGAGATCATACCATCCTTGGGAGAGCACTGAGGATCTCCTTAGTATCCTTTTCATCATTGTGAATGTTCTCCTTGTTTAAAAACAAGTTATGAAAAAATCAGTTTTTCAAAACAATGATATTTTCTCAATTAAAAGCATGCAAAACGTTTGTTGAATAGAAACAAATAAGAGTGCAAATAATTGGATAAAAGGCTCAAATTTATTTTATGGAATGGTAGTCTACAAATGGCAAGACTCCATAGATCTTTACAAGTTTGAAATTGGTGATATATATTGGAAAAGGGCTACATTGAACATAATGACCATTTCTCCACCAATTCTGAATTTGATGTATTCGAAGCTTTGGTTGATGACGAATGAGCAAGAATCTCTGACGGATGACAAATGTAGAACAAAGTCTTGTCAGGGTGCAGTTACTTGCCAAATCCCTAATTTTTGCCTAGATTGCCCCAGGGTGAGGTACTCAATCTAGCGGGATACAAATATTCATTTTTTATGTCCCTAACTTTTGCCTGGATCGCCCTTTTGGGTTTTCAATCCACCGAGATGCTCATTTTTGCCTAAGCCGCCCTTTTGGGTTTTCAACTTAGCGAGTTATTCTGTTTTTTATTTTAGGCGAAGTATTTCTTGACTGCATCTGAATTCACAGGACGAGTGAAATCCTCCCCATCCATAGTTGTAAGTATCAAAGCACCGCTTAAAAAGGCTCTCTTAACAACATATGGACCTTCATAATTTGGAGTCCACTTGCCCCTGGAATCGGGCGCGAAAGACAAGACTTTCTTGAGCACAAGGTCACCTTCTCGGAACACACGAGGCTTGACCTTCTTATCAAAAGCTTTCTTCATTCTCTGCTGATACAACTGACCATGGCACATGGCAGTCAATCTCTTTTCTTCTATCAAATTCAGTTGGTCATAACGACTCTGAACCCATTCAGCATCAGTCAACTTGGCTTCCATCAAGACTCTCATTGATGGGATCTCCACCTCTACTGGGAGTACGGCCTCCATGCCATAAACAAGAGAGAAAGGGGTTGCCCCTGTTGAAGTGCGGACAACTGTGCGATGTCCATGTAAGGCGAATGGTAACATCTCATGCCAATCCTTATACGTGACCACCATTTTCTGGATAATCTTTTTGATATTCTTATTAGCAGCTTCAACAGCCCCGTTCATCTTGGGTCTGTAAGGAGAAGAACTATGATGTGCAATCTTGAACTCACTACACAACTCTTTCATCATTTTATTATTCAAATTAGATCCATTATCAGTAATGATCTTATCTGGCACACCATAGCGGCATATGAGTTGATTCTTGATAAACTTCACGACCACCTGCCTGGTCACATTTGCATACGATGCCGCTTTAACCCACTTGGTGAAGTAATCAATTGCTACGAGAATAAATCTGTGTCCATTGGACGCTTTCGGCTCTATCATGCCAATCATGTAAATTCCCCACATGGAGAAAGGCCGTGGTGATGAAATCAAATTCAGGAGTGTCGGAGGAATATGGATCTTATTCGCGTAAATCTGACACTTATGGCATTTCTTCACATATTTGCAGCAGTCAGACTCCATTGTCAGCCAATAGTAGCCTGCTCTCAACATCTTCCTAGCCATGGCATGTCCATTGGAATGAGTACCAAATGAACCCTCATGGACCTCAACCATCAACAGGTCTGCTTCGTGTCTATCCACGCATCTGAGCAGAACCATGTCAAAATTTCTTTTATAAAGCACTTCGGCATTGAGGTAGAAACTGCCCGACAATCTCCTCACAGTCTTCCTATCTTTCACAGAGGCCCCAGGCGGGTAAACCTGGTTCTGAAGGAAACACTTGATGTCATAATACCATGGCTTATCATCTTTCGCTTCATCTACTGCAAATACATGAGTTGGTCTGTCTAAGCGCATCACAGTGATATTGGGGACTTCATTCCAAAGTTTTACCACAATCATTGAAGCAAGTGTAGCAAGGGCGTCTACCATCCGATTCTCATCTCGAGGAATATGATGGAAGTCAACCTTAGTAAAGAACGTTGAAATCCTCCTCGCATAATCTCTATATGGAATGAGACCAGGTTGATTCCTTTCCCATTCACCCTTAATCTGATTAACAACGAGGGTCGAATCACCATATACATCAAGATGCTTGATCCTTAGATCAATACACTCTTCTAAACCCATAATACAGGCCTCATACTCAACCATATTATTCGTGCATTTGAAAGTTAGCCTTGCTGTAAAAGGAATATGTGTGACCTGAGGAGTAATAATCACTGCCCCAATACCATTTCCATACTGATTTACAGTGCCATCAAACACCATGCTCCATCTGGAACCAGGATTTGGCCCTTCATCGAGTGTAGGCTCATCGCAATCTTTCACTTTCAAATACAAAATTTCCTCATCCGGGAAATCATACTGAACTGACTGATAATCTTCAATAGGCTGATGTGCCAAGTCATCAGCCAAGATACTACCTTTAATAGCCTTCTGAGCTCGATACTCAATATCATACTCAGATAACAACATTTGCCAACGGGCAATCCTCCCTGTTAAAGCAGGCTTCTCGAAGATATACTTGATTGGATCCATTCTAGATATCAACCAAGTCGTATGATTTATCATATATTGGCGCAAGCGCTTAGCAGCCCAAGCCAATGCACATCATGTCTTCTCAAGCATTGAGTATCGAGACTCACAATCAGTGAACTTCTTGCTCAGGTAGTATATAACATACTCCTTCTTCCCTGATTCGTCTTGCTGACCGAGGACACAACCCATTGAGTCTTCAAGAACAGTCAGATACATGATCAAAGGTCTTCCTTCCACAGGCGGAGATAGAATCGGAGGTTCAGACAGATACTCTTTAATACTGTCGAAAGCTTTCTGGCAATCCTCGGTCCAATCATGGGACTGATCTTTCCGGAGGAGCTTGAATATCGGCGCACATGTGGCAGTCATGTGGGATATGAATCTAGAAATATAATTCAAGCGACCCAGAAAGTCTTGGACTTGTTTCTCAGTTTTGGGCGCAGGCATCTCTTGTATCGCTTTGACCTTTACAGGATCAACCTCAATCCCCCTTTCATTAACAATGAAGCCCAATAACTTTCCGGAACGAACTCCAAATGTACACTTGTTGGGATTCAGACGAAGCTTGTACTTCCTCAAACGCTGAAAAAGCTTCAACAAATGCTCTACATGTTCAACTTCCGTTCTTGACTTTGCAATCATATCATCAACATATACCTCGATCTCCTTGTGCATCATATCATGAAACAAAGTAGTCATAGCTCGTTGATACGTGGCTCTGGCGTTCTTCAAACCGAAGGGCATCACTCGATAACAGAATGTTCCTCAAGGTGTGATGAATGTTGTCTTCTCCATATCCTTGGGTGCCATCTTGATCTGGTTATATCCGGAAAATCCATCCATAAATGAGAAGACATTGAATTTAGCTGTATTGTCTACCAACATATCAATGTGTGGTAGAGGGAAATCATCATTCGAACTAGCTTTATTCAAGTCTCTATAGTCCACACACATCCGGACTTTTCCATCTTTCTTAGGCGCGGGCACAATATTGGCCACCCATTGAGGATATGTAGAAGTGACCAGAAACCCCGCATCAATTTGCTTCTGAACTTCCTCTTTGATTTTCACTGCCATATCAGGATGAGTTCTTCTGAGCTTCTGCTTCACAGGCACGCACTCAAGTTTTAAAGGTAGGAAATGTTGCACAATATCAGTATCTAGATCTGGCATGTCGTTATATGACCAGGCAAAGACGTCAACATATTCTCGTAGCAATTCAAGCAACCCCTTCTTAACAGATTCTTCAAGGAGTGCCCCAATCTTCACTTCACGAACACAATCCTCAGACCCCAAGTTGATTGTTTCCAGATTCTCGAGATGCGGCTGAATGATCTTCTCTTCATGCTCAAGTAGACGGGTAATCTCGTCAGGAATCTCTTCAACATCATCTTCTTCCGCTTCAAATACAGGGAACTCAAAATTGGGAGATGGTGTTGGATCATTATGTTCAATGGGTTTGATCAACCTGCATAATGATTTTGGATATGAAAAGCTTTTAGAAATTAAACAAGGCAAATTATTATGCAGATGAAAAGACTGATTTTATTCTATTTTTTAGGGTTTTATGTGATCACCAATTTCATGCCAAAAGCAAAAAGGGAAAATGATTGGAAAAAGAAACATTTAACATGAATTTATTGAATGAAAATATCATCGTATTTATGTTGCCAACAATGTCATCACTCCTCCCTTTGGCATGGGAGAAGGGTTTTTAAACAGAGTGATCATTACGTTGACTTGTGGATAACTGTAGGAATATCCACAGCGACCCAATTGTTGCAGACCCCTCCAGGGATGATGAAATTGCCAGAATCCTATGTATCTTCTTCCAAGACAGCAGCAGCTTCTTCATCTTGATCGGCGTGGATGAAACCTCCACTCTTGAATAACCCTTTAGTGTTGAAGACCCCAGAGGAAAAGCCTATGCCAGCCTGAGACTTGTTGTCTTCTAGCTCAATCATTTTTCCTAGATCAGCAGTTGCACCACACTCAATGGCTAACTTTGCATCTTTGTAGGAAGCAAATGAAGGAGTTCTCTTCTCAATAGGCTCAGCTATAGATAAAGCTTGTAAAGGAGTTCTAACTTCATCTTCAGCATCTATATACGAGAAGGAAGACAAGTGGCTAACTAGGAGAGCCTTTTCTCCCCCTACCACCACCAGCTTCTTGTTCTTCACGAATTTCAGTTTCTGGTGTAGGGTGGATGTCACGGCGCCCGCCTCGTGAATCCATGGTCTGCCTAAGAGACAACTATACGATGGGTGGATATCCATAACCTGGAAGGTAATCTGGAAATCACTCGGTCCGATTTTAATTGGGAGATCAACTTCCCCAATCACCGTTTTACGCGACCCATCGAAAGCTTTCACAACAATTCCACTTTGCCTCATGGGAGGCCCTTGATACGATAGTTTTGAGAGAGTGGTTTTTGGCAATACGTTTAGCAATGACCCGGTGTCCACCAGCACATTGGACATGGCGTCGTCTCTGCAGTTCATAGATATGTGTAAAGCCAAGTTGTGGTCTCTTCCCTCCTCATGGAGATCAGAGTCACAGAAACTCAGGTTGTTACAAGCGGTAATGTTTGCAACAATGCTATCGAATTGTTCTATTGTGACATCATGATCTACATATGCCACATCCAAAACTTTCTGCAGTGCCTCTCTATGTGGTTCTGAATTTAGAAGTAATGATAACACAGATATCTTGGATGGTGTTTGTAGAAGCTGGTCTACAACATTGTACTCACTTCTCTTGATGAGCCTCAACATCTCATCGCAGTCTTCTTTCACATTGTCACTCGGGCCAACAGAAGTAGGAGTTATCAATGTAGAGGAGGGCTTAACAACAGGTGCCGGATTCGGAGTGCTCATAGCATTCCCAATCGGGCGTTCAGCAAAATCAGCATTAGCCTGGGGCTTGGGAGGTGCTGAAAACACACGACCGCTGCGGGTCAAACCACTAACATCTGCGATGTTAACAACAGAAGAAGATGGTAAGGACACTTCTTTCCCATTTTCCACAGCAATAGCGTTGTAGCGAAAGGGAATTGCTTTCTCGGAAGAATACAGTACAGGACCGGCAGGTTTGATGGTAAGAACAGGAAAAGCCTTCTGCTTGCTACCATCATACTTGATGATAACAGGTTCGGGCATCCGGAATACTGGGGAAATTACGTTGACCTCAGGCTCATCTTCGTCAACATTCCTGTTCTGAAGAATCTCAATGACTCATTCATCTAGCATTTCTTGGATATCCTTGCGCACCTGGCGACAACCCAATCGGTTAACAGAGCATATTCGACATCTATCATGATCGTGCTCATAGTGACTGTACTCACATAGCAAACGATGCATTTCAACAAGAGACTGTCGAATATGACTGACATATTTGACTTTATACTTGCCAGGGCAGCCCTGGACCATGTTGACAGATTTCCCATGCTCGGGCAATGGGTTCTTCTTCACATTAGGACCTACGTCCTCGAAACACAGAATGCCACACCTCACAAGGTCTTGAACCTTGGTCTTCAAAGGGTAACAATTCTCCACGTCGTGGCCGGGAGCACCAGAATGATAAACACAATGTAATTCGGGTTTATACCACCACTGGGGGTTAGCAGGTATAGCCGGTGGGTCTCTCGGAGTAATCAACTTCCTCTCTATCAAAGAGGGATATAATTCTACATACGTCATCAGAATAGGATCGAAAGTGACCCTTTTCCTCTCGTAACTCGTGCTGGTTTGATTACTGTTTCGAGGCTGGTAGGCCTGCGGTTGCGGACGGTGCTGTTGTTGCCGATATTGCGGATGTGATTGTTGATTGTTGCTATGCTGTTGATATTGTTGATTGTCTCTGAAAATAGGTGCTATATGAGCCACCTGGTGCTGGTTACCGGCGGGGCGCACGGTTTTCCTCCTCACAGAGGGTCTTCTTGGTTTTACATGGGAGGTCACAGCATGTACCTTTCCATCTTTCTTCTTCGCAAACGCCCCATAACGTTTGGCAGAAGAGCCTTCTTCCCTGGTTAGACGTCCTTCTCTAACCCCTTCTTCTAGACGCATCCCCATACTCACCATCTCGGTGAAGTCAGAAGGAGTGCTAGCGATCATCCGCTCATAATAGAATGAACTCAAAGTCTTTAGAAAGATTTTGGTCATTTCCTTCTCTTCTAGCGGAGGCACAATCTGTGTTGCTAACTCTCGCCACCTCTCGCCACATTATACTTGTACTGCTTGACGAAGGCCTCGCCAAGGTCGTTGAAGGATCGAATGTTCGCGCTGTCTAAACCCGTATACCAATGCAGGGCGGTACCGGACAGACTGTCCTGAAAGTAGTGGATGAGCAACTGATCATTATCGGTTTGAGTTGACATTTTCCTAGCATACATGACCAGGTGGCTGAGAGGACAAGTATTTACCTTGTACTTTTCAAAGTCAGGGACCTTGAATTTCACAGGAATCTTCACATTGGGAACCAAGCACAGTTCGGCAGCAGACTTGCCGAAAAGATCATTTCCTCGAAGAGTTTTCAATTCCTTGCGAAGCTCAAGAAATTGATCATTCATAGCGTCCATCTTTTCATAGACATCTAGGCCCTCAGACGGCTCAGAATGATAGATGGTGTCGTCTACCCTGGGTATGGTATGCACGACAGGAGGAGGAACAGCAAGGACCGGGCTAGATGCCGGCATAGAAGGAAAAGTTGGAGCAGGACCCTCAGGCATGAAATTGGGAGGCATCCCCCATGGGAATCTGGTCGGCATGGCCGCTGGAGAAAAATGTGCACTGGCTGCAGGCACGGTTGAGGAAACAATCTCAGAGATGATTGTCCTCTGGGGAGGAGTTGAAGGCGTCGGAGAAGGCTGGCTCTGGGCAGCCAAGAATGATTCCATCAAGGCACTCAGTCTGGCCACTTCTTCTTTCAGCTCACGGTTCTCTTGCTCTAGGTGATCCATCAGTCTTGAAGTGTTGGCTCTAGTCTAGTACCGGTGAGTCAGCTTGTCTTCAAAATAAATGAAGAACACAGAGTTAGACCACAGGACAAGAAGTCGGGAACAAAACCTGCTTATGCACATGATGCATGCAATGCTTGTGCATATGATTTGTTTTTATTTCAAAGGAACTCTAGGGTTTTATTTGCAAATTTTGGAAATACTAAACATTTATCACATATAGAACTATCTCATCAAATAATATCAGGGAAAGAAGTACAACATTTGTCAATCATATACAAGAGAAAAGGAAAATAATCATCCTATGGATCCCTAGAAGCAATCATCTAAAGCTCGGGACACAGGAAGATAGGATGCATGAAACTTCTTCACCTCTCTCTCGTAAGTTGCCTCCATATCCGCCTTCTCCTTGGCGAGTCGATCATACTTCCTCTTCCAAAACTTGGAAGACAGAGGAAGTAGAGAAGTCCATGTATCAACAGGGTCATCAATGACTTGATGCTCGAGGAACTCAATCAAAGCATCCTTCTCCTTAATCTGCTGAAGCAACTCTTCCCTTTCACGGATCCAGGCACGTGATAGGTCTTCGTCTCTCAACCCCTCTACTCCTTGGTTAGGGAGGGTTGAAGGCCCAACCATAACCAAAGGTGTAGGTCTCGGGTAATCGTAAGGCATGAGATACTCAAAAGCTCTCCTCCTTACTGTGGCATCGCGAAAAACAACCGGCGGGAAAAACACAGAGCCGCCACCGACGCTATTCATCCTCTGACAGAAAGGAAGCGCATGACTAACCTAAGAAAGGGAAAGGAACGGCTTTATGACCAGAGATTATAAGGTACGGGAGTCGGTTACGCGAGGGGAAGGTATTAGCACCCCTCACGTCCGTCGTACTCGACGGGATCCACGCTCAAAAGAATAGGAAAAGGTTGCTAAGAAACTGCTTAAAGAAATGCACAAACTGGAATAATAACACAGGGGAAAGAAGATGGAGGAAGGGGACTCCGCAGGATGTCGCATCCTAGGCCTACGTAGTTTGTCAGAAACAAACATCAGAGTCAACGTAGTTCGGGGAAATGGGGAACATGCTCGCTAGGACATCGCATCCCATGCCTACGTATCTTCTCTATCCAGAGAGAGAATCAGAGCACTCGTAGCTCGGCTAACGCACGCCGAAACAAAACACAGAAAATTGACGCTGAGACGTCAAAAGAAACATAACAGGGAAACAGAATGCCAATAGATGGACTTATATCCGACTCCAAACAAACAAGGAAACACAATACCAATACATGGACTTATATCCGACTACAAACAAACAACACACACAAAAGGAAACAGAATGCCAATACATGGACTTATATCCGACTCCGAACACACACTAAAAAGGAAACAGAATGCCAATACATGGACTTACATCCGACTCCAAACAAACAACGCAAACAAGGAAACAGAATACCAATACATGGACTTACATCCGACTCCAAACAATAGCACACGCTAACCAGCGAACACCAAAGCAAAAGGGTATCAGATTGACAAACTAATAGGGAGTCTGGAACTCGAGCCTAATAGTTGTCACACAAGCACAAAGAGACGCTGAAACGTCAAAAGAAACAAAGAGGCTGAACACACTAAAAAAAAACAAAAGGTTGCCCGGAGAGATCCTGCCTACGTATCTCATTTGTTATGAGAATTAGGGCGACGTAGTTCCCCTTAATAGGGGAGAGAACAAACTAATAGGGAGTCCGGAACTCGGACCTAATAGTTACCATACAAACAATAAAGAGACACTGGGACGGCAAAAGAGACAAACAGGTTTAAAAAGAAAAAAAGGGCGCCCGGAGAGATCTTGCTCGATCTCCTGCCTACGTATCTCATCTGGTATGAGAATCAGGGCGACGTAGTTCCCCTTAACAGGGGAGAGAACAAACTAATAGGGAGTCTGGATCTCGGACCTAATAGTTACCACACAAACAATAAAGAGACGTTGAGACGTCAAAAGAGACAAACAGGTTTAAAAAGAAAAAAAGGGCGCCCGGAGAGATCTCGCTCGATCTCCTGCCTATGTATCTCATCTGGTATGAGAATCAGGGCGACGTAGTTCCCCTGAACAGGGGAGAACAAACTAATAGGGAGTCTTGAACTCGAACCTAATAGTTGCAAACAAACAAAAGAGACGCTGAGACGTCAGAAGAAACAAGAAGGGTGAAAAAGAAAAAGGGCGCCCTTTTTTTCTTTTTAAACCTGTTTGTCTCTTTTGACGTCTCAACGTCTCTTTATTGTTTGTGTGGTAACTATTAGGTCCGAGTTCCAGACTACCTATTAGTTTGTTCTCTCCCCTGTTAAGGGGAACTACGTCGCCCTGATTCTCATACCAGATGAGATACGTAGGCAGGAGATCGAGCGAGATCTCTCCGGGCAACCTTTTGTTTTTTTTTAGTGTGTTCAGCCTCTTTGTTTCTTTTGACGTTTCAGCGTCTCTTTGTGCTTGTGTGACAACTATTAGGCTCGAGTTCTAGACTCCCTATTAGTTTGTCAATCCGATACCCTTTTGCTTTGGTGTTCGCTGGTTAGTGTGTGCTATTGTTTGGAGTCGGATGTAAGTCCATGTATTGGCATTCTGTTTCCTTGTTTGCGTTGTTTGTTTGGAGTCGGATGTAAGCCCATGTATTGGAATTCTGTTTCCTTTTTTGTGTGTGTTCGGATTCGGATATAAGTCCATGTATTGGCATTCTATTTCCTTTTGTGTGTGTTGTTTGTTTGGAGTCGGATATAAGTCCATGCATTGGCATTCTGTTTCCTTGTTTGTTTGGAGTCGGATATAAGTTCATCTATTGGCATTCTGTTTCCCTGTTATGTTTCTTTTGACGTCTCAGCGTCACTTTTCTGTGTTTTGTTTCAGCGTGCGTTAGCCGAGCTACGAGTGCTCTGATTCTCTCTCTGGATAGAGAAGATACGTAGGCATGGGATGCGATGTCCTAGCGAGCATGTTCCCCATTTCCCCGAACTACGTTGACTCTGATGTTTGTTTCTGACAAACTACGTAGGCCTAGGATGCGACATCCTGCCGAGTCCCCTTCCTCCATCTTCTTTCCCCTGTGTTATTATTCCAGTTTGTGCATTTCTTTGAGCAGTTTCTTAGCAACCTTTTCCTATTCTTTTGAGCGTGGATCCCGTCGAGTACGGCGGACGTGAGGGGTGCTAATACCTTCCCCTTGCGTAACCGACTCCCGTACCTTGTAATCTCTGGTCGTAAGACCGTTCCTTTCCCTTTCTTAGGTTAGTCCTGTGCTTCCTTTCCGTCAGATGATGAATAGCGTCGGTGGCGGCTCTGTATTTTTCCCTCCGGTAGTTTTTCGCGATGCGATAGCTTGCGACTCTGCTGGGGACTGAAGTTGACCTCTTGCTGGTCCATCTTCCCTAAGGGAGTCAATCCTAGCGCTCTCTAGGGTAGTTTTGGTTGCTTTTACTGCTCTATTTATTGCATTTATGATTATTATACTGTGTATATATTTGCATATATGTTTGCATGCATCATATTATTACTGTGCTGGATTCTGTACAAGTTGGTTCCTCTGTTTTGGGGTGGGTGTTCTGAGTGGGGCTAAAACCCAGGCCGGAGTATACACCTAGGATTAGTGTGGTCTCATGTCTCTGCACATGTGGTATTAACATGATGTTGAGACATGACATACCACAGCCGGACGAGGTTCATCTGAGAGAGCTCTTCCGGGTGGAGTAGTCCACTTTGGTTGGGTTACCTCTTTTGAGCTGTTGACTTCGGTGACCGTTCTTTCCCGGATCTTTGGTTTAGATGATCTTATGAGAGCTGCAACGGCACACCCAGAAGAGAAAACCCGTTGAGTATCTTGTCCGATCGTCGAGACCATTATCCGCCTTAGGATGACCTTATTAGAATTCACCTGTGAGGGGAGGGTTGATTCCTACAGCACATATTCTGTTGGTGACTCTTTGATGGCGACTTTGGTTCAGTCGGATTTATGGATATTTATTTCTGAGACGCCGGAGTTCTGTCTGTGGTATTTATCAGCGGGTTCCGTTTATTTCGGATCCTCGGGTTGGATTTGAAATTATTTGTTCAGAGGATCTTGTTGTTATCAGATCAGTGGATTTTCTGTGATGATGGTGATATATCCTCCAGTTCCGTTTGTTTCGGAACCCCGAGTTGGATTTATGGTTACTCAGTCCCTCAGATGGTTGTGATCAGTCCAGAGACCGGAATGTCCGTACAGTTGATGATCAGATGACTTGGAGGATGGCATTGTGACTTGCATTCATGCATCTGCATCATTCCCATTTTGCATTCATCCGCATCTAACTCATGTCTATCCATACTCAGGGTACATTCTCGATTGAGATTCTGGTTGAGAGACATTCTGATGTCAGAATGTTATTGTCAAATTATTATCCGTCTCGATGAAGCCAGAATCAAAGGACAGAATGTTCCTCATACGGATATACATTGCATTCATGCGTGAGTCATAATAACCTGTCTTCTGTTTTGCAGGTGTTAGTTTCTAACATGTTTGATTGACTCAGGAATCGTTGTTGGCGCACGCCGAGTCATTCTTCTGCACGTAGCTCGTCCGCACAGATACCCTACCAGGCGCAAAAAACCCAAACTGATGGATCCACCCAACACAGACATTCTTGAGCTGAAAGAGAAGATGAGTGAATTAATCAACATCATGCAAGGGTTCTCCTTGGGGCAGAAAGTAATCGCCGAGAAGGTGGAGAGGATTGAAAGCTGGCTGAGAATGGGGAAAGTACAAGGAAATGCTCTGTCATCTGAAGTAAAGAAGCCCTTTGGTAATGGTCAACGCAGGAAGGAGGGTAAATCGAGTGATGCGTATGCCCAAAGGGGACACGGTAGGGATCGTTACCACCTGTATGCTTCTACAGTAACGATTCCTGTTGGTAATCAATCTGTACAACAACAACAGCAGTCACCTCAACAGAAAACACAGAGGGCTGGGTACCAAGTGAGAGGAAGGATGGCAGATCGTCAGTTTGATAAGCCACCCATGACGTATGCTCTTCTGTTGAAGAAGTTGAAGGATCTCGGGATGGTACAGTTGAGGACGTTAGCTCCATTGAGACCAGACCAGAGGCCTGTAAGCTATGATGAGAACGTCAAGTGTGAGTTCCATTCTGGTGCTCCCGGGCATAACATTGAGGGTTGTAAAGCTTTTAAGCATGTCGTCCAAGATTTGGTGGATTCTAAAGCCATCAATTTTGCACCGACGCCGAATGTTAATGCTAACCCCGTGCTGATGCATGGTCCTATGGGGGTGAACGTGATGTCAGAGGATAAGAGAAAAGTAGAGGTGACGGATGTGGATCAGTTGAGGACTCTAATGTCTGTGGTTAAGAGACATCAGATGAAGAGTGGAGTTTTCCCTGGTTGTGATAATTGTTGCACTGCTTGCACTGTCACTCCAAATGGATGTGTGATGTTGAGGGAGACGGTTCAGAGGATGATGGATGGGGGATATCTCCGATTTGAGAAAGTTGATTGGGGGGAGGAGGACATCTTTGTCAGCCAACTCTCGTCGTTCAAATATGTGGAAATGGACGGTGAAATATTTGAAACACCAAGTCAGGCGTTTGAAACATTCAAGGTGGAGAATGCCATTTTTGCTAAGGAAGAGAAGAAACCGTCCATTTCTTCGTACAAACAGGCCGTGGAGGTGGTGAAGAGTGGAGAAGCCCTAGGTTGGGAAAGGATGATAGACATCGCGGCAAAGGAAGACAGGTTTGGGTTGGTTATCAGTCGGGCCGAGGCTCGTCCGGGCAGAATAGAGGACGTCGTCAACCGTTCACGTTCACCAGTGCTGGAATGCTGGATTCATATCGCATCTGTGCGGTGGGTGAAGAGATTGACAGTGACTGCGAGCTCGACTCATGGATAAAACCGTGCGTACTAGGGATGGAGATCCAGAACTGGATGGCCAAAAAGATCATCACTGTCACTCTACGTGAAGAGTAATATTTTTGTTTTTCAATTCTGTTTGCATGAAAGCCATACATTTTGCCCGAAACGTAATGGTCCATTGTAAGGGCCACCTCATGTGTTTCATTTTGCATTGTTTGCATCAGTAATAAATGGATGTTTTTCGCATTAAAAGCGGTGTTCCTTGTTTTTCATTTATTTTTGCAGTTTAAAAAAAAAATGGCAATGTTTATTCTCATTTTTTTCTTCCTTTTGATTTGTCTCGTTCCGACCTCAAAAGCAATGCATGAATCAACATTCATGCAGATGCGATCATTCTCCGAATCTCATTGATAACAACCTGTTACACCCTCGTATGACTTCGACAATCCAATCTATCATGCCGAAGAAGAAGGCAAAGAAGATTGTGAACTGCCGGAGGAATTAGCCAGGTTGTTGAAACAAGAGGAGAAGGTGATTCAACCGCACAAGGAGCAAGTCAAGATTGTGAATCTGGGCACCGAGGAGGTTAGGAAGGAAGTAAAGGTTGGGGCCGCTTTGGAGGTAAATGTCAAGAGCAGAATGGTAGCCTTGTTGAAAGAGTATGTTGATATCTTCGCATAGTCTTATCAGGATGTGCCAGGGTTGGATACCGATATTGTTGTGCACAGGTTGCCATTGAGAGAAGATTGTCCTCCAGTGAAGTAGAAGTTGCGCAGAACTCGACCTGAGATGGCCATGAAAATTAAAGAGGAAGTGCAAAAGCAGTTGGATGATGGTTTCCTAGCTGTCACTAATTATCCGCCTTGGGTCGCGAATATTGTGCCGGTGCCGAAAAAGGATGGAAAGGTGAGGATGTGTGTGGACTACCGGGATTTGAACAGAGCTAGCTCGAAGGATGATTTCCCATTACCTCACATCGATGTGTTGGTAGATAATATAGCTCAATTTTCGGTGTTTTCCTTCATGGATGGCTTTTCTGGCTATAATCAAACTAAAATGTCGCCAGGTGATATGGAGAAAACAACGTTCATCACACCATGGGGCACTTTTTGCTATAAGGTGATGCCATTCGGTCTCAAGAACGCCGGTGCCACGTATCAAAGAGCTATGGTGACTTTGTTTCATGATATGATTCATCATGAGATCGAATGCTATGTTGATGACATGATAGAAAAGTCCCAAACAGAAAAGGGGCATCTGGTAGATCTGGCCAAATTGTTTGACCGGTTGAGACAATTCAGATTGAGGTTGAATCCGAATAAGTGCACTTTCGGAGTGCGGTCCGGTAAGTTGCTAGGGTTTATTGTAAGTGAAAGAGGAATCGAGGTTGATCCTGCTAAAGTAAAAGCGATACAAGAAATGCCTGAACCGAGAACAGAAAAAGAGGTTCTTGGTTTCTTAGGTAGATTGAACTACATTTCACGGTTCATATCTCATCTAACGGCCACTTGTGAACCGATATTCAAATTGTTGAGAAAAGATCAAACGGTCAGGTGGAATAATGATTGCCAAGCGGCATTTGAAAAGATAAAAAAAAATTGCAGGAGCCTCCGATTCTGATGCCTCCTGTGGAGGGACGACCGTTAATTCTGTACTTGACAGTCCTCGAGGGGTCTATGGGGTGTGTACTGGGGCAGCATGACGAGTCTGGTCGAAAAGAGCATGCAATTTACTACCTTAGCAAAAAGTTTACCGACTGTGAAACAAGATATTCACTGCTCGAGAAAACTTGTTGCGCTTTGGTATGAGCTGCTCGCCGATTAAGATAGTATATGCTGGTTCATACCACTTTGTTGATTTCCAAGATGGATCCGATCAAGTATATATTTGAGAAGCCAGCATTGACCGGACGGGTTGCGAGATGGCAAATGATTTTGACTGAATACGATATACAGTATACTTCTCAGAAAGCAATAAAGGGGAGTGTATTGTTTGATTACCTCGCCCAGCAACCCATTGAGGATTACCAACCGATGAAGTTTGAATTCCCTGATGAGGACATCATGTTTCTCAAATCGAAAGATTGTGAGGAACCGATCCCAGAGGAGGGGCCTGACCCTGAATCTGAGTGGATTCTGATGTTTGATGGGGCCGTTAACATGAATGGTAGCGAAGTTGGTGCTGTTTTGGTTACGCCGAAGGGATCCCACATTCCTTTTGCTGTCCGACTAACATTTGAATGCACCAACAACGTGGCTGAATACGAAGCTTGTATCCTGGGTATCGAACCTCGGTGCGTACATCTACTGGGGCAACGCATTTCTCGCTGGTGTATGGGATGGAAGCTGTGCTACCAGTTGAGGTCCAGATCCCATCATTGAGAGTCTTGATGGATGTGAAATTGGAAGAGGTTGAGTGGGTAAGGACTTGGTACGAAGAATTGAGCCGGATTGAGGAAAAGAAGCTGGCAGCCATTTGTCATGGGCAGTTGTACCAGCAGCGAATGAAGCGTGCTTTTGACCGAAAGGTGCGACCTCGTGTATATCATGTGGGAGATATGGTGGTGAAAAGGATCTTTCCTCCTCAGAACGATCGTCGGGGCAAGTGGACACCCAATTATGAAGGTCCATTCGTGGTCAAGAAGGTTTTCTTTGGCGGAGCCTTGTTGTTGACGACCATGGATGGCGAGGATTTTCCATCCCCTGTGAATGTGGACGCAGTTAAAAAATACTTCGTATAAGAGACCCGCTGGACGAAAATAATAAAATAGTCCAGGAAAAAAAGGGCATCCCGGAGAACCAAGAAAAAAATGAAAGAGGTTCGGGCAAAAATTAGGGATAAAAAGAGAAAAAATTGTACACCCGGCAAGTCGAAAACCCCACAAGGGTGGCTTGGGCAAAAAAGGGTATCCCGGTGGACTGAAAACCCGAAAGGGTAGTCCAGGCAAAAGAGGGAATGAAACGAACAACTGCGTCCAGCATGATCGTTTGTACTTTGGTTAAGACACCTGGATAATCCTCAGTAGGGATCGATCGGAAACGTCTTGTTCAGAAGGCAGAAAGCACGGAGAGTCTTGAGGACATATGGGGTGTAACCGAGTTGGAACTCGATGAGATCACGGGTTCACATTGCCATTAGGATAGATTTTCCTTTTGTGCGCAATTACCTCTTTTCAGGGATTGCTTCCTTTGTATTGCTCATTTTCGAGCCACCTTTTTCAATCAATAAAATGCATATTCAGTCAAATAATTTTGTTTTTGTTTTCATTACCGCTTTGATTGCAAAAACATCCGTTTATTTTGATAAAAAATCTTTGCATTTTGAGACGTAGGGGTCCCTTCCAATGCATGTTTATAGGATTGAGAACTTGAAATCTTATTTGGAAGGTAGAGTGACCTAGGTGTTGAAATTTTGGCCCGCCTGGGGCACGTTTTTATCTAACGATCTGTTTTGCAGGTACTGTTAGATATTTTCACTCACTTGCAGGTTGTGACGTGAAGCGTTGTTGACGAAAGATTCCTTCGAGTCCAATCAAGGGCAAGGAGTTGAGGAATGGTGTAAAGACGGCAAAAGAATTCCGACGATCCTTGAGGATTAATCAAGAAGACTCTTCAAAGTCTGAGGACTGGAGAGTTGGCCTGAACCTGAGGAGATCGTCTGTATCGGAGTGGAGAGAAGTCGAGAATACAAGGTGATGAATCAGAAGAGACCAGATGAGTCTGGGAGTTCTCAAAAATGGAAAGTTGACACCATGGTTAGATGGTGAATGCTAGTGTTCGACGCGTCGACAGGTGTTCCGTGCCAGCTATTCCGTATCTCCCTAGCGGGTTCGAGGTCGGTGTTTCCTCGGCAGCCAGGCCTGAAGGTTGTTGTTTCCCCTAGCAGGGTTGAGATTGTTATTTCCCCAGCAAGTCTGAAGGTTACTGTTTTCCCAGCGGAGGTGTGCGTTAGTGATTTCTTCCCCCAGCGAAGTCCCCAGGCGGATCGGGTTCAGTGGAGGTCATCCCCAGTGAAGGGTTATTCTTTCCCCAACAACAGTGCTATTCCCCAGCAGGGTGGAGATTGGAGCGATATCGAGTTCCTCGAGCTCCCCAGTAGAGTCCCCTGAGGGGGATACTTTTTCTGCATTCATCATTTAGAGAAGCATAGCATATTGCATACCTAATCGTTAGCATTTCCATTCAGCGTGGAGCATTACGCCATAGAAAACTCAAACATATGCATACATGTGTTAAACCAGATTGGATCACCATCCCCAGCAGAGGCAGATCATTTTTCAACATCAGTGTGGCACATTTGCAGCGGTTGCTCTCGGCAGCATTCATAATCGATAATCCCCAGAGAAATTTATTTCCTCACCCGTCCGTGAAAGGAAAGCTTAATTCTCTCCCCAGTTAGTCCCCGGCAAGCGTCTGCCTTGTTTTGACATATTTAGACGTCATCCTTGCGATACCGGTAAGTGTCGTATTAACACCCGTGATGTCTGTTTTTTTGGTGTCGGTAAACATCATCTTTCGATATCGGTAAACATCGAATCCCAATCGTTGGCCATCAGTAAATGGCGTGTCTCTCATGGTGTCTACAGAAGAATCGTTCTGTTAACACTCGTGTGTGTCCTGTTTTTTTTGGTGTCGGTAAACATCATTGTTCGATGTCAGTAAACATCGGTCGCTTGTTAACCATCGGTAAATGGTTTTGTCGTTTAAGATTCCCCAGCAAATTCACTATCCATAAATATCAACCATCGGTAAATGGTTTTATATCATAAGTGTTTTCTTTCTTGGTGTCTGTAAACATCTTTGTTCGATGTCGGTAATCGTCGAGTTCCTTCCCAGTCATCGGTAAATGTCTGGTCGTGTATCCTTTGTTCGATGTCGGTAAACGTCGAGTTCTTTCCCAGTCATCGGTAAATGTCTGGTCGTGTATCCTTAGTTCGATGTCGGTAAACGTCGAGTTCCTTCCCAGTCATCGCTAAATGTCTGGTCGTGTATCCTTAGTTCGATGTCGGTAAACGTCGAGGTCCTTCCCAGTCATCGGTAAATGTCTGGTCGTGTATCCTTTGTTCGATGTCGGTAAACGTCGAGTTCCTTCCCAGTCATCGGTAAATGTCTTGTCGTGTATCCTTTGTTCGATGTCGGTAAACGTCGAGTTCCTTCCCATTCATCGGTAAATGTCTGGTCGTGTACCCTCTGATATGTCGCCATCAGAGTGGTGGTTGGTGTTATTTCCGGCATTGCCAACGGAATTAGCATGGGAAAATGGAGAACAGGGTTCATTGTTTGGCAACAAGAGTGGTATGGAGCTTTCAGGGTTCAAATGCGGTGATCAGGGATTATCCGTGCAAAATCAATTGAAAAATTGTGGGGTTCAAGAAAAGCAAAAAAAAATCAATCAAAGAAGTACCGGGGTTCAAAAAAAATCAGAAAGTTTTGGGGTTCAAGAAAAGCAAAAAAAAAAAATAATAATCCCCAGCGGAGCGCAAATTGTTCGTCTGTTCTTGGTATTCAACCACTCTTCACTCTGATCATCTTAAAGCCGTTGCTGTTCATATCGACAGGTTCACAGTGGATTGAATAGGGGCAGCTGTAACACCTCAAAATTTGCCCTCCTCTTCTTGGGACTAGTTTGACACATTGCATTGCATATTTTAGGGCATTAGGCATTGCATTTTTGCATATCATCTGAAAACAAAAAAAGTCATCCTCCAAGGTCTTGTCAGAAGATGAGAAGTTACATGATTCAAGCCTGAGGGTTTCTCTATGAATTGATGATCAACCATCTGAGGGTGTGCACTTCAATTAGGGTTTCCTGATCCTTCAATGGTCTTGAGCATTATCTTGGTTGCAAGGATATATTACCATCATCATGGTTCTATCATCATCAAGGGATTCATTGTTCATCCTCAAGTTCTTTTGGATTAGGGTTTTGACCTCTGGTCAACCCTAATTAGGGACTTTCTTCCAGCCAGGGTTTCTCAAGGAGATGAGGTATTTTTATGGGATGAGGATCATATGATTGTTATATCGAGCTTACATGAGCTAGGGGTTCATTTTTGAGCAAATTCCTCAAGTGGTAGAGGCTCAAGTTGATCATGGCATGTCTAGGTCATCTGAGGACCATAGAAAGTCAATTGTAAAGTCAACTGAGGGCTATGAGGTGGGGAAATGAGTTTCAACACCTAAATCATGTTCAAAAGAGGTCCATTTGTCATTTCAAACATCTATCTTGAAGAATTTGAAGTCAGGGCAAAAGTTTCCAAAAATGGAAAGTGACTTGTAATTGAAAGTTTCCAAAAATGGCAAGTTTTTGGTCCACATTCAACTTGACTTTCCAACATCAAAGAAGCTTCAAATGGATTTTTGGTGAACATGAAAGTTGAAGATCTTTCTCTCCTATTTTCAAAAAGTCCTATATCATGACCATCTGATGATTGGTTGAGAAGTTATGGCCAAACGATCACAAAGTGTACATGGAAGTCTAACATGCCATAACTTTTGATCCAAAACTCCAAATTGGTCCACTCTTTTTGCAAAATGCTTGTCATGACCAAGACTTTCCAAATCAACCATTGCATTGCATGGAAAAAGCTCATGTGATAACTTGTTCATTCATGTACATTTTGGAGGGAATTTTGAGAATTAAAATTTGTTTGATGCTACAAACAATTTAACACTTCCATTGTGTTTATTGGATGATTTGGAGTGAAATTCAAGCTCAGCATGGCACTGTTCACGTGCACATTGGCCATGCTAGGTGTATTTGGAAATTTTGCAAAACACCTCATTTTCCCTAATCATGTTTAGCCAAGGCTTAAGTGGGATTAGCACATTCATTAACACATCATATATAAGCCTAATCATAACAGAATTTGCCATAACAACAATTCTAGATCTGAAATTCAAGCTTCCCTCCATTTTTTCTCTCACTTCAAACTTCAATTTTCTTCACACAATTCATCAATTCCTTTGCATATTCATGATTCTTATGGAGTTTTGAGGAAGATTCATCCATTTTTTGTGGCATTTGAGCAAGATCTTGAGCAGAACAAGTGCTTGAACACATTAATGGAAGCTTCAAATTGAGCTGGATTTAGGTTGCTTCAAGTGCTGATTCGTTCATAGAGCTTCAAAGCAAGGTTGAGGAAGAAGATCTGGACGTTTTGGAGGCTTGAACACGTGAATTTGAACACTGCAAGTTTCAAGTAAGTGAAATTCGATCTTCACTATTTGTTGTTTCATGTACATGATTAGATAGATCGTGCTTTGCTGAGAATTCTGATAAGCTTAGAATTGATTTTAGTTAGAAATTGAGTTAGTTATGAGGATTTAAAGTTTGGATGTGAAAAATGTTTCTCTTCGATCCGTGCGTATTAGTGAGAGTTGGATTGAATGAACATCATATTCGGATTCTGCATTGATAGAGCTTTCCAACGGTGTATAGTTGCAAAATTCTGGAAAAAAAATTGTTTGAGCTCCGCCTGGTTGGCCGGAGAAGAAGGCTGAAACCGCCTTGTGCCGCCGTCTGGTCGTGACTGCTAGGGTTTGCCTCGTCAGCGCTTGCGTGTGCGCTCAGGTGTCTGTTTGATTGGTCCTAGCGCGTTTGACTGTGACCGCGTGTTCTTGGACTGCTGAGTTGGCTTCCACCTCATTTAATGAAACACTGCGTTTCATTGCGCCATTCACCTCCAGTGCATCAGTTCGATACTTCGCCAATGCAGTTTTGTGATTCATTTGAATATTCTCTTGAGCGCACTTTACCCTGGCGCACATAGGTTCGATTCCAGGCACATGCGTTTTGCTGATTTATTTTTGAATATTCTCTTGGACCTGGAGCGCGCGTGTTCAATACTTGCTGATTTTCATTTAAATTTTGTTTTCCCTATTATTCCAAATATTTTGTTCAATTTCAAAAAACCATTAAAAATAGTAGGTTAACCCAAATTGATCCAAACTTTTTTTTCACATTCTTGTTTTGATGTCTATTATTTTTTGATGTTAATCTCATGATTTTTGTGTTTCTGGATTTTTAATTGTGCTTGATTGTTTGAACATGATGCCAATTTGCTATGTTGTGCTAATTGTTTTGTGAAATGCTCATGGTTAATCCAATTGCTTTGAAATTTTGCATGCCTGATCATAACATGTGACATGATGTTTTGGCTTTTGTTTGGCATTTTTATCATTTGATACCACTGTTTTGGACACATGAACATATGTTGTGACATTTGGTGTAACATTTTGTGCCTTACACTTGTGCATTTTCATTCATACACCAATTGACCTCTTCTGGATTTAATTTTTGGTATGATGCTTTTCCATAACATGTTAAACTCACATAAAACATTTCATGATCATTGGATACATTTCTGTTTTAATGTGGATTTTCTATTCTTGATGTCCAATTTTGATCATATTACTTGCCTTTGCCTTATCTTGTTCATTTGATGGCTTTGCCTTTTGAATTGGCTTTGGTCCTTTTGGGGACTCTTTCTTGTTTGGTTGAATGTGCTTCATGTGAAATATTGACTTCTGTTTTGGTCATTGACTTGCCTTTGACCCTAGTCTTTGTACTAGTGGTTTGTACTCACCAATTGTGTTTTGTGTTTCAGGTATTTAGCACTAATGGTTGGTTTGCTCATTATTTGAGATGCAAGTTGCTTTGATTACTAAGTCTTGTTGTGTTGTAGGTCCATTGATGTGATGAACTCACTTGAGTGCTTGCATTTGAGACTTGCATTGTGTATAATTGTTGGATGATTCCACTGTTGTCTGTTTGGTTTTCTGAATACAATATTAACTGTTTGGCTTTTGTACAGGTACATTAGTCGCTTTTAGCTCTTGCTTTGCTTTTGCTTTGGAGTGTGGTTGATACACCACTAAGGTAGTTTTTCCTTCTCACTCCATGTAGTCTAGAAGCCCTGTCGCTTTTTTGGCAGGCATTTGGCTGAAGTCCTCCTTAAGAGGCAATGTCTGTGTATGTTTATATTTGTGCCAAAGACCTCTGAATGAGGCATGTTACTTGTTAAGTCCTCCTAAGTGAAGAGGCAATTGACAGATAGAAGGGATTAGCAATCGATCCCCTATTATTCAGTGAGTCGTTCACTATGCTCGCACTACGTGTTGATGCACTTGAACAATGTACCCAAGATCCTTGTATAGAGTCAGTCAAGTAGAATAGGGTCCCTCTTTCTGGACCCCCACGCTTTCTTGGATTGGAGCTCACCCTGGCCAGGGTTAAGAGCATGAGGTCTCATCCTCATTACCTTTCATCAGCTTCACCCTAACTCTCAATGTTAGTAGTTAAGAGCTTCAGCACACCCCTACAGTTTTGGCTTGTTTGTCGAGGTTGATATGACCCCTCTTGACTAAAGCCCAACCATTTGTCTGAGCCTCTTGTTTATATATAGAGTGTGATGATTGTTGGTATGTTTATCTGCTTTCCACTTCTTATCTCCTTTTCTTTAGGAGTCGTACGATCAACTTTCGAGGAAGTTAAACGTATGTAGAGATAGACTTGAGTTGGCTCGCTTCCTGTGTGAGTCAAACTCTTGTTAGAGACCTCAACCTAGGGTTTTAGTTTGCATGACAACTATTAGGCTCGAGCTAGGCTCCCTTTTAGTCTGTTTGCTTCCCTGGTCTCTGGTTAGGAGAATGTTTCTCCCCTGTTAAGGGGAACTACGTCGCCCTGATTCTCATACCAGATGAGATACATAGGCAGGAGATCGAGCGAGATCTCTCTGGGCGCCCTTTTTTATTTTTCAAGCCTGTTTGTCTCTTTTGACGTCTCAGCGTCTCTTTTTGTTTATGTGGTGACTATTAGGTTCGAGTTCCAGACTCCCTATTAGTTTGTTCTTTCCCCTGTTAAGGGGAACTACGTCGCCCTGATTCTCATACCAGATGAGATACGTAGGCAGGAGATCGAGCGAGATCTCTCCGGGCGCCCTTTTTCTTTTTTTCAACCTGTTTGTTTCTTTTGACGTCTCAGCGTCTCTTTGCCTTTGTGTGGCAAGTATTAGGCTCGAGTTCCAGACTCCCTATTAGTTCGTCAATCTGATAACCTTTTCCTTGGTGTTCGCTGGTTAGCGTATGCTATCTGTTTGGAGCCGGATGTAAGTCCATGTATTGGCATTTTGTTTCCTTGTTTGCTTTTGTTTGGAGTCGGATATAAGTCCATGTATTGGCATTCTGTTTCCTTTTTGTTGTTTGGAGTCGGATGTAAGTCCATGTATTGGCATTCTGTTTCCTTGTTTGTTTTTCTTTGTTTGGAGTCAGATATAAGTCCATCTATTGGCATTCTGTTTCCTGTTTGCGTTTGTTTGTCTGGAGTCGGATATAAGTCCATGTATTAGCATTCTGTTTCCTGTTGTGTGTTTCTTTTGATGTCTCAGCGTCCCGTTTCGGTGTTTGTTTCGGCGTGCGTTAGCCGAGCTACGAGTGCTCTGATTCTCTCTCTGGATAGAGAAGATACGTAGGCATAAGACGCGATGTCTTAGCGAGCATGCCTCCCTTTTCCCCGAACTACATCGACCCTGATGTTTGTTTCTGACAAACTACGTAGGCCCAGGATGCGACATCCTGCTGAGTCCCCTTCCTCCATCTTCTTTCACCTGTTTACCATTCAAGTGTGTGCATTTCATTTGAGCAGTTTATTAGCAACCTTTTCCTATTCTTTTGAGCGTGGATCCCGTCGAGTACGAAGGACGTGAGGGGTGCTAATACCTTCCCCTTGCGTAACCGACTCCCGTACCTTGTAATCTCTGGTCGTAAGACCGTTCCTTTTCCCTTTCTTAGGTTAGTCCTGCGCTCCCTTTGCGTCACAGGATGAATAGCGTCGGTGGCGGCTCTGTAAACATGTTTTTTTTCCGCCGGTTGTTTTTCGCGTTGCGACACTTACCCAAGCAGTATAAGGCTCCAAAGCGTTGCATTTCTTAGGACCTAGCTCCATCCTTCCTTTCCTATGAATCTTGCGCCAAGCACGGCCCATTCTGGTTTTCAAGTTTTGGGGATCTTTACCCTCCTGAAAGAACACACCCTCTAACAGAATGTTATTAGGTTTATCCTTTAGGGGGAACCCAAGCTGACGACGTGCTAAAACAGGGTTGTAGTTAATCCCACCATATGTACCAAGAAGAGGTACATTGGAGAATTCACCACAAGAGTCGATAATTTGCACACCATCATACACACGGTTGTACCAAGAGATATCATCATTAGTGAGAGACATAAGTCTCGTGGACCACCATAGACATCCCTTGTTCTCCTTGAAGGCGACCGTCTGCGGTAAGTGAGAAATAAACCACTTATACAGCAGAGGCAAACATTACACAATGGCACCACCACCCTTTGCATTCCTCATATGCAAAGAGAAATAGGTATCACCCAACAGAGTCGGAACGGGATTAAGAGTAGAAAAAATCCTAATAGCGTTCACATCCACAAACTTGTCAATGTCGGGGAACAATACCAATCCATAGATGAGAAGTACAAATATGGCTTCAAAGGCATCCTCACTCATGGCCTTCCCATAGATGGTAGCTTGAGCAATGAGGAATTCAGAAGGGAGACCTTGAATTCCACCTTTGGTAGTCATATGAGCACCAACCAGAGATTCATCTATATGCAACATGTCTGCTATCTCTTGAGAAGTAGGAATACTCTCCAAACCACTGAACGACAACTGGTCTAGAATAGGTATACCCACAAGATAGGCATACTCCTCAAGCGTAGGTAGAAGCTGAAAATTCTGAAAAGTGAAGCAACGGTACAAGGGATCATAAAACTGCACCAATACACTCATCAACCCTTCATCCACCTGAGTAGTCAGAAGAGGAAGAAGCTTCCCAAAACGAGCTTTGAAACCCAAAGGATCCAATACATAGGATGTCAAATTCCTTAACTCTTTCAAGTTTGGTTGTCTGAAGCTGTACTTCTTTGTGTTCCTTCTTTGTCTTTCCATGTCTGAAAATTTTGCAAATAAACCCCTTAAGTTCCTTGAAAATTTTCTTCATTATTGATGATATGGATGCAAATGGGTGCATGAATGCATGAATGCAACAATCACACTCAAGGACCAAGCAAATCACACCAAACAAAGGTCATGGGATGAATCATGTTATCCTTAATATCAATCATCCATTTTGGTGGATTATGGTTTACAACTTATCAACACCCAAGTTCCATTGATATTAAAGATATATGAACGAATCAACCATGAATCAAGGGTTTGTTGCAAGTCACGAGCATGGGGTCTCGGTTAAAAACCACCCAAAAGGAGTGTACTAGGGTTAAAACCTGCCAAACATGTTCTACAAGAGGTTCCCATAGTCATCATCTCATCTTTCGGATATTATCGGATACACGACTACTCGCATTCCAAAAATATTCTCAAGAGAGACTCTTATGAGTGTAGTATCGCGTAACAATCGTATTAAATCTTACACTTGAACGACTTTCGCACTCCATCCTAAGAATAGGCTAAGATGGGCTTGGTAAACTAAGGTCCTTGGCTTCTAAGGTCTATATTGGAAAGATTAATGTCTATCCACAACTTACTTGTGTGACATTATTGATCCCAACATGACCTCCACCAAGTGAATGGACTTGCAAGTCAACTTGCTAAGGAATAACTCCACACAAGTCAACAAGACTACGCCATTCTCCTATCCTAAGTGCACTCGAGTCCGGGTATATAACTCATCTCACAAAGATCACCAAGCATACAAGGAATTAATATCAAGCAATTCAATCATTACATACAATACAGTAATCCTAAATTGCACAAAAATATGTCACAAAACAAATATAATACAACAAGCATGAAAAGTTGGCAAAACCCACTAGGCAAGAACTGGTCCCCAGCAGAGTCGCCACTTTTCTGTAGCGGGGTATTCGTTACCATTAGAGATATTTACTAAATCCAAGGTAAATCATACAAAGTCGAGTCGCCAACGCACTTCTATTTATCCAAAGGAATGGTTAGAAAGCGAACAAAAACCTAATAGTTTTTATAAAAACTAGTAAAAGGAACAGAGATTTGGGTAAGGGGGTTGGTTATGTAATGGGAAGGTGTTAGGCACCCAAAACATCCTAGGTACTCCTAGGGAGCCCTTTTCATACTTGTTGTGAAGGTTGTTTATTTTGTGGAATAAAACCGTGCACGAAGGCGTTACTACCATCTCTACCATCTTAACATTCATAACAAATCAACAGATTACAATAAATACAAAGAATAACCTTCTTTGTATTCTCAAGGATCCAACTAAACCTTAGTCTTCTTAAGGACTCACAAAGAAAAAATTTCTTTGTCTTCTCAAGCATAACCTCATTAAGGACTCAAACAAATAGTTTGAAGAAATATTTAGTGTGTTGCAAGATGCTTCTACATAAACAGATTTTACACAAATGAATAACAAACACTTAAAGAAAACTATATACAAAGAATGATAGCTTTTCACAAAGAAAAGTATCTTGTCAAAATACTTGTGCAAATCAGCGTTTTCTTCAAGTCTCCAATGCTTGCTTATATAGTGTAAGCATGTGACCGTTGGAGGAAAAAATGGGGAAAGCTCCTTTGAGCGGTTTTCCACTATTTGATGGGAAAGGAATGATACAATTTATTATCCTTTCACCCACAAAAGCAGTGACAAGTGTGAAGAATAATATTGTCCTTTCCCATAAAATCAGGTAGTGGAAAGGTTGTTCGGTTTGTACCATGTACTATTTGATCATGTTTCCATTTTGATCTTACCTTCATATTTATTGGCTTATGATAAAATATGATTAAAGCATGAAGTGAAGAAGTAGGGAGCTAGATTCAAAAACTTCAGAACCTTGGGTCAGTACCTTGACAACGTCAGTAGTTTGGCTTGAGGTCTTCAGAATCTTCAGAGTCTGCAGAATCCTCAGTCAGAACCTTGATAACTTCAATAATTTATCTTGAGATCTTCATAATCTTCAGCTATATAACACAACTTCAGAAGCATGCCATTCTTCAGAAGTTTGGTGATCAGAGTCATATCTAGAAGCAAGAATTAAGAGACGTTGCATCAGTAACATAGTGTCTTCTCAGACGCTTTTGATGGGTAAAATAACACAGAAGTAGAAATACCATTGCAACATCAATATTGATGTCTATCAGAACTTCTAATGGTAGGCGTAAAAGCGTATTTGGAGCACAAAGTTCAGAAACTGATGATGTTGCAAATCATATGATCAGAAACATAATTGATTGTTAAAGCTAAACAATAACAAACCATTAGGGTACCAAAATTATTCTCATATAAATTCGACATTTTTATCATCAAAACTCAAGGTATGGATGAAAAAGCAAATCTTGTTCTAACACATAACACCCCTATTCCTTGCAAAAATTCTGAATTGTAACTTTCACTCTCTTCCCTTGATCACCTTGCCTCTTGCCTCTTTGCTCCTTTCCCTCGAGCAAAGGTTTTTGTATAGTCTATACCTTCTTGTAGACTATAACCTTGTGCTACAATCGAGCTTTGTTTCTAACAACTTCTCCTTTCTCATTCACCTTGTTTCTGAATACCCATCTGGTGACAATGACATGGAAACCTTTTGGTTTCTGAACAAGATCCCAGACATTGTTTCTGGTGAATAGATTCAGTTCTTCTTCCATAGCCAAAATCCGTTCATTATCCAGAAGAGCTTCATCAATAGATATGGGTTATATTAGAGACACCGAACCTAGAAGAGTTTCTTCAGAAGGTCTGAATTAGAATAAGAAGTTCTTGATTTAATCATCTATGACTTGTTTACAATTTGTGCTTAATGCTTTCTCTTTCGGAAAAATGAGTCTGATATGTGGTTAATATTTAGGCTTGACCGCCATTGTTAATTCTTAGTGATGAATAATTCATAGTATATGTCACCTAGGCCTAGGGATACCCTATGGAGATTGGAATGTTCTTGATTAAAATAATGCTTAATTTCATATGTAATTCACTATGGACATATGGATTAATTTGAATGATTAAATATTTTCTCACTAAGGACTTAGGAGTAAACACTCTTAAGAACCGATAGTCAATGTTATTAAATTAAGTTGTTGCAAGGTTAATTTATTGTTGTTAATGAATCTAATCATAGACCTTCCCTAGCATGTTTACTCATAATATCTTTTAATATGTTCAGCTGTTGTCTTTACTTTCTCTTGCACTTTATTTCCACTTTTTAAACCAACAATCCAAAACCCCCCAAAGTCTTTTGTTTAACTAAATTGAAACATGAACTATGTATCGTCAAGCATCTCTAGAGATCGATACTTCGGAAATTGTCCCTTATTACTACATTGGAAGATTAGTACACTTGCTAATTTACCGATCAGTACTTAACAACTGACTCAATATGCACGTGATACTAATTTATGAACACTTAGGCCCATTTCACTTCTTGATCCCTACCATAGGATCAATTCCATCTTGGAAATAGAGCACACCAAATAGTTACCATCACCATATGTAACTCTTCACTAATCCCTCACAATGGTAATTAGCTACTCGCACTCGAACCATCACCATAGGATCGAGGCTCATCATAAAGAACCGAAGTTCAGACAACATGAATGTGTGGACTCTCAATCATGAAACAACAACACATAATTCTCACAACTTAATAGGCATGTTCAACACCATATCAACATCATAGCCAAATCATCAATACATTAACAATATTATCATGACATCATCAACATATCAATATCATTATCACACGACATTATCACAACAATGCATTGATTCATCAATCAAACGTATAAACAATCAACTTCACAAACATAGTAGGCATGGTAATAATACTAAAAAAATTCACATATATCTATCATGTTATAACTTTATGTGTTAGCTTCCTAGCACTTCAAACAGCTCTTTGTTTGGACACACAGTTAAAAAATTATGGGGTAAAACATCAAAGTATGTCAAAGTTCAAAACAGGAAACTTTTCAAAACTAATATAGTAACAACCGATTGTCACAAAACAACAATCGATTGCCACAATGCACCTTTCCAAAAATCCCATTTTTTCCTGTTACGTGAATCCCTCCTAGTTTTCACTTTAACCACCAACCAATTCCAATTTTGTGCATCCAAAAATATCCCCTATACTTTCTAACAAGATCAATACATATATCATGGTAATTATCATCAATCTATTAATTTTTCTCATGAATTAGACACTTGGATACATTCCCTAAATCACTCAATCTCATATCAATTTTCATGGATTCGTTTGATTTCAAGAACACAACAACATATTAACACACACAATTACAATCCATATCATGGCATATAAAAACAAAATCATCATTGAAGTTCTATCAACATTTCATCATAACTCATAGGAAGAATAAACCATGTGGAGGTTAAGAGTCCCTTCACTCTACCCTTCATCATGAAGGTGTGAAAAACACAAGAAATGGGGGTTTGAATTGGGTTTTCAAAAGCAAAAGATTTTTCCAACACAAAAATACCACTAACAAGTTAATAACAAAGAGATAAAACCACAACGATTTTTATCCTGGTTCACTTGAACTCAAAGCTAATCCGCTCCACTCGCCAAGGTGATTTTTCCTTATACACAAGGACTTAATCCACTATAATCAACAGATTACAATAAATACAAAGAATAACCTTCTTTGTATTCTCAAGGATCCAACTAAACCTTAGTCTTCTTAAGGACTCACAAAGAAAAAATTTCTTTGTCTTCTCAAGCATAACCTCATTAAGGACTCAAACAAATAGTTTGAAGAAATATTTAGTGTGTTGCAAGATGCTTCTACATAAACAGATTTTACACAAATGAATAACAAACACTTAAAGAAAACTATATACAAAGAATGATAGCTTTTCACAAAGAAAAGTATCTTGTCAAAATACTTGTGCAAATCAGCGTTTTCTTCAAGTCTCCAATGCTTGCTTATATAGTGTAAGCATGTGACCGTTGGAGGAAAAAAATGGGGAAAGCTCCTTTGAGCGGTTTTCCACTATTTGATGGGAAAGGAATGATACAATTTATTATCCTTTCACCCACAAAAGCAGTGACAAGTGTGAAGAATAATATTGTCCTTTCCCATAAAATCAGGTAGTGGAAAGGTTGTTCGGTTTGTACCATGTACTATTTGATCATGTTTCCATTTTGATCTTACCTTCATATTTATTGGCTTATGATAAAATATGATTAAAGCATGAAGTGAAGAAGTAGGGAGCTAGATTCAAAAACTTCAGAACCTTGGGTCAGTACCTTGACAACGTCAGTAGTTTGGCTTGAGGTCTTCAGAATCTTCAGAGTCTGCAGAATCCTCAGTCAGAACCTTGATAACTTCAATAATTTGTCTTGAGATCTTCATAATCTTCAGCTATATAACACAACTTCAGAAGCATGCCATTCTTCAGAAGTTTGGTGATCAGAGTCATATCTAGAAGCAAGAATTAAGAGACGTTGCATCAGTAACATAGTGTCTTCTCAGACGCTTTTGATGGGTAAAATAACACAGAAGTAGAAATACCATTGCAACATCAATATTGATGTCTATCAGAACTTCTAATGGTAGGCGTAAAAGCGTATTTGGAGCACAAAGTTCAGAAACTGATGATGTTGCAAATCATATGATCAGAAACATAATTGATTGTTAAAGCTAAACAATAACAAACCATTAGGGTACCAAAATTATTCTCATATAAATTCGACATTTTTATCATCAAAACTCAAGGTATGGATGAAAAAGCAAATCTTGTTCTAACACATAACACCCCTATTCCTTGCAAAAATTCTGAATTGTAACTTTCACTCTCTTCCCTTGATCACCTTGCCTCTTGCCTCTTTGCTCCTTTCCCTCGAGCAAAGGTTTTTGTATAGTCTATACCTTCTTGTAGACTATAACCTTGTGCTACAATCGAGCTTTGTTTCTAACAACTTCTCCTTTCTCATTCATCTTGTTTCTGAATACCCATCTGGTGACAATGACATGGAAACCTTTTGGTTTCTGAACAAGATCCCAGACATTGTTTCTGGTGAATAGATTCAGTTCTTCTTCCATAGCCAAAATCCGTTCATTATCCAGAAGAGCTTCATCAATAGATATGGGTTATATTAGAGACACCGAACCTAGAAGAGTTTCTTCAGAAGGTCTGAATTAGAATAAGAAGTTCTTGATTTAATCATCTATGACTTGTTTACAATTTGTGCTTAATGCTTTCTCTTTCGGAAAAATGAGTCTGATATGTGGTTAATATTTAGGCTTGACCGCCATTGTTAATTCTTAGTGATGAATAATTCATAGTATATGTCACCTAGGCCTAGGGATACCCTATGGAGATTGGAATGTTCTTGATTAAAATAATGCTTAATTTCATATGTAATTCACTATGGACATATGGATTAATTTGAATGATTAAATATTTTCTCACTAAGGACTTAGGAGTAAACACTCTTAAGAACCGATAGTCAATGTTATTAAATTAAGTTGTTGCAAGGTTAATTTATTGTTGTTAATGAATCTAATCATAGACCTTCCCTAGCATGTTTACTCATAATATCTTTTAATATGTTCAGCTGTTGTCTTTACTTTCTCTTGCACTTTATTTCCACTTTTTAAACCAACAATCCAAAACCCCCCAAAGTCTTTTGTTTAACTAAATTGAAACATGAACTATGTATCGTCAAGCATCTCTAGAGATCGATACTTCGGAAATTGTCCCTTATTACTACATTGGAAGATTAGTACACTTGCTAATTTACCGATCAGTACTTAACAACTGACTCAATATGCACGTGATACTAATTTATGAACACTTAGGCCCATTTCACTTCTTGATCCCTACCATAGGATCAATTCCATCTTGGAAATAGAGCACACCAAATAGTTACCATCACCATATGTAACTCTTCACTAATCCCTCACAATGGTAATTAGCTACTCGCACTCGAACCATCACCATAGGATCGAGGCTCATCATAAAGAACCGAAGTTCAGACAACATGAATGTGTGGACTCTCAATCATGAAACAACAACACATAATTCTCACAACTTAATAGGCATGTTCAACACCATATCAACATCATAGCCAAATCATCAATACATTAACAATATTATCATGACATCATCAACATATCAATATCATTATCACACGACATTATCACAACAATGCATTGATTCATCAATCAAACGTATAAACAATCAACTTCACAAACATAGTAGGCATGGTAATAATACTAAAAAAATTCACATATATCTATCATGTTATAACTTTATGTGTTAGCTTCCTAGCACTTCAAACAGCTCTTTGTTTGGACACACAGTTAAAAAATTATGGGGTAAAACATCAAAGTATGTCAAAGTTCAAAACAGGAAACTTTTCAAAACTAATATAGTAACAACCGATTGTCACAAAACAACAATCGATTGCCACAATGCACCTTTCCAAAAATCCCATTTTTTCCTGTTACGTGAATCCCTCCTAGTTTTCACTTTAACCACCAACCAATTCCAATTTTGTGCATCCAAAAATATCCCCTATACTTTCTAACAAGATCAATACATATATCATGGTAATTATCATCAATCTATTAATTTTTCTCATGAATTAGACACTTGGATACATTCCCTAAATCACTCAATCTCATATCAATTTTCATGGATTCGTTTGATTTCAAGAACACAACAACATATTAACACACACAATTACAATCCATATCATGGCATATAAAAACAAAATCATCATTGAAGTTCTATCAACATTTCATCATAACTCATAGGAAGAATAAACCATGTGGAGGTTAAGAGTCCCTTCACTATACCCTTCATCATGAAGGTGTGAAAAACACAAGAAATGGGGGTTTGAATTGGGTTTTCAAAAGAAAAAGATTTTTCCAACACAAAAATACCACTAACAAGTTAATAACAAAGAGATAAAACCACAACGATTTTTATCCTGGTTCACTTGAACTCAAAGCTAATCCGCTCCACTCGCCAAGGTGATTTTTCCTTATACACAAGGACTTAATCCACTATAATCAACAGATTACAATAAATACAAAGAATAACCTTCTTTGTATTCTCAAGGATCCAACTAAACCTTAGTCTTCTTAAGGACTCACAAAGAAAAAATTTCTTTGTCTTCTCAAGCATAACCTCATTAAGGACTCAAACAAATAGTTTGAAGAAATATTTAGTGTGTTGCAAGATGCTTCTACATAAACAGATTTTACACAAATGAATAACAAACACTTAAAGAAAACTATATACAAAGAATGATAGCTTTTCACAAAGAAAAGTATCTTGTCAAAATACTTGTGCAAATCAGCGTTTTCTTCAAGTCTCCAATGCTTGCTTATATAGTGTAAGCATGTGACCGTTGGAGGAAAAAATGGGGAAAGCTCCTTTGAGCGGTTTTCCACTATTTGATGGGAAAGGAATGATACAATTTATTATCCTTTCACCCACAAAAGCAGTGACAAGTGTGAAGAATAATATTGTCCTTTCCCATAAAATCAGGTAGTGGAAAGGTTGTTCGGTTTGTACCATGTACTATTTGATCATGTTTCCATTTTGATCTTACCTTCATATTTATTGGCTTATGATAAAATATGATTAAAGCATGAAGTGAAGAAGTAGGGAGCTAGATTCAAAAACTTCAGAACCTTGGGTCAGTACCTTGACAACGTCAGTAGTTTGGCTTGAGGTCTTCAGAATCTTCAGAGTCTGCAGAATCCTCAGTCAGAACCTTGATAACTTCAATAATTTGTCTTGAGATCTTCATAATCTTCAGCTATATAACACAACTTCAGAAGCATGCCATTCTTCAGAAGTTTGGTGATCAGAGTCATATCTAGAAGCAAGAATTAAGAGACGTTGCATCAGTAACATAGTGTCTTCTCAGACGCTTTTGATGGGTAAAATAACACAGAAGTAGAAATACCATTGCAACATCAATATTGATGTCTATCAGAACTTCTAATGGTAGGCGTAAAAGCGTATTTGGAGCACAAAGTTCAGAAACTGATGATGTTGCAAATCATATGATCAGAAACATAATTGATTGTTAAAGCTAAACAATAACAAACCATTAGGGTACCAAAATTATTCTCATATAAATTCGACATTTTTATCATCAAAACTCAAGGTATGGATGAAAAAGCAAATCTTGTTCTAACACATAACACCCCTATTCCTTGCAAAAATTCTGAATTGTAACTTTCACTCTCTTCCCTTGATCACCTTGCCTCTTGCCTCTTTGCTCCTTTCCCTCGAGCAAAGGTTTTTGTATAGTCTATACCTTCTTGTAGACTATAACCTTGTGCTACAATCGAGCTTTGTTTCTAACAACTTCTCCTTTCTCATTCATCTTGTTTCTGAATACCCATCTGGTGACAATGACATGGAAACCTTTTGGTTTCTGAACAAGATCCCAGACATTGTTTCTGGTGAATAGATTCAGTTCTTCTTCCATAGCCAAAATCCGTTCATTATCCAGAAGAGCTTCATCAATAGATATGGGTTATATTAGAGACACCGAACCTAGAAGAGTTTCTTCAGAAGGTCTGAATTAGAATAAGAAGTTCTTGATTTAATCATCTATGACTTGTTTACAATTTGTGCTTAATGCTTTCTCTTTCGGAAAAATGAGTCTGATATGTGGTTAATATTTAGGCTTGACCGCCATTGTTAATTCTTAGTGATGAATAATTCATAGTATATGTCACCTAGGCCTAGGGATACCCTATGGAGATTGGAATGTTCTTGATTAAAATAATGCTTAATTTCATATGTAATTCACTATGGACATATGGATTAATTTGAATGATTAAATATTTTCTCACTAAGGACTTAGGAGTAAACACTCTTAAGAACCGATAGTCAATGTTATTAAATTAAGTTGTTGCAAGGTTAATTTATTGTTGTTAATGAATCTAATCATAGACCTTCCCTAGCATGTTTACTCATAATATCTTTTAATATGTTCAGCTGTTGTCTTTACTTTCTCTTTCACTTTATTTCCACTTTTTAAACCAACAATCCAAAACCCCCCAAAGTCTTTTGTTTAACTAAATTGAAACATGAACTATGTATCGTCAAGCATCTCTAGAGATCGATACTTCGGAAATTGTCCCTTATTACTACATTGGAAGATTAGTACACTTGCTAATTTACCGATCAGTACTTAACAACTGACTCAATATGCACGTGATACTAATTTATGAACACTTAGGCCCATTTCACTTCTTGATCCCTACCATAGGATCAATTCCATCTTGGAAATAGAGCACACCAAATAGTTACCATCACCATATGTAACTCTTCACTAATCCCTCACAATGGTAATTAGCTACTCGCACTCGAACCATCACCATAGGATCGAGGCTCATCATAAAGAACCGAAGTTCAGACAACATGAATGTGTGGACTCTCAATCATGAAACAACAACACATAATTCTCACAACTTAATAGGCATGTTCAACACCATATCAACATCATAGCCAAATCATCAATACATTAACAATATTATCATGACATCATCAACATATCAATATCATTATCACACGACATTATCACAACAATGCATTGATTCATCAATCAAACGTATAAACAATCAACTTCACAAACATAGTAGGCATGGTAATAATACTAAAAAAATTCACATATATCTATCATGTTATAACTTTATGTGTTAGCTTCCTAGCACTTCAAACAGCTCTTTGTTTGGACACACAGTTAAAAAATTATGGGGTAAAACATCAAAGTATGTCAAAGTTCAAAACAGGAAACTTTTCAAAACTAATATAGTAACAACCGATTGTCACAAAACAACAATCGATTGCCACAATGCACCTTTCCAAAAATCCCATTTTTTCCTGTTACGTGAATCCCTCCTAGTTTTCACTTTAACCACCAACCAATTCCAATTTTGTGCATCCAAAAATATCCCCTATACTTTCTAACAAGATCAATACATATATCATGGTAATTATCATCAATCTATTAATTTTTCTCATGAATTAGACACTTGGATACATTCCCTAAATCACTCAATCTCATATCAATTTTCATGGATTCGTTTGATTTCAAGAACACAACAACATATTAACACACACAATTACAATCCATATCATGGCATATAAAAACAAAATCATCATTGAAGTTCTATCAACATTTCATCATAACTCATAGGAAGAATAAACCATGTGGAGGTTAAGAGTCCCTTCACTCTACCCTTCATCATGAAGGTGTGAAAAACACAAGAAATGGGGGTTTGAATTGGGTTTTCAAAAGCAAAAGATTTTTCCAACACAAAAATACCACTAACAAGTTAATAACAAAGAGATAAAACCACAACGATTTTTATCCTGGTTCACTTGAACTCAAAGCTAATCCGCTCCACTCGCCAAGGTGATTTTTCCTTATACACAAGGACTTAATCCACTATAATCAACAGATTACAATAAATACAAAGAATAACCTTCTTTGTATTCTCAAGGATCCAACTAAACCTTAGTCTTCTTAAGGACTCACAAAGAAAAAATTTCTTTGTCTTCTCAAGCATAACCTCATTAAGGACTCAAACAAATAGTTTGAAGAAATATTTAGTGTGTTGCAAGATGCTTCTACATAAACAGATTTTACACAAATGAATAACAAACACTTAAAGAAAACTATATACAAAGAATGATAGCTTTTCACAAAGAAAAGTATCTTGTCAAAATACTTGTGCAAATCAGCGTTTTCTTCAAGTCTCCAATGCTTGCTTATATAGTGTAAGCATGTGACTGTTGGAGGAAAAAATGGGGAAAGCTCCTTTGAGCGGTTTTCCACTATTTGATGGGAAAGGAATGATACAATTTATTATCCTTTCACCCACAAAAGCAGTGACAAGTGTGAAGAATAATATTGTCCTTTCCCATAAAATCAGGTAGTGGAAAGGTTGTTCGGTTTGTACCATGTACTATTTGATCATGTTTCCATTTTGATCTTACCTTCATATTTATTGGCTTATGATAAAATATGATTAAAGCATGAAGTGAAGAAGTAGGGAGCTAGATTCAAAAACTTCAGAACCTTGGGTCAGTACCTTGACAACGTCAGTAGTTTGGCTTGAGGTCTTCAGAATCTTCAGAGTCTGCAGAATCCTCAGTCAGAACCTTGATAACTTCAATAATTTGTCTTGAGATCTTCATAATCTTCAGCTATATAACACAACTTCAGAAGCATGCCATTCTTCAGAAGTTTGGTGATCAGAGTCATATCTAGAAGCAAGAATTAAGAGACGTTGCATCAGTAACATAGTGTCTTCTCAGACGCTTTTGATGGGTAAAATAACACAGAAGTAGAAATACCATTGCAACATCAATATTGATGTCTATCAGAACTTCTAATGGTAGGCGTAAAAGCGTATTTGGAGCACAAAGTTCAGAAACTGATGATGTTGCAAATCATATGATCAGAAACATAATTGATTGTTAAAGCTAAACAATAACAAACCATTAGGGTACCAAAATTATTCTCATATAAATTCGACATTTTTATCATCAAAACTCAAGGTATGGATGAAAAAGCAAATCTTGTTCTAACACATAACACCCCTATTCCTTGCAAAAATTCTGAATTGTAACTTTCACTCTCTTCCCTTGATCACCTTGCCTCTTGCCTCTTTGCTCCTTTCCCTCGAGCAAAGGTTTTTGTATAGTCTATACCTTCTTGTAGACTATAACCTTGTGCTACAATCGAGCTTTGTTTCTAACAACTTCTCCTTTCTCATTCATCTTGTTTCTGAATACCCATCTGGTGACAATGACATGGAAACCTTTTGGTTTCTGAACAAGATCCCAGACATTGTTTCTGGTGAATAGATTCAGTTCTTCTTCCATAGCCAAAATCCGTTCATTATCCAGAAGAGCTTCATCAATAGATATGGGTTATATTAGAGACACCGAACCTAGAAGAGTTTCTTCAGAAGGTCTGAATTAGAATAAGAAGTTCTTGATTTAATCATCTATGACTTGTTTACAATTTGTGCTTAATGCTTTCTCTTTCGGAAAAATGAGTCTGATATGTGGTTAATATTTAGGCTTGACCGCCATTGTTAATTCTTAGTGATGAATAATTCATAGTATATGTCACCTAGGCCTAGGGATACCCTATGGAGATTGGAATGTTCTTGATTAAAATAATGCTTAATTTCATATGTAATTCACTATGGACATATGGATTCATTTGAATGATTAAATATTTTCTCACTAAGGACTTAGGAGTAAACACTCTTAAGAACCGATAGTCAATGTTATTAAATTAAGTTATTGCAAGGTTAATTTATTGTTGTTAATGAATCTAATCATAGACCTTCCCTAGCATGTTTACTCATAATATCTTTTAATATGTTCAGTTGTTGTCTTTACTTTCTCTTGCACTTTATTTCCACTTTTTAAACCAACAATCCAAAACCCCCCAAAGTCTTTTGTTTAACTAAATTGAAACATGAACTATGTATCGTCAAGCATCTCTAGAGATCGATACTTCGGAAATTGTCCCTTATTACTACATTGGAAGATTAGTACACTTGCTAATTTACCGATCAGTACTTAACAACTGACTCAATATGCACGTGATACTAATTTATGAACACTTAGGCCCATTTCACTTCTTGATCCCTACCATAGGATCAATTCCATCTTGGAAATAGAGCACACCAAATAGTTACCATCACCATATGTAACTCTTCACTAATCCCTCACAATGGTAATTAGCTACTCGCACTCGAACCATCACCATAGGATCGAGGCTCATCATAAAGAACCGAAGTTCAGACAACATGAATGTGTGGACTCTCAATCATGAAACAACAACACATAATTCTCACAACTTAATAGGCATGTTCAACACCATATCAACATCATAGCCAAATCATCAATACATTAACAATATTATCATGACATCATCAACATATCAATATCATTATCACACGACATTATCACAACAATGCATTGATTCATCAATCAAACGTATAAACAATCAACTTCACAAACATAGTAGGCATGGTAATAATACTAAAAAAATTCACATATATCTATCATGTTATAACTTTATGTGTTAGCTTCCTAGCACTTCAAACAGCTCTTTGTTTGGACACACAGTTAAAAAATTATGGGGTAAAACATCAAAGTATGTCAAAGTTCAAAACAGGAAACTTTTCAAAACTAATATAGTAACAACCGATTGTCACAAAACAACAATCGATTGCCACAATGCACCTTTCCAAAAATCCCATTTTTTCCTGTTACGTGAATCCCTCCTAGTTTTCACTTTAACCACCAACCAATTCCAATTTTGTGCATCCAAAAATATCCCCTATACTTTCTAACAAGATCAATACATATATCATGGTAATTATCATCAATCTATTAATTTTTCTCATGAATTAGACACTTGGATACATTCCCTAAATCACTCAATCTCATATCAATTTTCATGGATTCGTTTGATTTCAAGAACACAACAACATATTAACACACACAATTACAATCCATATCATGGCATATAAAAACAAAATCATCATTGAAGTTCTATCAACATTTCATCATAACTCATAGGAAGAATAAACCATGTGGAGGTTAAGAGTCCCTTCACTCTACCCTTCATCATGAAGGTGTGAAAAACACAAGAAATGGGGGTTTGAATTGGGTTTTCAAAAGAAAAAGATTTTTCCAACACAAAAATACCACTAACAAGTTAATAACAAAGAGATAAAACCACAACGATTTTTATCCTGGTTCACTTGAACTCAAAGCTAATCCGCTCCACTCGCCAAGGTGATTTTTCCTTATACACAAGGACTTAATCCACTATAATCAACAGATTACAATAAATACAAAGAATAACCTTCTTTGTATTCTCAAGGATCCAACTAAACCTTAGTCTTCTTAAGGACTCACAAAGAAAAAATTTCTTTGTCTTCTCAAGCATAACCTCATTAAGGACTCAAACAAATAGTTTGAAGAAATATTTAGTGTGTTGCAAGATGCTTCTACATAAACAGATTTTACACAAATGAATAACAAACACTTAAAGAAAACTATATACAAAGAATGATAGCTTTTCACAAAGAAAAGTATCTTGTCAAAATACTTGTGCAAATCAGCGTTTTCTTCAAGTCTCCAATGCTTGCTTATATAGTGTAAGCATGTGACTGTTGGAGGAAAAAATGGGGAAAGCTCCTTTGAGCGGTTTTCCACTATTTGATGGGAAAGGAATGATACAATTTATTATCCTTTCACCCACAAAAGCAGTGACAAGTGTGAAGAATAATATTGTCCTTTCCCATAAAATCAGGTAGTGGAAAGGTTGTTCGGTTTGTACCATGTACTATTTGATCATGTTTCCATTTTGATCTTACCTTCATATTTATTGGCTTATGATAAAATATGATTAAAGCATGAAGTGAAGAAGTAGGGAGCTAGATTCAAAAACTTCAGAACCTTGGGTCAGTACCTTGACAACGTCAGTAGTTTGGCTTGAGGTCTTCAGAATCTTCAGAGTCTGCAGAATCCTCAGTCAGAACCTTGATAACTTCAATAATTTGTCTTGAGATCTTCATAATCTTCAGCTATATAACACAACTTCAGAAGCATGCCATTCTTCAGAAGTTTGGTGATCAGAGTCATATCTAGAAGCAAGAATTAAGAGACGTTGCATCAGTAACATAGTGTCTTCTCAGACGCTTTTGATGGGTAAAATAACACAGAAGTAGAAATACCATTGCAACATCAATATTGATGTCTATCAGAACTTCTAATGGTAGGCGTAAAAGCGTATTTGGAGCACAAAGTTCAGAAACTGATGATGTTGCAAATCATATGATCAGAAACATAATTGATTTTTAAAGCTAAACAATAACAAACCATTAGGGTACCAAAATTATTCTCATATAAATTCGTCATTTTTATCATCAAAACTCAAGGTATGGATGAAAAAGCAAATCTTGTTCTAACACATAACACCCCTATTCCTTGCAAAAATTCTGAATTGTAACTTTCACTCTCTTCCCTTGATCACCTTGCCTCTTGCCTCTTTGCTCCTTTCCCTCGAGCAATGGTTTTTGTATAGTCTATACCTTCTTGTAGACTATAACCTTGTGCTACAATCGAGCTTTGTTTCTAACAACTTCTCCTTTCTCATTCATCTTGTTTCTGAATACCCATCTGGTGACAATGACATGGAAACCTTTTGGTTTCTGAACAAGATCCCAGACATTGTTTCTGGTGAATAGATTCAGTTCTTCTTCCATAGCCAAAATCCGTTCATTATCCAGAAGAGCTTCATCAATAGATATGGGTTATATTAGAGACACCGAACCTAGAAGAGTTTCTTCAGAAGGTCTGAATTAGAATAAGAAGTTTCTTGGATCATGGTACGACTTATTTCTTGCAACGTCCTATTCTTCCTTTCTATAACTCCATTTTGCTGTGGAGTTCTAGGATAGGAGAAATCATGGGAAATGCCATTTGAATCAAAAAGATTTTCAAAATGTTTATTTTCAAATTCGCCACCATGATCACTTATGACTTTGACTATTTTGCAATTCATTTATGTTTGCACTAGTGAGTATAAGGTAGAAAACACAGAGTGTGACTCATACATATGTTTCAAGAACTTTACCCATGTCCACCGAATGCATTCATCAACTATGATAATCCATACGTCTTTTGATTGATAGAAGAATTTTTCACTGGTCCAAACTGTTGGTACCTTAAGATTGGCATAAATTTTGTAAAACAAATAATGTAATCACCTCTGTTGTTTTAATATGTTGGGTTGAAGAAGTTTAACATCTGGACCAACATGTCAGATACGATGTCACGACATCGTGACTGTGACATCAAGCAGGTGTATAAAACTGTATTAGTTAATTTTGGCATGTGTTAACTAATTTAATATTCTGGGATTAGTTAAGATATTTGGTGAATATCCTAACTTCTATGTGGAGATCTTGAAGACTCAATCAGAATATTTGGTGAATATACAGTTTCCAAATATGGAGATCTTTTAGGAAATAAAAGATTGAAGACCTTGATTGTAGCAGAAGAATTCTGCCAGCTTTGTAACAACAAAGGAGAAGCTTGTTGCGATTTCTGAAGGCCCAAATCCAGTTGGGTGGTTAGGTTATAAGTAGCAGATTGTAACCTAGGTTTTGTAAGCCTCAAACAATGTAAAAAATTAGGAGGGTGTGTGAGGTAAACCTCCCAACCTGTGGGAAGGTTACCAGGTGTTTCTCAGTGCTTGATAGCATGAGATTATTTGTAACTTAAAGCCTGTAGGCAAGAGTTGTTATGTTCTTGAACGAAGCTGTGAAGCATGTTCAAGTTGTATAAGCATTACATGGTAATTGTAATGATAGGAATGGAAACTGGATGTTTCTATCTAGGAGTGCCTAGGTATAGATTGCATTGGGTAGGGATTAAGTGAAGAGTTGTAAACGGGGGAGTTTAACTCTGAATTAATACTGCTAATAGTGGATCTTCTTCCTGGCTTGGTATGCCCCCAGAGTAGGTAATGTTGTACCGAACTGGGTTAACAATTACTGGTGTTTTTACCTTCTGCAAACTATATTTTGTCTGTTATAACTCAGTCTGTTTCTAGTCTGTTTATGAAGGGAATAACAAACCAGACACATAGCCTGCAGTCTGAATGCAAAACAGAATGTTATGAGATTCATTATTGACTGCTAATACTGATGTATAGACTGGTTGGTCTGTTACAGTTCAACCATCTGTAATGTGGGACAGGTGATGTTCAAATCAATGTTGAGACATCATGCTGATAACTGGGCAGGATCAATAAACATAAGGGCTATGTTTGATCTCTACTGTGTCTTTGCACTAGATAGACAAAACTGGATGTTCTTCTTTGCATGGTGGTGTATTAGCAGATGTCTTGACATCTGTGACTGGGTGCATATGAGTACTGGGTTTTAATTTGTATAACTGTCTTGCTGTATTTAGTAACATTGTTGGATCAGATGTCATGACTTCGTGTAGAATATCTGAACTCTGACTATACCATAATTTTAATTGGTATCAGAGCAGGCATCCTGTTCTGTTTCTGGATGAGATCCATGGGTGATACTTTCTGGTATCTTGCAAGGAGTTATGTTAGTACTGATGGTGGAACCTTTGGAAGGTTCTGTGTTCCCCCTGAATGATCCCTTGAAGTAGGTGGTTGGACTATTCATGATAGGAACTGTGTGTACCTGTCTCTGGAGGTTGGCAATTGGCCTTTGTGTGGAACAGCTGTGCTAGTATTGGAACATATTCAAACTTGGTATGTTCTTAGAGGCTGATCTGGTGAAGTGTGTGATCATAGGTTGAGTTGTATTATGATTTCCGCTGCATAATACCTGGCAAAACTCAAACTCTGATGAAGGTTCCCCTCATGTGGATGAAAGGCTGCTGTAGTCAAGATGTCATCATAATCTACTGAAAATGTCAAAGATACTTGAGTCTCCTCAAGTCCACTCATCATGACGTTCTAACTTCAGGATGGTAAGAATCACCTGATCACTGATTCTTTTACTCTCTTGGGTAGTGTATATGAAGACCTTGAAGACTTTCAAGGAGGGTTTGTTCCAAGGAGGTGGAACTAATGTTCTATGTGATGCTAGAACATGTTGTTCAACAATTATGCAGCTACTGGTTGAAGAGAAGATGTTTTTAGGTGTCAAACAAAGGGATACTGGTGTTTGGAACCTACTCCTGACCTGGAAGAGGAGACATATGTGGGGGCTAAGTTGACAAGGGTAGGGTCAACTGTGTGTGTGCTCAAGAAGGTCACTTTTGGACGTGTGATATCTAGTAGTGGAGCTGGTTGAGATGTGACATAGTGCTATTTCCTGCTGTCTGTCTTATTCCTATAGATTGATCAGGATTGGATAGTTGTTCCCTGAAGTACTATGTTTTGTTGGAAGACAAGTCCCCTGGATGTTAGAAGTCAATAATGGGGTAACCTGATTGATATGTCATTTAAGAGGATTGGGACCATGAATCTAGTTATTCAAACACCACGCTCAGAAGTGACAGTTCTTCCAAGGAGTGAGAATATGAAGATTCAGAGATTGGTTGAAGTAGTATGCTCTGGCAATGCATATCTACTATTGACGGGTGTTGTTTTCTTTCACCAGTTCTTATGGTCAGCTGGAGTCTGATTGGTGTGATTGGAGTATGTATAGGTATAACTCATAGAGTTAGTTGCCACCGATAGGGGTGATGTATGTCATGTTGACACATTTGTGTACAATGCATGGATTTTGGTGTGAAGTTTCAATGATTGTTAATTTGAGGGGGAGTTTTGGTTAACCTCGCCACATTTGGTGAGCCTAGGGTCTGGTTGGCTGTTGACCTGTGTCACATGGGTTCTGGTTGTTGTGTGACATATTTGCAAGGTAGGATTCATCCCTCTCATTCCTAAGGGTGAATCTAATCTGTGAAGATTCTCAAAACTGTTGAGGTGCTTGCAAGCAGAAGATGTTGACACAAGAAGAGTATTCTCAAAGTATTCTTATGGTGGAAGTATCTGAAAGGAAAATTGGGAAAGGATTTAAGATCAATGTCTACTTGTGCCAAGTACAAGTACTTAATTGATTATCCTTGGAGCTCAAGATAACAGATGTTTTTAAAAGATGTTGGAACATCTCGTCTTCTAGACCCTGTGCAGAATCACAGGAAGGTTAGTACATTGGTTTATGATCTATCACTTTGGTGGCAGCAAAAGCATATGATCTCCAACAAGGTTTCCTGGCAAGAAACATGTTCAGCCTTGGTGTGTACGAAAAGAAGAAAACATCATAGTCTTGATGGTGGTTACTTGGATCAGTTTACTTCTGATCTAGGTAAGGAAGTGCATTGGCTAATGCACACTGTGGAGTTAAGAATAAGTGGCAGCATTCTTAACATCATGGAAACAGCCTTACCTTAGGAAGTGGAATCCTTGGTATAGCTGTTGGGAGAGTTTCTAACTCGTCCTTCTGAAGAATCATGCATCAAAGTGTCTGATGTCTTTGGAGAAGAAGCAGGGATTCATCAAGGTGTGAGCTTGGATGACTTAACTGCAAACCTGCAGGATGGAGGTTGTTTACTCAAACTTGGTTCCACAATCAAGTCTATGAGAACATTGAACTCTTGTTCTGTGAAGGGAGGAAGTTCTTTCAAGTGGCAGAAGAAGGAGTTGAATTCAACAGCTAGATGTCAAAACACAATGTTGTGACATTTGGTTCAACATCAGATTCTTAGTTGGTGAAGTGGCACATTAACTTGAGATAGAAGGGTCTACAGGGTTGTAGATTGGATACCTAAAAAAGATCGTTCTCGTTGCAGTTCTTTGGAGTTTCTGGATGGAGAGGATGTTACATGTTCATGTCTTAGAAAATCTAAGTTTTGTTCAACATTTAGCTTGAAGTTCAAGTCTCACTTGGAAGGTCAGAATATCTTTGGGAGAAGTCTGATAAACGTGGAGAGGTCAAAGAATGGCATTTGATATTTTTTTTATATGTGGATTCATGAAGAAGGTAATCAACTAGTGGCATATGGTGTATCTCAGAAGTGAGTTCGAAGACAATTAACTTATGGAAGCTGATTATTCTTGAGGAAGGTCTGAGACAACTTACTTTAAGCAAAAAAGTAGTAAGTTGAAGACAAAAGGAGGTGTTGTCTATCCATCTCTTGGAGCTTGTGGAAGGTGTGTTGAGCTATATATGGAAGACTATCTCTTGTAATGGGATGAGAATGTATATGTCCCAATTTGTGTCTGGTTTCTTGTGGATCAAGCTAATGACTCAGTGATAACTGAAGATTATCAGATGGTGTTATGTTGTGAAGGATGTCCTAACTCAAGTTAGAGCATGGTGTGAAGTAGTTTTCTGTTCTGGTTAGAAGAGAGATTGACACAAAATATGGATGTGTTCAGCCAAGAGGGTTGAACAGAGGGTGTGCTTTGAAGACATGAAGATGCGTCTTATGTTTTCCATTCATCAAGTGGTCTGGGTTCTCTTTGAATCAGGAAGTTAGTGAAGGTCCAACCTTGAGGTGTTGGATATGTTCATGTGTGATCTCCATGTTTCAAGAGGAGAGTTGGTTGTTCATGACAAGGGGAGTTCTGTCTTTGCACTGCAAGTAATCATCAAGCTTGTGGTCTATGTGTTCTCAGATAACAAGGTATGAAACCTTGTTAGTTAGTGGGATGTTGTGGTGTGTGTCAAGGCTGAGTGAGCAGAAGAATGTCTGACCGAATGTCATGACATTGCCTTGGACAATATTGTTATTTCCTTCTAAAACTTACAGTCATAAGGAAATACGGATGGGGTGTGTCTCATTATGTTATATTAGAATGAGCCTGTGTATAACAGTTGTGTGGAAGAGGAGCTGGAGTTTCTGTTATTTGATGTATACACAGATTTAGGGGGAGAAGGAATACCCTGGTGCATTTGTGTGTCTTACTAGTTGCATCCATAACTAGTAATTCTGATTGTTGCACAGATTTAGGGGGAGGAGAAGTACCCTTGTGCATGTGTGTATTACTAGTAGCCATAGCTAGTAATTGTTTTGCTTCTGCTGCTGATTAAACTACTGTTAAGTTGTTTAAACTGCTGTTAGTTTTCCTTGTGAACAAAAAGGACAAAGTGTTCACAAGATGTCATATGTGATGTCTTAACATAAGATATCCTATTGTCGCAACCTGAAAAATACAGTGTGCGAAAAAACAACCGGCGAAAGAAAATGACAGAAGAGTCGCCACCGTGCGTTATTTATCCTAAAGGAGGGAAAGGAAACACTCGAAGTAAACCTGAAAAGAGGAAAGGAAAAGACAAGGTCTCGCAACCAAATCTTGGGTTCGGGAGTCGGTTATGCGAAGGGAATATATTAGCACCCCTACGCATCTGTAGTACTCTACGGGATCCACTTTTGTAGTTCTTGTCTAAAGGGTGTGAGTTTATCTTGTGCTGTTTACTAAAAAAAAAAGGGGTTAAATGAAAATGACTCGCGCGGATGTCACATCCACTACATACGTATCTCATCTGAATATGAGAATCAGAGTCTTCGTAGCTCGGCTGACCTATGGGTTGGGGGGATGTGTGCTCGCTAAGACATCGCGTCTTATGCCTATGTATCTCATCTGGAATGAGAATCAGAGCAAGCCGTAGTTCGGCTAACTACGGGGTTATGGATTGGGTTTTGGACGAACGACGTTACTACGCAATCTACCGGATGCTCGACCTTTGAAGACTTACTCACCTGTAGTAGAAGGAGTAAACGTGTGTTTAAGAGAAGAAAAATCAATGAAGGGTTAGGGTTTGGGATGCTCATGCAAAAGGAGTCCTGGACGAAGAAACCTGTAAAAAAAATAAAGACACAAAAACATTGCCTCCTATCGAGGTCTTCCAGCTAGGAAAGCAGTAAAATGCGGGAAAAATGTAAAAGTACCACACGGATGAAGATCCGAGGTAACAACAATTAAAGGAACGATAAACCCTGAGATCCTTCCAAGCTAACATCATCAAAGAAAGTGGGTCAGTACAGGTAATCGGAATGAACCTCTAAGGGGTATCCCACAAATAAAGTGGAGAACCACGTGTCGCACCCCAAAATTTGACTTTGGCTTTGTTGACCACATCTTGATTAATCTCGTTGTCTCGTATTCATCTCAATTTCTTAAACTTCGGGTGACAACTGGTTTGATTAGGTTTTGTGTGTTTTCGTTGCTTACCGTGTTGTATTTCGTTATTTTAGCAAAACCTGGCCGATATCGTTGCCTCGTATTTATCTCGCTTATCTCTGTTGTGCGTGGCATCGCTTCGATTAGGTTTTGTGCGTTTTTATCTATTTAATTGTTTGTTTGTCGGTATTTTGACTGTATTTCGAATATATTAGAGTTTTCGTATTGTCCGATTATTTGTGATTGTGTTTGTCAGCGTTTTCGTGATGTCGTGTTGATTTTATTATTGCCTAGGGTTGTTTATTTAATTACGTGTTGTGCCGTGTGATTTAATCGAGTCTGTTTGAGTCGTGTTGTTGATTTTACTGGTTTACCGGTTTACTGGTTTATTGGTTTTATCAATTTGTCTGTTTTGCTGTGCAAATTGTCATCGTTTTTATCGCGTTCGTGTCGCTCGATTTTATCGTATTTTAATCGTGTGCCGTTTAATATTATTTGTGCTTAATATTAATTGTGTTTAGTTGTTAATTAGTTTATTTAATTAGGATTAATATTATATTAGTTTATTATTATTATTATATAATATATAAATATATATTATTAATTTATGTTAGATATTTTTTAGGTTTCTTATTGTTTAAGTAATCTAAATATATATTATTAATTTATGTTAGATATTTTTTAGGTTTCTTATTGTTTAAGTAATCTAAATATATATTATTAATTTATGTTAGATATTTTTTAGGTTTCTTATTGTTTAAGTAATCTAAATATATATTATTAATTTATGTTAGATATTTTTTAGGTTTCTTATTGTTTAAGTAATCTAAATATATATATATATATATAGATGTGGTTAGTAAGAAAAGAAAAGAGAAGGAGGTGGATCAGTAAGGAAAAACGTGTGGTGAGAGAAACAGAGAATTGAAAAGAAATATTTTTTCAAAAGCATTACCGTATTTTCACTTGTTCTTCATTTTCGGTAACCCAAAATCGTCCCGATTATTCACCGAAACACAAAACCGATTTCATATCTTTGAAGTTCGTTGAGTCCAGGTCACAAATATCCAAGGTTCATTTCATTCCGGCGTCATTTCACCGATCAAAAGCGACGTTGAAGTCAGGTACTCACGAAGGCAGCCAGCACTGCGTCGGTGACGGTTTCCAGCTTTCGGTCGATCATTTGGACGATCAGAAGTTAATCCTCTTCACACAAGGTAATATTCTTCACTTATCTCTGAAATCGGAGCCAGCACTGCGTCGGTGACGGTTTCCAGCTTTCGGTCGATCATTTGGACGATCAGAAGTTCATCCTCTTCACACAAGGTAATATTCTTCACTTATCTCTGAAATCGGCAAAGTTCCGGCTTGCCGACATGTATTTTAATATATTATTTATCTAAATATATATATATATATATATATATATATATATATATATATATAATATATATATATATACATATATATATATATATATATATATATATATATATATATATATATATATATATATATATATATATATATATATATATATATATATATATATATTATATATATATTACTTTTGTCTATTATATATTATTTGTCTAAATGTACATATATATTATTATTGTCTACTATATATTTATTGTCTAAAATATATATATATATATATATATATATATATATATATATATATATATATATATATATTACTTTTGTTTACTAAATATTGTTTATCTTTTATTATTATTTTGCATATATGTTTTATTTAAATGTTAGTTAAATTAATTATTTGTTTAAATGTTTATTTTAATTAAATATTTATTTATATCAAATGTTTATTTTGTCTAAAGTAAATGTTTATATTGTTTCTTATATTTGTTTATGTTGTTACTAACCGTTTCGTTTCAGTTTCAGCTCGATTAACTCCACTAACTATTCGTAATACTAACTATTCATAGCTAACTGTGTTGTAATAATTTACTTTCTCGCATTTTTTATTTTCTGTATTGTATGTTTAATCGTATTGTTCACGTTTTATGTTAAAAAATCGAAAAATCCAAAAAAGAGAAACCCGATGCGATTCCAACGGTCGCCGTTTAAGAAACCCTTTTCACACACTCACAAGTTTACTCTTGGGCTTCCTTATAATGAGCCCATTTATTTATTGTTTCAGGGTTTAGGCTCATTCAAAACTTTTGCCAGCTTTGGCTTTTCAGTTTAAAAACATTTCCAAAAGGACGTGTCAGTCTCGAAGCCTCCCGCCTAGGTCGAGCAAGAGATGGCAAGACACGCCAATCTAAAATCAACAAAACAGACTTTCCCCTTTTCTTTTGGGAGAACTACGTGGATTCTGATTTCTCCATTGCGCCTTGGAGATACGTAGGCATGAAGTCTACGACTTTATCGAGTCCAAAAAGAAATAAAATCAAGTTCTTTTCTCATCTCCCCAATCAAACGATCAAAGCGAAAAAAGAAAAGCATTCACATAAACATAAGCAAAAAGGTTCCTGTGGAGTACCGCAGATGTAGATGGTGCTAATACCTTCCCTTTGCATAACCAACCCCCGAACCCGTAACTCTAAAGGGATTTATCGTTATTTTTCCCTTCCTCTTTTTGGATAAAATAAAAGACGGTGGCGACTCTTGCATTTAAAATATTTTTCAAACGGGTTAAGTTCAATCAATACTTAATCTCGTGAAAAATCCCGCCGCGACACCACGCAAGTTATGCCTGCAAAAGTCATGTGAGCCCTCACAAAAACTCAACAAACAAGTTAGAGACAAAAAAAATAGGGTAATCAAGGGTTGCCCCCAAATCAAAATGTAACCACATGAATCATTCCATTAAAATTCAAAAAAAAGACATGCATCAAAAGAGTATCAAATTCACCCATAATACCTCAAACATTCAGAGTATTCAAATTCAAAGCTCAAAGGTAATGGGAATAAGGGCAAACCTGATTGGAGAGCTTGATGGAAATTGAGTTGCACCCGTGAGGTTTACAAAACAATCTTTAGGGTTTATGTGAGGCAGAGGTGATTCTGTGCAATTGAGTTCCCTTCAGGGTTTGGAGGCTGCTCTGAGTTCTCTGTCAGGTAGTCTCTCTCTAGGTTTTGTCCAGGGTTTTATTCCAAGGAAACCTCAGAGTGTTTTGCTTCTCTTCCTTTTTCTCTCTGTTTTGTTTCAATGAAACTCTAGTATTTATAGGCTAATATTGGTAGCTTAGTGGGCTTTTGAGAGAGGTCCAAATTTGAGATTTTTTCTTTTATTTATTATTATTATTTTTTTAATTTAATTAATTAATTAATTTTATTTTTCGTTTTTGTTTTTTTTTTTTTTGAAAAAATATTCCGATTGCCATGATGAAATGCAAATGCTAAATGACCTAAAAATGAATGCATGCATGAGGTGTAAAGCGTATGCTTCCAGGAAAAATGAAGGATAAATTTTGGGGTATTACAGGTGCCCCTATTCAATCAACTGGAGACCTGGAAATAAGATAGCAGCGACTTTCGTGCTTTCGAGGTATCAAGGGATTGAATACAATAAAAGCCCGAAAATTTGCACTGAAGTGAAGTGAAGTAACAATGCCTGTCAGAATCGGCAAAGAGGTGGTCTTGAAAGAAGAATCCATCTAGTACGGTGAGAGTCAGTCTGAATACCGAAAAAGAATGTTAACCTGGATACCAAAATAAATGGTAACACATAAATAACCATGGCCTGAATGCCACTCATCAGTCTGAATACTGGAAATGACTTCGATCTGAACATCGGGAGATATGAGATTATTAATATCGGTCTGAACACCGAGAGGCTGGCCTGAATGCCACAAGTTGCGTCGACCTGAATGTCGGAAACTTCTTCGATCTAAACATCCGAAAACTGGCCTGAATGCCACTTCGATCTGAATATCGGAAAATTGGCCTGAATGCCACAAGTTGCATCGACCTGAATGTCAGAAACTTCTTCGATCTGAACATCGGAAAATTGGCATGAATGCTACAAGTTGCATCGACCTGAACGTCGGAAACTTCTTCGATCTGAACATCGGAAAACTGGCCTGAACGCCACAAGTTGCATCGACCTGAACGTCGGAAACTTCTTCGATCTGAACATCGGAAAACTGGCTTGAACGCCACAAGTTGCATCGACCTGAACGTCGGAAACTTCTTCGATCTGAACATCGGAAAACTGGCTTGAACGCCACTTCGGTCTGGATACCGGAAACTTCGTGCCTGTCAGCATCGGCAGAAATAGGGAACGATAATAGAGGCGGCGCATGGGCCAATGACACTTGCTGGGGATAACAAAGGTAAGTCATGAACAATCTTCAGTCTGAGTACTGGAAACAACTTCTGGCTTATCACTTGGGATACCGAGAATGTTTTATGCTTACATGCGTATGTTTGAATTTTTCAATGGCGTAATGCTCCATGAAAATGGAAATGCTACGCGATTTGGGAGGATGCAATGCAATATGATTCTACATGCATGGATGCGAAATGCTGGGGAGAATGCCAAACTGAGGCAAGGGGATCTGCTGGGGAAATGATCACCATCTTCTAGACCCTGGCAAGGCTGCTGGAGATGCACAACACAAAGAATTCTGTGGGGAAATGACCCGCCACACGGTGTTCTAGCAATGACGAAATACCGAGATTCTGATTGGGGAGAGAATGGCACTGAAAACCTGTTGTTGGGGAAATCGATAGTGTTTCTGGCAACCACGATCTGCGAGAGATGACTCAGTAGGGGAAGCAAACACCGATACGGTACCGAGGTTCTGCTTCAAGGAAAGAAACCATGGATCTGGCATTGGGATTATCGATCTGGCCTCGAACTTTGAGGAGTAGCCGCTTCTGCTGGGAAGATAGAGTCTGGCACTGTCAACTCCGCTGGGGGTATATAGTCTGACACTGTCAACTCTACTGGGGAGTGTATAATCTGAAACCACCGCTTGGGGGGAGGTACAGTAGTGAGAACCTGCTGGGGATTAAAGAATCCAACGCTCTGATAAGCTCTGCAGGGATAAGATACCGAATTCGTCTGTTGGCGGACTTCACTGGGGAAAACACTCACGATCATCTGCAGGGGATTTTAAGGAAATACCCCGAGGGTACCTGTTCTGAATAGACGATCCAAAGCACTTAAAATTTACAGCAATTTTAAATGTTTATTAAGCATGTACTTGTAAAGCTCTTATGTTTCATGATGCAATGTTTATCAAAAATTCGGACGTTATTTTTGCAAACAAAACAGTAAAATAAAAATGAACACCGAGATGTACAGAATAACATGATTTTATTAATTGAACGGCCTCTGAATAGGCATTTACATCAGGAAGCAATCCCTGGAAAGAGGTAATAGCACAAAAGATAAAAACAGAAATTAATCTAATGGCAATGTGAAATGGATTTCTATTGGGTTCCAATTCTGCTATGACTTGCTCGTCTTCAAGATCCTCCAGATGATCAGCCTTCTGAAAAGAGTGATTGGACTGTTTCCTATCCTTCAAAAGTTTCCAGTCATTGACACGAGATGAGATTCAAAACTACTCAGAACGCAGTCATTCGCTTAATCCCTACCTTTTGCCTGGATCGCCCTTTTCGGGTTTTCAATCCACCGGGATACCCATTTTTGCCTAAGTTGCCTTTTCAAGTTTTCCACTTACCGGGTGTACAATCTTTTCACTTTTAATCCCTAATTTTTGCCCTAACCTTTTTTGTTTTCTTGGTTCGCCGGGATGCCCATTTTTGCCTGGACTACTCTTTTTATTGTCCAGCGGCTCTATTTCATGCGAAGTATTTTTTAACTGCGTCTGAGTTCACCGGGGAAGTGAAGTTTTCACCATCCATCGTTGCAAGCATTAAGGCCCCACCATCAAAAACCTTGGTGACAATATACGGTCCATCATAGTTAGGAGTCCACTTGCCCTTGTGATCTGTCTGAGGAGGAAGGATCCTTTTCAACACCAAATCTCCGACCTGGAAGCATCGAGGACGCACTTTCTGATTAAAGGCTCTCTTCATCCGACTTTGATACAACTGCCCATGACAAATGGCTGCCATTCGCTTCTCTTCGATAAGACTCAACTCATTGAACCTTGTCCGAATCCATTCAGCTTCGTCTAACTTGACATCCAACAGGACTCTTAGAGAATGAATCTCCACTTCAACAGGTAGGACTGCTTCCATACCATACACAAGGGAGTAAGGGGTTGCCCCAGTCGATGTACGTACTAAAGTGAGGTACCCATACAAGGCGAAGGGTAGCATCTCATGCCAATCTCTGTATGTAACGACCATCTTCTGTACAATCTTCTTTATGTTCTTATTTGCCGCTTCAACAACACCATTCATCTTAGGGCGGTAAGGGGAAGAATTGTGATGCTGAATGTTGAAGTTCTGGCACAACTCCTTCATCATTTTGTTGTTGAGATTAGAACCATTATCAGTAATGATTCTTTCGGGAATCCCATAGCGACAAATGATTTCTTTCTTGATGAATCGGGCAACCACATGTCTGGTGACCTTCGCAAATGACGCTGCTTCGACCCACTTGGTGAAATAATCGATGGCAACAAGGATGAAGCGATGCCCATTGGAAGCGGTCGGCTCAATCTTTCCAATCATATCGATGCCCCACATAGCAAAAGGCCACGGCGAAGACATCACATTCAAAGGATTTGGCGGCACATGTACCTTATCAGCATAAATCTGGCATTTATGGCACTTCCGAGCATATTTGAAACAATCAGATTCCATGGTCATCCAGTAATAACCTGCTCTCAACAATTTCTTAGCCATTGCATGTCCACCGGCATGAGTACCGAAGGAGCCTTCATGAACTTCCTGCATTAACATGTCTGCTTCGTGTCTGTCCACGCATCTGAGCAAAACCATGTTGAAGTTCCTCTTATATAGAACATCGTCTTTGTTCAAGAAGAAACTGCCTGCCAATCTTCTCAAAGTCTTTCTATCATTGTTGGATGCCCCTGCAGGGTACTCTTGATTCTTCAGAAAGCACTTGATGTCGTGATACCAGAGCTTGTCATCAACTACCAGTTCAGCAACAAACACATACGCGGCCCTATCGAGGCGCATAACATCGATCCTGGGAGCGTGGTTCCACTGAATCACGTTGATCATGGAGGATAGAGTGGCAAGAGCATCTGCCATCTGATTCTCATCACGAGGTATATGGTACAACTTTACTGTTGTGAAGAAAGTCAACAGTCTTCTCGTGTAATCTCTGTAGGGGACCAGATTGGGCTGGAGAGTGTTCCAATCACCATTCACTTGATTGATCACCAGAGCTGAATCTCCGAAGATGTCCAGAGTCTTGATTCTCAAATCAATGGCTTGCTCAATACCCAAGATACAGGCTTCATACTCAGCTTCATTATTTGTGCACTCAAAAGTCAGACGAGCGGTGAAAGGCATGTGGGCACCTTTCGGAGTTGTAATGACAGCACCAATTCCACTTCCTCTGGCGTTGACGGCCCCATCAAACATTAAAGTCCACTTTTCGTCTGGATCAGGTCCCTCTTCAACAACTGGCTCTTCACAGTCTTTCATCTTGAGGAACATGATGTCTTCATCTGGAAAATCAAACTTCATCGGCTCATAATCTTCAACCGGCTGTTGAGCAAGATAGTCTGATAGAATACTCCCCTTGATGGCTTTCTGGGAAGTATACTGGATGTTGTACTCTGTCAGTACCATTTGCCAACGAGCAACTCTTCCGGTGAGAGCTGGCTTCTCAAATATATACTTGACTGGATCCATTTTGGAGATCAGTAAGGTTGTGTGAGACAGCATGTATTGTCTCAATTGCTTAGCAGCCCATACAAGTGCACAACATGTTTTTTTAAGCATTGAGTATCTCGACTCGCAATCTGTGAATTTCTTACTCAGGTAGTAGATGGCATGCTCTTTCCTACCTGTCTCGTCGTGTTGTCCGAGAACACAACCCATGGAATTGTCCAGTACTGTCAAATACATAATCAGCGGTCTCCCTGGGACCGGAGGCACAAGGATAGGAGGATTCTGCAAATACTCTTTTATCTTCTTGAACGCCCTTTGACAATCATCATTCCACCTGATAGCCTGATCTTTTCTCAACAATTTGAATATTGGCTCACACGTGGCTGTTAGGTGAGAGATGAACCTTGCAATGTAGTTCAACCTCCCTAAGAAACCACAGACTTGTTTCTCTGTTTTTGGCTCAGGCATTTCCTGTATCGCTTTCACTTTGGCCGGATCCACCTCAATCCCTTTTCCGCTAACAACAAAACCCAATAGTTTTCTAGATCTCACCCCAAAAGTACACTTGTTCGGATTAAGCCTCAGCTTGAATTTCCTCAAACGCTCAAACAGTTTCTGCAAATTCACCAAATGTTCTTCTTCTGTCTGAGATTTGGCAATCATATCATCAAAATAAACCTTGATTTCATGATGAATCATATCATGGAACAGAGTCACCATCGCTCGCTGATATGTTGCTCCGGCATTTTTCAGACCAAACGGCATCACCTTGTAGCAGAAGGTGCCCCATGGGGTTATGAATGTTGTCTTCTCCATGTCTTCTGCTGCCATCTTAATTTGATTATAGCCAGAAAAGCCATCCATGAAGGAGAATACCGAGAACTGAGTCGTGTTATCCACCAAAACGTCAATGTGAGGTAAGGGGAAATCATCTTTAGGACTAGCCCTGTTCAGATCCCGGTAGTCAACACACATCTGTACCTTTCCATCCTTCTTAGGTACCGGAACGATATTTGCAACCCATGGCGGATAATTTATGACTGCTAGAAACCCTGCATCCAACTGTTTTTGCACTTCTTCCTTTATCTTGATAGCCATCTCTGGTCTTGTTCTTTTGAGCTTCTGCTTGACCGGAGGACAACCTTCTTTGAGCGGCAAGCGATGTACCACGACGTCTGTGTCAAGCCCTGGCATGTCCTGATAAGACCAAGCGAAGATGTCAACATACTCTTGCAGCAATTCATGTCAACCCCTTCTTCACATTGTCTTCCAAAGCAGCCCCTATCTTGATTTCTCTCTTGGCGTCCTCGGTGCCGAGATTAATCAATTCAACAGACTCTTGATGCGGTTGAATGACCCTTTCCTCTTGTTTTAATAACCTGGTGAGTTCTTCAGGGAGTTCACAGTCTTCATCACCCTCTTCTTCAACTTGAAAGATTGGATTTTCAAAGTCGAAGCGAGCCATAGCAGAACCGTTATCAATAGGATCCGGTGATGTGCATCTGCATGAGTGATGGTATGTGCTTATGAGTGTGAAAAAAAAAGAAAAAAGTGGAAACTAAACAAAACATTGCCATTTTTTTTGGAAAAACTGCAAAAATAGAAAGACAGGGAACGAAATATTTGAATGCAAAAAGACGTCCTTTATTTATGATAAAAAATACAAGTGTCACATAGATGAGCCCTACAATGAGTCATTACGCCCTGGCGGAACGTAAGACTTGGATATGCATGAATAAACAAAGAAAAATTACTCCTCCTGACAAGTGGCTTGGACAATCTCCTCAGAAGACCAATTGTTGAGAACTTCACCCGGGATCCTCGGACGCACCCAATTATCGATGTCGCAATCACTATCCCCATCTTCATTGTTGACCGCAGAGACTAATTTGACTTCTCCTTCAACCATGTTAACGTTGGCTCCACCATGCTGGGGCATGGGATTGTTGACGACATTAGGAGCTGGTGCAAAGTTAACGGCCTTTGAATCAATGAGGTCCTGAACTACGTGCTTAAAAGCTTTGCAGTTCTCAATATTGTGGCCAGGTGCCCCAGAGTGGAAGCTACACCTAGCGTTGGCGTCATAACCCACCGGAAGCCTACCAACGGGAGGAGCCAGAGTGCGCAACTTCACAAGTTGTAGTTGTTGATGACCAGCAAGCAACTGAGCGTACGACATTGGAAGAGTGTCGAAACGCCGGTCCATCGTCCTTGGCCTCGGTTGATAGGCGGGTCTGTTACCCTGTTGTTGTGGTTGGTACTGAGCTGGTTGACGTTGTGGTTGTTGTTGTTGTAGTGGTTCTGCAGCTGGAATGGTCACAGCCGCAACATATGGTTGCTGATGATAGTTCTGAAAGTTATTCCTCCGGTTATCCCTGTTCTGATAAGAAGATATGGCACTTGCATCCCCTTCTCTCCTCTTCTGTCCCTGAATGAATGGCTTCTTCACCCCTGATGAGGATCCACCTCCACTCTGGGTCTTGTATGTCCTCAGGTAATTCTCCACCCTCTCTCCAGTAGAGACTACATCAGCAAAATTGGAGGCATTGCAACCCACCAGGCGCTCCAAATAAGGTCCTGGCAGAGTGTTCATGAACATGTTAGCCATTTCCTTCTCCAACATAGGAGGTTGAACACGGGAAGCTGTTTCTCTCCAGCGTTGAGCGAATTCTTTGAAGCACTCATTGCTTTTAAGAGACAGATTTTGAAGTTGAGTTCTGTCCGGAGCCATGTGTGCATTATACTGATACTGCTTCACGAAAGCCTCAGCCAAATCCCTCCAGCAACGGATGTGGGCTCCGTCCAGCCTCATATACCATTCCAGGGATGCCCCAGCTAGGCTGTCCTGGAAAAAGTACATAAGCAACTTTTCGTCATCGGAGTATGCAACCATTTTACGGAAATAGGCTTGCACATGGGTCTTCGGGCAAGAGTTGCCATTGTATTTGTCAAATATCGGGACCTTGAATTTCGGTGGCACTCTCATACCTGGGACCAGCCCCAAGTCAGCAACATCTACTCCCAGGGGATTCTGTCCTTCCACTGCCTTCAACCTCTCTTCCAATCTTCTAAACATGGGGTCCACACCATGACCCATACCAAAGTCTTCCTGTAGTAGGGGGAACTGATCGTCCTGATCATCATGAACGGGCTGTTGACCGGAAGTGACATGTAGGATTGGGATAGGCCCCGGTCCATTGGGTCCATTAGCCTCTCCAGCTGAAGGATCAGTCACCGTCTCTGGTTGAGCAGGGGAATTCCTCTATATCATCTGCCTGAGCTCTTGCTGTCCCTGAGCCACCCCTTGAACCACATCCATGAATTGATTCATGCGGATTTTCATCTCTGCGAACTCTTCCTGTAGGCTTTCCATTACTCTCTGTTGGTTTCTGCGGGTACCGTACCGGTGAATGCCTGGGTCAGCTATCCTGCTGATTGGAACACCAAACGAACTGAGAACACTGTGGCGGTACCTGTTATTGTAATTCTGGCGTAGTCAGTATTCAGATGTTCTACTCCAAGTCATGACATCTGATCTAACATTGTACTTATTATAGCAAGACAGTTATTACACTCTGTACTAATGAGCACCTTTTCACAGTGTCACGACCTCTCCTTCTATGTCATCCTAGAAAGGAGGAACACTTAGTTATGTGCACCATCACCTTCTCTTCTGTTGTTTTCCTACACAGATATCAGCACGATGTCTCAATCCTGTTTTGAACATCATCTGTTACATTGTTCCAGTTTGTTGGTCATGTACTTGTATTTCCTAAATTAAAGGGTGTAACAAGTTAAACTAATCTCCACTTATTAAGGAGCTAACAAATAGATTATTTGCCAGGTTCATTAATTGTAGCTTAGTTGTTAGTTTCCTAGATTTTAGATCAGCTGGTGGATTCCTGAAGAATAGCCTAAGAAAAATCCTGAAACAGAAAAACTAACCATCCAACAATTTAGCCTATGCTGTCAGGAGTGAATGTCACAACATTCCGTTTGACATCCAAGTCCAGAACCATATGCTAAGTCTGTTTGGTTCCTGAAAACAGACTGTGCTAAATTTGCTGTACTGTAAAAGACCAACCAGTCTCTACTTCAGTATCAGCTTACAGGAAGAACTGTCAAGACACCCAGTTTGACAGGTTCACAATGATCTTTTGGCCAGGTCTGTGATGGTTTTGAAATCCAGACTTCACTACATACTGAACTGAGATCCTCAGCTTATTATACAGTATGTGCTGTTGTTGGTGACTGTCAAAACATTCTGCTTGACATTCCAACAGAAGGCTATGTATCAGGTCTGCTATTATCTTGCTGAACAGACTGAGTTACATGCTCAGTTTGGCAGACATGATTATATCATACAGAAGGAAAACAAACACAGGAAATTGTTAACCCAGTTCAGTCCAACATGACCTACATCTGGGGGCTACCAAGCCAGGAAGAAGATCCACTATTAGTAGTATCAATTCAGAGTTAAACTCCCCCGTTTACAACTCATCACTTAATCCCTACCCAATGCAATCTATACCTAGGAACTCCTAGATAGAAACCTCCAGTTTCCATTCCTATCACTACAAATACAATGTAATGTGCAAACACCTTGAACTTGCTTCACAGCTTCATTCAAGAACATAATTACTCTTGCCTACAGGCTTTGAGTAACAAACACTCTCAGGTTTACCACTGAGAAACACATGGTAACCTTCCCACAGATTGGGAGGTTTACCTTACACACACCCTTAAAAATTCATTCTAAGAGGCTTACAAATACTAGATTACAATCAGCTATTTATAACCTAATCACCCAACTGGATTTGGGCCTTCAGAAAGTTGCAGCAAACTTGTTCTTTGCTGTTGCAACTTCAGCAGAAAATTCTGCTACAAACAAGGTCTTCAAGTTCCTAAACTCTCTCCATATGTATCTCCATATTTTGAGCCTATATATCTTCTGATTTAGTCTTCAAGACCTCCACCTGGGAGTTAGGATATTCACCAGATATCCTTGCTGATCCCAGAACATATACTGAATTAATTAATTCAGTTTCCTACACATGTGCGATGTCACAGACCTGATGTCGTGACATCGTACATGACATGTTGGTCCAGATGTTGAATTTCTTCAACCCAACATATTAAAACAACAGAGATGATTACATTATTTGTTTTCTAAAATTACTGCCAATCCTAAGGAATCAACAATCTCCCCCTTTGGCAAATTTTAGCTAAAACAAATAAACAATACACTGGACAAAGCATCCCAATTTGGGAATGCTCTTCATCTCCGTCATTGGCTCCACCACCACAAACACCAAAGTTGGTGTACATGGGGAAGAAGAGGGACAATACTCAGTTGTACCAGAACCCTTCCCCTCAACCGGAGAGCTTCCAGAAGAATATGTAATGCTGAGTACATAGACAATGTAACTCAGATCACAGGGCACAACTGTCTTCTTAACTCAGATCACAAGGCACAAGTGGAAACCCCAGTTGGTGGATTTTGTGCCTGATGCCAACTTCTGTTTGCTGCCACTTCCACAGTTGGCTTGCTTCTGGTACATTCTCAGCCCCAGGACTATCTTTCTCTCCCCCTTTTTAGCTAAACATTTGTAAAGGCACCCTTCACAAAACCAGATCCAGGCGCAGCTTGCCCAAACCTTAACATACCCCATGATTCTGAGAATGGAGTGTTTTTCTTGTGAGAGGAAGAGGGCTATTGCATCCTTTAAATAGTCCAGCCCGTGCCTAGGAATTTCCGGTAGAAATAAATGCTTGGTCAAGATGCATTTATTTTTGCTGAGAAACAGTCAGAGAATCACCAACAAAATCTCAGACTATCTTTGAATACCTTTTATAGCTCTTGACTGTTTCTTTTCCAAAACAGCCGTTCCAGTGTATGGAGACCATTCCATATATGCAGTCAGACACGTTGCACGCGATGTCTTAACATTCCTGCATTCAGCCAGTATTCAACAAGACCTCTGTCATACCTCCAGTGGAGACTTGACACCTAGCACTGCTACAGCCAACTTTTCACACTTCAGTTGATGGTTACTCCCCCTGTACCACACAGCTGTAGCCATCCGGCTTATTCTGGTTTATCAGACTTAGCCACATCACCCTCATAATTCCTAATGACTTTAAAATTCAGAAGGAATTAACAGCAATGTCCAGGGCAATGTCATGACATCCGGTCAGACATTCTTCTGCTCACTCAGCCTTGACATACATCACAGCATCCTGATAACTACCTAGTCATCTGAGAACACATAGACCACAAGCTTGGTGATTGCTTGCAGCACAAAGGCACAACTCCCCCTGTCATGGACAACCTACTCTCTTGGAGGTCACACATATCCAACATGGTTGGACCTTCACCTTCTTCCTGATTCAAAAAGAACTCAACCCACTTGATGAATGGAAAACATAAGACTCATCTTCATGTCTTCAAGAGCGCACCCTCTGTTCAACCCTCTTGGTTGAACACATCCACACTCTGTGTCAATCTCTCTTCTAACCAGAACAGAAAGCCACTTAACAAAATGTTCTAACATTCGTTAGGACATCCTTCACACATAACAGGGAACACCATCTGATAGTCTTCACTGAGTCACCAGCTTGATCAAGAAGAACCCAGACATAAATTGGGACATATACCTTTTCATCCCATTACATGAGATAATCTTCCATAGATGGCTCAGTACTCCTATCACAAGCTCCAAGGGATGAATAGAAGACACCTCATTTAGTCTTCAACTTGCTACTTTTCTGCTCAAAAGTAATTAGTCTCAGACTTTTCTCAAGAATAACCAACTGCCTTATGTTGATTATCTTGATTCTTCGAACTCACTTCTGAGATAGACCAACTGCCACTGGTTGATTATCTCCTTCATGAATTCTCATATGAAAAGGTCAAATGTTGCTTTTTGACCTCCCCAAGTTTATCAGACTTCTCCCAAAGATATTCTGACCTTCCAAGTGAGACTTGAACTTCAAGCTTTTTGAAGTATCCAATCTGCAACCCTGTAGACCTTTCTATCTCAAGTTGATGTGCCACTTCACCAACTAAGAATCTGATGTTGAACCAAATGTCACAACATTGTGTTTTGACATCCAGCTGTTGAATTCAGCTCCTTCTTCTGCCACTTGAAAGAACTTCCTCCCTTCACAGAACAAGAATTCAATGTTCTCATAGACTTGATTGTGGAACCAAGTTTGAGTAAACAACCTCCATCCTGCAGGTTTGCAGTTAAGTCATCCAAGCTCACACCTTGATGAATCCCTGCTTCTTCTCCAAAGACATCAGACACTCTGATGTATGAGTCTTCAGAAGGACCAGTTAGAAACTAACCCTTCAGCTCTACCAAGGATTCCACATCCTAAGGCAAGGCTGTTTCCATGATGTCAAGACTGCTGCCACTTGTTCTTGACTTCACAGTGTGCATAAGCTAATGCACTTCCTTACCTAGATCAGAAATAAACTGATCCAAGTAACCACCATCAAGACTATGATGTCTTCTTCTTCTTGTACATACCAAGGCTGAACATGTTTCTTGCCAGGAAACCTTTTCAGAGATCATATGCTTTTGCTGCCACCAAAGAGATAGATCATAAGCCAATGTACTGTCCTTCCTGTGATTCTGCACAGGGTCTTGAAGAAGTGATGTTCCAACATCTTTAAGAACATCAGTTATCTTGAGCTCCAAGGATAATCAATTAAACACTTGCACTTGGCACAAGTAGACATTGATCTTAAATCCTTTCCCAATCATCCCTTCAGATACTTCTACCATAAGAATACTTTGAAAATACTCTTCTTGTGTCAACATCTTCTGCTTGCAAGCACATTAATAGTCTTGAGACTCTTTCCAGATTAGATTCACCCTTAGGAATGAGAGAGATGAATCCTTCCTTGCAAATGTGTCACACATCAACCAGAACCCATGTGACACAGGTCAACCGCCAACCTGACCCTAGGCTGACCAAACGTGAGGAGGTTAACCAAAACTCCTCCTCAAATTAACAATCATGGAAACTCCACACCAATATCCATGCATTGTACACAAATGTCTCAACACGAAATCCACCATCCCTTACCAGTGGCAACTAACTCCTCCAATCACACCAATCAGACTTCAGCTGACCATAAGTACTAGTGAGACAAACATCACCAGTCAATAGTAGATATGCATTGCCAGAGCATATTACCTCAACCAACCTCTGAATCTTCATATTCTCACTCCTAGTAAGAACTGCCACTTCTGAACGTGGTGTTTGAATACCAAGATTCATGGTTATAACCCCCTTAAATGATATCACAGTCAGGTTACCCCATTATTGACTGCCAACATCCAGGAGACTTGTCTTCCAACACACCATAGTACTTCAGGGAACAACTATCCAACCCTGATCAAACTGCAGGTAGAAGCCTAACAGCAGGAGATTGCACAATGTCACATCTCAACCAGCTCAACTTCTAGGGATGACCTTCTTGAGCACACACCCAGTTGACCCTGCTCTTGTCAACTTAGCACACACAGATGTCTCCTCTTCCAGGTCAGGAGTAGGTTCCAAACAGAATTATCCCATTGTTTGGACCCTAAAAACATCCGCTCTTCAACCAGTAGCTGCATACTTGTTGAACAACATGTTCTAACATCACATAGAACATTGGTTCCACCTCCTTAGAACAAACCTTCCTTGAAGGTCTTCAAGGTCTTCATATACACTACTCAAGAGAGTAAGAGAATAAGTGATTAAGTGACTCTTACCATCCTGAAGTGAGAACGTCATGATGAGTGGACTTGAGGGGACTCAAGTATCTTTGACATCTTCAGTAGATTATGATGAGATCTTGAACACAGCAGCCTTTCATCCACATGAGGGGAAAATACATCAGAGTTTGAGTTTTGCCATGTATTATGCAGCGGAAATCATAATACAACTCAACCTATGAACACACACTTCACCAGATTGGCCTCCAAGACCATACCAGGTTTGAATGTGTTTTAGTACTGGCACAGCTGTCCCACACACAGGCCAATAGCCAACCTCCAGAGACAGGTACACACCATTCCTGTCATGAACAGTCCATCCACCTACTTCAAGGGACCATTCAGGGAATTACAGAACCTTACACAGGTTCCAGCATCAGTACTAACATAACTCCTTGCCAGCTACCAGAAAGTATCACCCATGGATCTCATCCAGAGACAGAACAGGATGCCTGCTCTGATACCAATTGTAATTCTGGCGTAGTCAGTATTCAGATGTTCTACTCCAAGTCATGACATCTGATCTAACATTGTACTTATTACAGCAAGACAGTTATTACACTCTGTACTAATGAGCACCTTTTCACAGTGTCACGACCTCTCCTTCTATGTCATCCTAGAAAGGAGGAACACTTAGTTATGTGCACCATCACCTTCTCTTCTGTTGTTTTCCTACACAGATATCAACACGATGTCTCAATCCTGTTTTGAACATCATCTGTTACATTGTTCCAGTTTGTTGGTCATGTACTTGTATTTCCTAAATTAAAGGGTGTAACAAGTTAAACTAATCTCCACTTATTAAGGAGCTAACAAATAGATTATTTGCCAGGTTCATTAATTGTAGCTTAGTTGTTAGTTTCCTAGATTTTAGATCAGCTGGTGGATTCCTGAAGAATAGCCTGAGAAAAATCCTGAAACAGAAAAACTAACCATCCAACAATTTAGCCTATGCTGTCAGGAGTGAATGTCACAACATTCCGTTTGACATCCAAGTCCAGAACCATATGCTAAGTCTGTTTGGTTCCTGAAAACAGACTGTGCTAAATTTGTTGTACTGTAAAAGACCAACCAGTCTCTACTTCAGTATCAGCTTACAGGAAGAACTGTCAAGACACCCAGTTTGACAGGTTCACAATGATCTTTTGGCCAGGTCTGTGATGGTTTTGAAATCCAGACTTCACTACATACTGAACTGAGATCCTCAGCTTATTATACAGTATGTGCTGTTGTTGATGACTGTCAAAACATTCTGCTTGACATTCCAACAGAAGGCTATGTATCAGGTCTGCTATTATCTTGCTGAACAGACTGAGTTACATGCTCAGTTTGGCAGACATGATTATATCATACAGAAGGAAAACAAACACAGGAAATTGTTAACCCAGTTCAGTCCAACATGACCTACATCTGGGGGCTACCAAGCCAGGAAGAAGATCCACTATTAGTAGTATCAATTCAGAGTTAAACTCCCCCGTTTACAACTCATCACTTAATCCCTACCCAATGCAATCTATACCTAGGAACTCCTAGATAGAAACCTCCAGTTTCCATTCCTATCACTACAAATACAATGTAATGTGCAAACACCTTGAACTTGCTTCACAGCTTCATTCAAGAACATAATTACTCTTGCCTACAGGCTTTGAGTAACAAACACTCTCAGGTTTACCACTGAGAAACACATGGTAACCTTCCCACAGATTGGGAGGTTTACCTTACACACACCCTTAAAAATTCATTCTAAGAGGCTTACAAATACTAGATTACAATCAGCTATTTATAACCTAATCACCCAACTGGATTTGGGCCTTCAGAAAGTTGCAGCAAACTTGTTCTTTGCTGTTGCAACTTCAGTAGAAAATTCTGCTACAAACAAGGTCTTCAAGTTCCTAAACTCTCTCCATATATATCTCCATATTTTGAGCCTATATATCTTCTGATTTAGTCTTCAAGACCTCCACCTGGGAGTTAGGATATTCACCAGATATCCTTGCTGATCCCAGAACATATACTGAATTAATTAATTCAGTTTCCTACACATGTGCGATGTCACAGACCTGATGTCGTGACATCGTACATGACATGTTGGTCCAGATGTTGAATTTCTTCAACCCAACATATTAAAACAACAGATATGATTACATTATTTGTTTTCTAAAATTACTGCCAATCCTAAGGAATCAACAGTTATGCAAGACATGCTAATGAATATGTAAATGCAATGACATTTTTATCAATTCCAAAGGTATTCTACCCCCTTGATTCCAGTCTCTCAAAAGATAAACGATGTAAAAAAAAAGACTAAGTCGTTGATGAGAACCAAGAAAATTCCGACTAGAATCAAGTAGAAGATATAAACCCCACAGAAATGGATAAACATGTGTGAATGATTATGAATGCAAAATGATGTGATGCAAAATGATGTGAATGCAGAATGATGTGAATGCAGTGCAGTGGCATGGGAATCAGGATCGCTGTATCTGCTTGAACATCTGTCAGGTTGCACTGTCTGGAGAGAAATTAAGAGCACACCAAACAAAGGTCATGGGATGGATCATGTTATCCTTAATATCAACCACCCATTTTGGTGGATTATGGTTTACACCTTATCAACACCCAAGTTTCATTGATATTAAGGATACCTGATCGGATCATCCATGAATCAAGGGTTTATTGCAAGTCACGAGCATGGAGTTCAGGTTAAGAACCACCCAAAAGGAGTGTATTAAGGTTTAAACCTGCCAAACATGTTCTACAAAAGGTTCCCATAGTCATAATCCCATCTTTCGGATATTATCGGAGGAACGAATACTCGTATTCCAAAAATATTCTCAAGAGAGACTCTTATGAGTGTAGTATCGCGTAACAATCGTATCAAATCTTACACTTGAACGACTTTCGCACTACGTCCTACAAATAGGCCAAGATGGGTTTGGTAAACTAAGGTCCTCGGCTTCTAAGGTCTATATTGGAAAAAGTAATGTCTAACCACAACTTACTTGTGTGACATTATTGATCTCAACATGACCTCCACCAAGTGAATGGGCTTGCAAGTCAACTTGCTAAGGAATAACTCCACACAAGTCGACAAGACTATGCCATTATCCTATCCTAAGTGCACTCAAGTTCGGGTATAGAACTCATCTCATAAAGATCACCAAGCATCCATAGCCAACCAACAGATACAGCAATGATACGTACACAATGCAATAAGGTAAAGCAGGTAAATAAATAACTATACAAAAGCATGAACACCCAATAAACAAACAAACTACAAAATCTAGGAGGGACTCGCTTAGGGAAATCGGGTCCCCAGTAGAGTCGCCAGCTGTCGCAACCTGAAAAATACAGTGTGCGAAAAAACAACCGGCGAAAGAAAATGACAAAAGAGTCGCCATCGTGCATTATTTATCCCAAAGGAGGGAAAGGAAACGCTCGAAGTAAACCTGAAAAGAGGAAAGGAAAAGACAAGGTCTCGCAACCAAATCTTGGGTTCGGGAGTCGGTTATGCGAAGGGAAGGTATTAGCACCCCTACGCATCCGTAGTACTCTACGGGATCCACTTTAGTAGTTCTTGTCTAAAGGGTGTGAGTTTATCTTGTGTTGTTTACTAAAAAAAAAGGGGTTAAATGAAAATGACTCGGGCGGATGTCGCATCCACTGCATACGTATCTCATCTGAATATGAGAATCAGAGTCTTCGTAGCTCGGCTGACCTATGGGTTGGGGGGATGTGTGCTCTCTAAGACATCGCGTCTTATGCCTACGTATCTCATCTGGAATGAGAATCAGAGCAAGCCGTAGTTCGGCTAACTACGGGGTTATGGATTGGGTTTTGGACGAACGACGTTACTACGCAATCTACCAGATGCTCGACCTTTGGAGACTTACTCACCTGTAGTAGAAGGAGTAAACGTGTGTTTAGGAGAAGAAAAATCAATGAAGGGTTAGGGTTTGGGATGCTCATGCAAAAGGAGTCCTGGACGAAGGAACCTATAAAAAAAAAATAAACACACAAAAACATTGTCTCCTATCGAGGTCTTCCAGCTAGGAAAGCAGTAAAATGCGGGAAAAATGTAAAAGTACCACACGGATGAAGATCCGAGGTAACAACAATTAAAGGAACGATAAACCCTGAGATCCTTCCAAGCTAACATCATCAAAGAAAGTGGGTCAGTACAGGTAATCGGAATGAACCTCCAGGGGGTATCCCACAAATAAAGTGGAAAACCACCCAAGTTATCCCTGCAAAAGTCATGTGAGCCCTCACAAAAACTCAATAAACAGGTTAGAGACAAAAAAATAGGGTAATCAAGGGTTGCCCCCAAATCAAAATGTAACCACATGAATCATTCCATTTAAATTCACAAAAAAGACATGCATCAAAAGGGTATCAAATTCACCCATAATACCTTAAACATTCAGAGTATTCAAATTCAAAGCTCAAACGTAATGGGAATAAGGGCAAACCTGATTGGAGAGCTTGATGGAAATTGAGTTGCACCCGTGAGGTTTACAAAACAATCTTTAGGGTTTATGTGAGGCAGAGGTGATTCTGTGCAGTTGAGTTCCCTTCAGGGTTTGGAGGCTGCTATGAGTTCTCTGTCAAGTAGTCTCTCTCTAGGTTTTGTCCAGGGTTTTGTTCCAAGGAAACCTCAGAGTGTTTTGCTTCTCTTCCTTTTTCTCTCTGTTTTGTTTCAATGAAACTCTAGTATTTATAGGCTAATATTGGTAGCTTAGTGGACTTTTGAGAGAGGTCCAAGTTTGAGATTTTTTCTTTTATTTATTTATTTATTTATTTATTTTAATTTAATTAATTAATTATTTTATTTTTTTTCTTTTTTTTTTCTTTTTTTTGAAAAAATATTCCGATTGCCATGATGAAATGCAAATGCTAAATGACCTAAAAATGAATGCATGCATGAGGTGTAAAGTGTATGCTTCCAGGAAAAATGAAGGGTAAATTTTGGGGTATTACACCTATGTACCTGCTGGAAGTTATATAAGGAAATGTGGGTGTGTGGTGCTAGATGTCAAGCTACCATTGGAGGTGAGAAAGTGGTTTTAGGAAATGGTGATAGGGAGAATATATGAAGAATGCAGACAAAAGCAGTGTCAAATGTTAAGACATAACTTGCAACGTGTCTGACAACATTTATGGAATAGTCTTGGAACTGTTGTTTCTGGGAATAGTCAAGAGCTGTAAAAGGTTTTCAAAGATAGTCTGGGATATTGGTGGTGATTCTCTGACTGATTCTCAGCAAATATTTATGGATCTTAACCAAGTATTTACTCCTACCGTTAATTCCTAAAGCATATATTTATGGATCTTGACCAAGTATTTACTCCTACCGTTAATTCCTAAGCATGGTTTGGCCTATTTAAAGGATGTATCAGCACTCCTTTTCTCACAAGAGCGACATTTCATTCTCTCTAAACCATGGGGTTTGTTAAGATCTGGGCATACTGCTCCTGGATCTGGTTTTGTGAAGGTGTCACTTATAAATGTTTAGCTAAAAAGGGGGAGAGAAACATTGTCCTGAGGATGCACCAGAAGCAAGCAATATCTGGTGGCAAGGAGAAGATGGGTTCAGACACAAAAGTCACTAACTAGGTATATCAGTTGTGTCTTGTGATCTGAGTTAAGAAGACAGTTGTGTCTTGTGATCTGAGTTACATTATCTATGTACTCAGCATTACATATTCTTCAGGAAGCCCTACTGTTGAGGGGAAGGGTTGTGATGAAGCTGAGCCTTGTACATCTTCTTCCTCATGTACACCAACAGTGGTGGTGGCAATAGGGTTGTCATTGACAAAGAGGAAGTGCAGACCCATTTTGGGTTATTTGTTTTAGCTAAAATTTTCCAAAGGGGAGATTATTGGTACCTTAAGATTGGCATTAATTTTGTAAAACAAATAATGTAATCACCTCTGTTGTTTTAATATGTTGGGTTGAAGAAGTTCAACATCTGGACCAACATGTCAGATACGATGTCACGACATCGTGACTGTGACATCAAGCAGGTGTATAAAATTGTATTAGTTAATTCTGGCATGTGTTAACTAATTTAATATTCTGGGATTAGTTAAGATATTTGGTGAATATCCTAACTTCTATGTGGAGATCTTGAAGACTCAATCAGAATATTTGGTGAATATACAGTTTCCAAATATGGAGATCTTTTAGGAAATAAAAGATTGAAGACCTTGATTGTAGCAGAAGAATTCTGCCAGCTTTGTAACAACAAAGGAGAAGCTTGCTGCGATTTTTGAAGGCCCAAATCCAGTTGGGTGGTTAGGTTATAAATAGCAGATTGTAACCTAGGTTTTGTAAGCCTCAAACAATGTAAAAAATTAGGGGGGTGTGTGAGGTAAACCTCCCAACCTGTGGGAAGGTTACCAGGTGTTTCTCAGTGCTTGAAAGCATGAGATTATTTGTAACTTAAAGCTTGTAGGCAAGAGTTGTTATGTTCTTGAACGAAGCTGTGAAGCATGTTCAAGTTGTCTAAGCATTACATGGTAATTGTAATGATAGGAATAGAAACTGGAGGTTTCTATCTAGGAGTGCCTAGGTATAGATTGCATTGGGTAGGGATTAAGTGAAGAGTTATAAACGGGGGAGTTTAACTCTGAATTAATACTGCTAATAGTGGATCTTCTTCCTGACTTGGTATGCCCCCAGAGTAGGTAATGTTGTACCGAACTGGGTTAAAAATTACTGGTGTTTTTACCTTCTGCACACTATATTTTGTCTGTTATAACTCAGTGTGTTTCTAGTCTGTTTATGAAGGGAATAACAGACCAGACACATAGCCTGCAGTCTGAATGCAAAACAGAATGTTATGACATTCATTATTGACTGCTAATACTGATGTATAGACTGGTTGGTCTGTTACAGTTCAACCATCTGTAATGTGGGACAGGTGATGTTCAAATCAATGTTGAGACATCATGCTGATAACTGGGCAGGATCAATAAACATAAGGGCTATGTTTGATCTCTACTGTGTCTTTGCACTAGATAGACAAAACTGGATGTTCTTCTTTCCATGGTGGTGTATTAGCAGATGTCTTGACATCTGTGACTGGGTGCATATGAGTACTGGGTTTTAATTTGTATAACTGTCTTGCTGTATTTAGTAACATTGTTAGATCAGATGTCATGACTTCGTGTAGAACATCTGAACACTGACTATACCAGAATTTCACAAACAAACCAATGTGAAGAAGTTCTAACGGTCTAGAGGTAGAAACAACGGTTTTAGCTTTGAAAGAAGTTTTAGAAACTTGCCTTCTGACATGCTCTACAAAGAGCATCTGAAGCGAACTTCAGTTTGGGTAGACCTCTGACTAATTTAAGCTTATTTAGCTGAGAAATCCTTCTCATACTAACATGGACGAAACGTATATGTCAGACCCATTGCTCCCCATTAACAGACATTAGGCATTTTATGTTTTGTTCTTCAAGATTAGAAAGTCTAAATTTATAAATGTTGTTTTTCCTCTTTCTGTTAAAAAGGATTGTGCCATGTTTTTGACTAACAGCCTTACAAGACTTTTGATTAAATATGATATCATAACCATTTTCAATAAGTTGGCTAATAGACAATAGGTTATGCATCAGACCATCAACTAAAAGAACAATAATAATAGAAGGAAGTTTATTGTTACCAATGGTTCTAGAGCCAATGATCTTCCCTTTCTAGTTTCCTCAGAAATCAACGAAGCCTCCAGACTTAAGTTCCAAATCTTGGAACATAGACCTTCTTCCTGTCATGTGTCGTGAGCATCCACTATCTAGGTACCATGATTGATGTCTCAACTGAGCTGTTAAGGATGTTTGTAACAAAAATTATTTTATCCTTAGGTACCAACTTTTAGGGTTCTCTATTGTTAGTTTTCCCAGAGTTTCTTACACCTTTGGGTCTTTTAGCAGAAGGATAATCATGAGATATTTGTGCGTGATCCTTAGGTTTCAGAACATAGTTCTTATCCTTAGTATGCTTCTGTGTCTGTGCAGAAGTATCAGGCTCAGTGTCAACAGGCATGAAATGCACATAGAGAGGTTTTCGTTTAACTTTCTGACTTTCGTCAGGTTTTATAGATTCTGTATAACCCAAACCTTTCCTTCCATTTCTGTTAACTCCATAGATCAAGGAAGACATTTTTCTTCTATCTATGCTTTTAGCCAGGAAGTACTTGAATGCTTTGTCATATCTGATGACACAATCAGTACCAGAAGCTTCTGAAGTTATTTCCTCCTCTAGTTTTGAAAATTTGTTTTTCAAAGCAGAGTTATTACTTTCTAAAGAAAATACTTTTTTGTTTATAGAGGAAATATCTTTCTCAAGCCCTTTCTGAGTTTTAGAAGCAATTACTTGGACCTGTTTGAGGTCCTTGTATATACTCTGAAGACTCTAGTAGTTTTCCAGTATTTCGTAAAGACAAATTTAAATATCATAATAAGATAGATTAGAGAATACCTCTTCAGAATCGGAGTCAGATTTTGATTTTAATAAAACCTTGTCTTCTGGTTCCTCAAAGTGTGTGGGATCCTCAATGATTGTTATTAGTGCAACATTGGCTTTTTCTTCTTCAGAATCTTCTTCTTCAGATTCAGAGTCATGCCAGGTAGCCATCAGCCCCTTCTTGACTTTGGAGAAGTTCTTTTTGGGCCTCCTATTCTTCTTTAGTTTAGGACAATCATTCTTGTAGTGGCTTGACTCCTTGCACTCGATATAGATAACTTATTTTCCATAAGTTTTCTTCTTTTGACCAGATGAGGATTCGAAATGGCCAACAGTCCTTCTGACTCCTTTGAATTTCCCTTGACCACTTTGCTTGTGTTTCTAAAGTTTGTTGTCTCTCTTTGAGATTAGAGATAACTCATCATCATCTTCTGAGTCTTCATCAGATCCTTCTAATTCTTTCTCAGCTTGATATTCTCTAGTTTTCTCAGGCTTGGATTTTAGAGCTACAAATTTACCTTTCTTTTGAGGTTCATCTTCTTCTATCTCAATCTCGTGACTTCTTAAAGAACTAAACAGTTCTTCAAGATTGATGTTGTTGAGATCCTTAACCAGCTTCAAGGAAGTTACCATAGGTCTCCCTTTTTGGGGAAGACTTCTGATAATTTTCTTAACATGATCAGATGTAGAATACCCTTTGTCGAGAACTTTAAGCCCTGCGACAAGCATATGAAACCTTGAGAACATTGTCTCAACTTTTTCATCATATTCCATTTTGAAAGCCTCATCTTTCTAGATTAAGGTCAAGGCATTTGTCTCCTTTACTTAAGCATTTCCCTCATGAGTCATTCTTAGAGAGTCAAAGATGGATTTGGCAGAATCCCTATTTGTTATCATCTCATACTTCGTATAAGAGACAACATTAAGCAATATGGTTCTGGCCTTATGATGATTTTTAAAGTCTTTCTTCTGTTGATCAGACATAGCACTTCTTGCTAAAATATTTCCTTCAGCATTTACTGGGCGAACATAGTCATCGACTAAGAGATCCCAGAGATCAACATCGTAAACAAGAAAGAAACTTTCTATTCTATCTTTCCTGTAGTACAATTTCTCACCATCAAAAATAGGAGGTTTTGCACTATAATGATCTCTATCATTATTATTAACAACATTAGCAACAACCAATATTTCTCACAACTTGATCGGTACTGAACACTATAAGGCGTTGATAATTTTTTTTATCACAAACAGAACCAGGCTCTGATACCAATTGAAGGTGTGAAAAACACAAGAAATGGGGGTTTGAGTTGGGTTTTTTAAAGCAAAAGCTTTTTCCAAAACAAAAACACCACTAATAAGTTAATAACAAAGAGATACAAACACAATGATTTTTATCTTGGTTCGCTTGAACTCAAAGCTAATCCAGTCCATCCGCCAAGGTGATTTTGCCTTATACATAAGGACTTAATCCACTATAATCAACAGATTATAATAAACACAAAGAATAACCTTCTTTTTCTTCTCAAGGATCCAACTAAACCTTAGTCTCCTTAAGGACTCACCAAAAACAACTTTCTTTGTCTTCTCAAGCATAACCTCTTTAAGGAATCAAACAAATAGTTTAAAGAAATATTTAGTGTGTTGCAAGATGCTTCTACACAAGCAGATTTTACACAAATGAATAACAAACACTTAAAGAAAACTGTATACAAAGAATGATAACTTTTCACAAAGAAAAACAACTTGTCAAAGTACTTGTGCAAATCAGCATTTTCTTCAAGTCTCCAATGCATGCCTATATAGTGTAAGCATGTGACCATTGGAGGGAAAAATGTGGAAAGCTCCTTTGAGCAGTTGTCCACTGTTGGAAGGGAGAGGAATGATACCACGTACTATCCTTTCGCCCATAAAATCAATTATAGGTGTGATGCATAGTACAATCCTTGCCCACGAAATCAGGTAGTGGAAAGGTTATTCGATTTGTACCATGTACTATTTGATCATATTTCCATTTTGATCTTATCTTCATATTCATTGGCTTCTGATAAAAGATGACTGAAGCATGAAGTGAAGAAGTAGAGAGTTGGATTCAGAAACTTCAGAACCTTGGGTCAGAACCTTGACAGTATCAGTAGTCTGGCTTGAGGTCTTCAGTATCTTCACAATCTTCAAAGTTTGTAGAATCCTCAATCAAAACCTTAATAACTTCATCGTATGTCTTGAGATCTTTAGAATCTTCAACTACATAATAAAACTTCAGAAGCTTGCCATTCTTCAGAAGTTTGGTGATCAGAGTCACATCCAGAAGTAAGAATTGAGAGAACATTGCATCAGCAACATAGTGTGTCCTCAAACGTTTCTGATGGGTAAAATAATATAGAAGCAGAAAGGCCATTACAACAGCAAAATTGATGTCTATCAAAACTTATAATGGTAGGCGCATAAACGGATTTAAATGAAGGAAAATTGTGATCCAAAACACCGCGGAAATTAAAAAATTTCCTATAGTGATCCTTACGAATGTGCATGATCAGTGATAGAAACTGTTACCTCTTATGGAGATTGAAACCTTTGATGCATATCTAAGGAGTGATCACGAGCGTTGAATGGTGACAATGCCTCTACTCAGTCCATACGAACGGATTCCTTCAGTCTCAGTGCTAGCTGCTATGAATGAAGGGTTTGAGTGAGAGAGAGAGAGAGAGAGAGAGAGAGAGAGCGAAATGGTATCTCATCAAGTGAATTTTTTTTGCACAAGGGTTCTATTTATAGAACCACTTGTGTCGGCTACAAGCTAAAAAGCCCACTTAAATGTATATGTCCCATATCTTATGGTATACCAAAATCACTTAAGCTTGTGGTACCTTACCATATTTGGTATTCTACTTAAGTGCACTATACCTTATAATGTTCTACAATTCACTTAAGTGCGTCATACCTTACGGTGTTCCTTATTTACTTTGTCTCTCATCAATCTGTCCTTTTTTGTGTGACCCTGTAGGTTTTTGCGATATTGGCAATTATATTAAATCACGTATCTAACATAATAAATAGTGAGCAGTATCTAGTAACACATCACTGCTAACCAAGACACAAAAATGTCACGTGATCTGACAAATCCCTTTTTGTGATAATACTTATGTGTACAATAACCCTTTTGCCCTTATGTCTATATTGAACACAAGGCATAGACCGCGTCATCCTTGTCCAGTTCAATATTAGGCCCTTAGACATTTATCATGTTATGCAGGATGGGAAAATTCCATCTAGGTCACTCATGTCCCTCAGCATGCTTCGTGGAGTACCCATCAACTGTCTTTATGGTCATCCAGTTATGGACAATGTTTGATCAACAATAAAGCACTCGACTCTACATCTAGGGTCCATGGTGGTTTCAGGTCAAAGGGTGGTATACAACACTATCACCATGAGAATAACTTATGACACTTTGCATAACATTATATGTAGTATTCTCATAGCGGGTCAATCCAGTATAAATATTACTCCTAATATTCATACCTATGTTTAAGACTTGATAACTCTTTATCCATGATCCATGAGATGTGACCATCAGTCTATATACATAATATTCTTAATGCTTCAATGTTATCCGACTTCACAACAAAGCTCGACTACATATACTTTAAGAATAATGTCCTTATGTTTAATGGGATCTCATGATTAAGTCACACTTGATACATTAAACGGACTAACTATTCTAAGGACTTTATCAAACGAACATAATAAAGAAAAAGCCTTTTATTATTAATAAATAATTTGATACAAGTACCAAAAGTATTGGCTTCTAGGGCTTACACCAACAATCTCCCACTAACACTAGAGCCAATCAGGCATACCCTTAATACCCATAGATCTAGTATGGCCATCATGCTTCTGCTGTGCAAAAGGCTTTGTCAGTGCATCAGCAATATTGTCAAGTGTAGGTACTCTATGTATTTTCACATCTCCTCTATCTATTATCTCTCGAACGAGGTTATAACGCCTAAGTATGTGTTTGGATCGTTAGTGAGATCTAGTCTCCTTAGCTTGTGCGGTAGCACCATTTTTATCAAAATAGAGATCAATGGGATCCACAATGCTATGAACTATGCCAAGTTCACTAATGAACTTTTTGATCCAAACAAATTCCTTTGATGCACTTAAGGCAGCAATATACTCGGCCTCGGTTGTAGAATTAACCGTTGTATCTTGCTTTTAACTTTTCCAGCTCACAGTGTCACTGTTTAAGTAGAACATGTAACCAGATTGGGATCTAAAGTCATCCTTATCTGTCTGGAAGCTAGCATCGGTGTATCCAATTACACAAATCTCTTCCTTACTTCCATATATCAAGAATGACTCCTTAGTCCTTCTCAAATACTTAAGGATATTCTTGACAGCTACCCAATGAGCATCACCAGGATTAGATTGGTACCTACTCATTGCACTTAAAGCATAAGAGACATCTGGTCGAGTACATAACATGGAATATATGATAGATCTTATTGCAGATACATATAGAATCTTATTCATGTGATCCCTTTCTTCCTTAACTAAAAGGGATTGTGTTTTTGATAGACACATGCCATGTTGCATAGGTATGAATCCTTTCTTGGAATCATGCATATTAAAGCGTCTCAGAGCTTTGTCTATGTATGTACTCTGACTTAGGCCGAGAATTTTTTGTGATTTATATTTATAGATTCTGATTCCTAATATATAGGTTGTTTCACCTAGGTCCTTCATAGAAAAGCACTTCCCCAACCAAGTCTTTACTTGTTGTAGGGTAGGGACATCGTTTCCAATGAGTAATATGTCATCAACATATAATACTAGGAAGACAATCATGCTCTCACTAACCTTCTTATAGACACAAGGCTCATCTTCATTCTTGATGAATCCATATTGTTTTACTGTTTTATCAAAACGAAGATTCCAGCTTCTGGAAGCTTACTTCAATCCATAGATTGAACTCTGTAACTTCCATATCTTTTGTGCTTCTTCTGATATGTCAAATCTTTCAGGTTGTATCATGTACACATCCTTAAGATCACTCCCGTTAAGGAAAGTAGTTTTGACATCCATCTTCCATATTTCATAATCATGATATGCAGCAATAACAAGTAAAATTCGAAAAAATTTAAGCATTGCAACTGGTGAAAAGGTTTCATCATAGTCAACCCCATGAATTTGTTTATATCCTTTTGCAATCAGTCTTGCCTTATAGGTATGTACCTTACCATCCATGTCAGTGTTCGTTTTGAATACCCACTTGCATCCTATAGGGTTAACTCCTACAGGAGGCTCTACCAAGGTCCAAACTTGGTTTGTGTACATGGAATCCATTTCAGATTTCATGGCTTCTAGCCATTTCTCAGACTCAAGACCAGTTATGGCCTCTTGGTATATCACAAGCTCATCTTGATCCATGAGTAATACATAACCTTGGTCATTTATGAGATATCCATATCTCTCAGGTAGGTGATGTATCCTTCTGTAAGACCCCAATTTTGACCCTAAGATCCCTCATGCTATCTCATAATTTGCATTAGCTTTGGGATCACACCTTGGCATCCTCCTTACCCTCATTTATTGGGTTCGCATTAGGAGAGATCCCCAAGCATATTTGATTGTATCATACTTTTTTTTTCATTATTTACTAACCAAAATACCAAAATACATGTCAATGTATAGTTTGTTGCTTTTGTAGGTAGCGTGTGTGTCCACCAATGCCTCATCCAGCTCATATTTAGGGTTTGAGACCCTCAATGAAAGGAGAATAATGAATATATGGTTCACATTGACTCTGAACATCATATATGGATCACCATGGTCTTCACATATCATTTTGAAAAAGAAATCATCAAGAGTTTGAAGCTTGTTTGCCTTGGAAGCCCGAATTCATCTGGGTATCTTATGTGACTACCTCAGTAAGTTTCTTCATCATTTGATCAAATATATCAATGTATACTTCATATTACATCATCTTATACATATATGATCCTCCATGAGTCCAAAAGATCAAGAGAATTTTAAGTTTGCAAGTTGGTTCATGGTGGTTGACCAGAGAAAGTCAACTGGTCAAAACTAGGGTTCCCTAGACCCTATCTCCTACATTGTTTGTCATATGAAAATTATTCCAAGAGAAACGTTACTCCTTATGATATTCCAAACAAATTTCATGTTGAAGTCAAGATCTAGTTTTGCTTGGAAAGTCATTTTTTATGGTGAAAGATTATAGGTCATTTTATCTTAGCCCTAGTTAAGAGTTCAACTTTCAAAGACCATAACTTGCCCAATTTTTATGATATGAAAGCCATTCAAGTTCCATGATCAAATTCACGATGTCCTATTTAACGTTTTTGTTTGGAAGAAGTTCAAATTCAACTTGAAAATGCATGTTCCAAGAGGAAACATTATAGGTCATTTTGGGTCATTACCACTGAACAAGTGGTTTTCCTCAACTTCTAAAATGCATAACTCCTCCATGCCAAATCCAAATGAGGTCAAATTTGTTACTAAATTAAAGTGATTTTAAATAGCTACAACTTTTATGAAGGAACTTTTTCCATTTGAAGTCCATAGCAAAAGTTATTCAAGGTGGAAGAAGTGAACATTTGACTTGGTACTTAGAAAATTTTCAAATATGTTTGATTTCCCAAACTTCCACCTCAAAATATATCATGATCCAAGCTTCAAATGGAAAATTGTTCAACATGAAAGTCGTTCCCCTTGATCTCACATTTCCAAAAAGTCTAAGATCAACTCATTTGGACAAAGAATGAAGGACTTGCGCATGAGTTCTTTTCAAAAGACCATTTGGATGGATTTCACCTTCACATTTCAAATTCAAATGCATGGCCACATGACATAATTTCAGCATGACACACAAGCATTTTTGGACCTGAGTACATCACTTGATAGGCCTATCACACGCCCATGCATGCATGCAAGGTGAATTGCTAAATTTATCAAATTTTGGAAGTGTGTGGTAATGAATTACATTGGCTATAAATACAACCCTCATGACTCAGAATTGAGGACCTCATGCCCAAGCTTTGAACCTGCAATCCAAACCCTCACCATTAAAGGATACTCTTGAAGGTTTTCATTTGAAAATCAAGCTTCAAATCTCATTTTGTTTTTAGATTGAAACTCCAAGAGTCCAAGCCTCTCTTTGATCTTAATCATTTCCTACAAGCTTTTAAAACCAAGCCAAGCACAATTGGGGTCAAGATCAAGCAAGGTTGAAGCTCCTTCTAAGGTAATTTTTCAGAATTTTCATATCTTCGATTCTCCCTCAATTCTTCACTATTATTTGTGATTTTTGGTTGGCTGAAGTCCTACCAATGTAGGCAACAAGATTGAGTTGCTTTGAGGCCAAATTGAAGCAACTCAGTTCATGACCCTCAAAATTCAAATCCCTGTATCTTTTTATATACTTGGAATTAGAGAAAATTGAGGCCAGATTCGAGCTCCTGAGCCTTTTTTCTTTAAATCCATGTCCTTGTTTTTCATATTGGCAGTGGTTGGTGGTGGACCAGTCCAATGAGGTCCACCAGAGAAGAAGACCAGAGCCCTAGCTCCGGTGATGTATTGGCAATGTCCTGAACCATCAGATCATCCTCCTATCTTCTAATCGTAGCCATTTGTTTTAATTACCACGCGTGTACATGCATTGACTGAAGTGTCGGTGGAATGCGCGCCTCTGGCCATCTGATTTGCCACCTCAATTAATGAGGGAAATCTGATGGCCCTTGTGTTTTTGTATTTTCTGATTTTTCATTTAAATCCTTTATTTTTTTTAATTCATAATAATTTCATTTTTAATCCAAAAAATATGGGACTTTCACCAAAAATATTTAAATATTTTTATCTTTCATAAAATCCTTTATTGTGTATATTTTTAATTATTTAAAAATACTTCTGACTTTTCAAAAATTATAAATTTTTTGTCTAAGGTCCTTTGACCTTGTTTGACCTAGGATAAATCTCTTGGCCATTAATTTGATGTTTTGAAGAGATTTTAGGTTTTAACCAAATTAAATTGAATTTTAATGCATTTTTAAATTGATGTTTAATTGATTAATTGTGTAAAAATTATGTTGAGCCACTTTTATGGTCTTGTGATGTTTGACTATTTGTTTGGGCCTTTGTCAAGGTTGATTTGACTTTTGTTGGATAAAAATCATTGGATTTAGGGGATTGATGAAATGTACATTTCATCTTCCAAAATGAATTAATGATTTTAATTTGATAAAATTTCTCTCATGATCAATTTGTGTTTCTCTCATTCCCCTTCCCCTTCATCTTCATCCCTATTCTTTTCCATTCCTTGCATTGACCAATGAAATCTCAAATATCCTAAGGCTAATTGGTTCATCAATGACCTTGTGTCAGATGAACCAATTCAAGTATGGATGAGATAGGTCCATCCCACTTGATCTTTTCTTTTAGTGTATGGTATGTTTTAGGAGTTTGGTTCATTATACCGAATATTTACGATTGCTTAATATAGAGCTAAATTTGACCCTAAAGGCATATCATTCTAGTAAGTGAGATTGTAAGTCTCCTATTTTTCATGGTATTATGTGGAAACTTGGCCTTTTTTCCTTCCTATGGAAGATGTCTTGGTTCAAGGATCCATGGTTGTGAATAGATGGTTGAGTGTTCTCCAAAGAATGACTTAATCAATTAAAAAGCAAAAACACTACTAACATTCAATTAACTTTGACTAACATTTGACTAACTCTTATTAATATTGCTTTACTTTCAAGTCATTTACTTTATGAAATTTAATTTTTAGTCACTTATCATTCATTTCCATTTACATTTCATTTCATTTGTTTATGTTTATGTCATTTTCACTTTGCTCATTTGAGCCATATCTTGTGATCGTATATATTTGTTTGTGCATTTTGATTTTGTATGTGATCTTAGGACCTTAAAATACTTAATAAACAACAAAAACCCTAAAAATATGTTTGGTGGACTGATGAGTTTGATCTGGATTTTTGGACTTAGTACTAGGCAACATTCCCTGTGCAAAAAGGACTTGGCCAATGCCAACATTTTGAGACCAAGTTATTGTGAACTGAGCCTTCATCTGATGCAAGTCTTGAAGATTTATTTGAACTCATCTGCTATATTGTCTTGGTACAAACTGTTATTTTGATCTTGTGTCTAATATTCTGAGTTAATCAAGGAGTATTTCATCTGATAAATGAGAAAACAAAGAAGACTGTTAGCTATGGGATTTGCTTGCTTGGATGTGGCTATCTTTATTTGATGCCTTGATCTTCATGATGTTGGATATTGCTAATTGCTTGATTCAAAGTCTAAAGGGAAAATGGGGTTCTATATAACATTCTTGTCTATTGGATTGCATCCTATTGGTCAGATCTTTTCAACTCTTAATTTTTAATTTTATGCTTAGGATTAGTCTCTTCATCTTCTCTCACTTCTTAGATTTCAAAATCTCTCCCCCTTTTCAAATATCTTCTTTGCTTGTGATTTCAAACTTATACTTTATTTCAGATTAGAAACCTTGGCCTTATGCCAATGAATTTTCAAACCTTTTTCTTAAATCAAACATGTAAATAAATCTAATCATATTGGCTTAAAATTTCAAAAGACAAAAATAACTAACAACCTCATTCAAATTTTTTGGCCCTTTGTGCCCCTTTTTACTTAAACTTTTTGATTAAAAGCCAATCACTCATTTTGAAATTGTTACCATGAACTACGAGGTTTTGATAACTCATTTTTATGTTGGTACGTAGGCACAAGTCTGAAGGTCTTGTCAAACACAAAAATATAATCAAAGAATTTTTTTCTCACCCCCACACTCTATTTTTTTCAAACATCTTTTATACCAAAAACACATACACACATAAAAAAGGGCTCCCTAGGAGTACCTAGGATACTTTGGGTGCTAACACCTTCCCTCTGTGTAACCAACCCCCTTACCTGTAATCTCTAGCATTTTATTAGTTTTGATTTGAAAACTTCTTATCTTTGGGTTTTGTTCGTACTTTTCCCTTTTCCTTTGGAAACAATAAAAGCACGGTGGTGACTTTGGTTTTATTGATGTTAAGCTTATCCATAGTTTGATGGTCATGAATTTAATGCTATAAAAATTAAGTGGCGACTCTGTTGGGGAATAGTCCTCAGTGGGTTTAGCCTACCTTTTTACGTGTATATATTTGTATATTTGATGTTTGTATATTTGCTTGTATGATATAATCTGTCTGTTGTGCTTGGTGATCTCTGAGTGGTGAGATAAGTTCTAACCCAAACTTGAGTGCAATTAAGATAGGAGGATAGTATAGTCATGTTCAACTTGTGTGGAGTAGTCCTTAAAAAGTTGGATTGAGACCCATCTAATCAATGGAGACCCTTTTGGAGTTACTAATGTCACACAATTTATTTGTAGTTAGGCATTACTTTCTTCGATTTGGGGTCCGAGAAGATGAGGACCGTAGAACATTTAACCCAACTTGGCCTATTTAGGACGTAGTGCGGAGACTGTTTAGGTGTAGATCTGGTAATAGTTGTTACGCGATACTACACTCAGAAGAGTTTCTCTTGAGAATATTATGGGTTGATGAGTCAGTCTTCCTAACCTATAATATCTGATAGTTGGGATTAAGACTCTAGGAACTTCTTAGAACATGATCTACATGTTTTTATCCTTAGTACACTCCTTTGGGAAGGTTCTTAACCCGACTCCATGCTCGTGACTCACAACAAACCCTTTGATTCTTGGTTGATCCGATCAAGTCTTATCAATATCAATGGAACTTAGGTGTTGATAAGGTGAAAACCATAATCCACCAAAATGGATGATTGATCTTGACGATGACTTGATCCATCTCTTGACCTTTGTTTGTGTTTTCCTTGTGTGTAATCCCTTGTTTATGATTGTTGCATTCATGCATACATGCGCATCATGACATTCATCACAGAAAAATAATTTCAAGGAACTAAGGTCTTATTTGCAAATATTTTCAGACCATGGATTATGGACGAAGGAAGACTAAGAAGTACAGTTTCAAATGTCCTTATTTGAAAGATCTAAGGAAGTTGTCATCATTTGTATTAGATCCCTTGTAGTTTAAGCAACATCATGGGAAGCTTTTGTTTGTACTATCTGCTGATGTAGTTGAAGGACTTCTGAGTGTTTTTGTTCAGTTCTATGACCCTCTCTACCGGTGCTTCACTTTTCCCGATTATCAGCTTGTGCCTATGTCATAGGAGTATGCCCATCTCTTGGGAATACCCGTATCTGAAAAGGTACCTTTTAGTGGATTGGAGGAGATTCCTAGATCTCATATCATAGCTGAGGCTCTTCATCTGAAGAAATCTGAGATTGAGACTCATTGGGTGAAGAAAGGAGGTATTCTTGGGTTGACTTCTGAGTTACTCATTGGAAAAGCTATTGTCTCTGCTCAAGCCAATAGTATGGATGCTTTTGAAGCCATCTTTGTTGTTCATCTATGGTCTAACTTTGTTCCCTAACATTGACGTTTTGTTGATGCTAACGCCATTAGAATTTTATTGATTGGAAATCATGTTCCTACTCTGTTGGGTGACATGTATTTCTCTTTGCATTTGAGGAATTATAAAGGTGGTGGGACTATTATGTTCTATGTTCCTCTTTTGTACAAGTGGTTTATTTTGCACTTGCCTCAGACACCTGCTTTCTTGGAGAACAAACAATGTCTAAGGTGGTCTCAGAGACTTATGTTTCTCACTGATGATGATATTGCTTGGTATGATTCTACATTGAGTATCTTGGATATTATTGATAGTTGTGGTGAATTCTCTAATGTGCCCCTCATTGGTACACAAAGAGGAATCAACTACAACCCTGTTTTGGCTCATCGTCAACTTGGGTTCCCCTTGAGAGGAAAACCTAATAACACTCATTTAGAAGGTCTTTTCTATTAAGAGGATAAATATCTCGAACATTTGAAGCAGAAGATGATACATGCTTGGCATAAGGTGCATAGGAAGGGAATATCCGAGTTTGGTCCATGCAACTGTGTAGCTTTGGAAGCTTACACTATTTGGGTGTAGAAGAGAGCTTTGGAGTTGAAGATGTTGTATGCTTGTGAAAGACCTATGTATTTGGTTGTGTATGAGCCATCAACTCTCCCTAACTAAGATATTGAGGAGTTAGAAGACGCACTCACCAAGATGAAGCAATAGAGAGATATGTGGGAAGAACAATTCCATGCTTTGATCTGAAAGCATGAGGAGTTACAACTTGAGTCAAAATACAAGGATGCGCTTATTGAACTTCTTGAAGACCGAGCAGTGAAGAGACAGAGACAAACAAAGAGTCCATCTTCCTCTAATATGCCTTAGCCTTCCGTTTCCTGGAAGAAGATTGTTGATCAGCTTGTCCTTGAGAAAGCTCAAATGAAGACATTCGTTGAGTCTGAGATTTGGCGCATCCGAAGCAAGTACGCGCCCATAGCCAGATCATCTGATATCGTTGCTAATGGATCCTTAGAATGATTAGTTTCCTTTTCTCTTGTATTTTTATTTTGGTTTCTGAAATTGTACTCAGTGTAATCCTTCCAAATTTTATGAATAAAAAGAGATTTTATGGTCAATTAAATTGTTGTTACTATTATTATATATTTGCAAATAGAACTTCATATGTTCCTTGAAATTAAATAAACAAAAACATTGTGTTTCATGCATCACTTTCATAACAGGGTTTCGTCCGCAAGATGTCTTACTGGTTATTCTTCTGTGCTTTAGCCAAGCTGACTCACCGATACAGCACTCGCGATAATCAACCGAAGATCATGAAACACTTAGAGAAAGAGAACAGAGAGATGAAGGATGAAATTTCCATGTTAACATCATTGATGGAATCTGTCATTGCTGCGCAGAACCAAACCTCACCAACTCCTGCTACTCCTCCCCAGAGGATTTTCATTTCTGAGGTTGCTACCTCAATTGTTCCTATTGCTTCCATCCAATCCGGTCCTTCCATGCCTGCTGGATTCCATTAGGGAATGTCGTCCAATTTTATGCCTGAAGGGTATGAACCCAATTTTGTTTCTCTACCGACATCTAGCCTGGTTATGTTAGTGCCTTCTCCTGTTGTTCATACTTTGCCTCGTGTTGAGGATACCATCTATCACTTTGAGTCATTTAAGGGTCCAGACGTGTATGAGAAAATGGACGAAATGAAGGATCAGTTCCTTTAGCTGTGTAAAGAGTTGAAGATTCTAAGTGAAAGGACTTATTTGGGAAGAGTGCTGCTAAGCTCTGCCTGGTACCTAATGTGAAAATCCTGATCAAATTCAAGGTCCCTGACTTTGAAAATTATAAGGGAAATACTTGTCCACTAAGCCACCTTGTGATGTACGCCAGCAAGATGTCAACTCAAACTAATAATGATCAGTTGCTGATTCACTACTTCTAAGACTGTTTGACTGATGTTGCTTTAATATGGTATATGGGGTTAGACAGTGCAAGCGCCCGTACTTTCAATGACTTAGGCGAAGCCTTTGTAAAGTAATACAAGTGCAACGTTGATATGACGCCAAATAGAGACCATCTGAGGTCTATGTCTCAGACAAATAAAGAGACATTCAAGGAGTATGTCCAGAGATGGAGGGAACTTGCTGCCCAGATTAGTCCACCCTTGGAAGAGAAAGAGATGACGAAGATTTTTTTGAAAATGTTGAGTTCGTTTTATTACGAACGCGTGATTGCTAGTGCCCCCAATGAATTTACCGAAATGGTAGACATGGGGATGAGGTTAGAAGAGGGAGACCGTGAAGGACGTTTGTTTAAAGAAGAAGCGTCAGCTAGCAAGAAGTATGGGGGTAGTTTCTCCAAGAGGAAGGAGGGGGAAACTAATTCAGTAAATATGGGGATGCAGAGGAGGCCTCATGTCAGAAAGAGTTCTCAACCTCGTCAACATCAACATCAAGTTTCATAAATGATTCCTGTATTTTCCAATAATTCCAACAATCAATCAGTTCTGATTCAACAACAACCATGTCAACAACAACCGCAAAAAAGTACCAACTACAGTAACAACAACAACAATAATAACCAAAAAAACTTCGAGAGGAAGAAGATCTCCTTTGACCCTAATCCTATGTCCTATGCAAAATTGTACCCATCTTTGGTTCTCAAGAATCTTATTCAACCCAGAAATCCTCCGCAAATTCCAGAGCCACTACCATGGTGGTTTAAACTTAAACTTTGTTGTGCCTTTCACTAGGGAGCCCCTGGCCACGACCTAGAAAACTACTATCCATTGAAGTATAAAGTATAAAAGCTTTTGAAAAGTGGGATGGTGTCCTTTGAGGACCGAGCGCCTAGTGTGAAAGCTAATATGTTGCCTGCTCATGGTAATACTTCTGCCAACATGGTAGATGGTTGTCCTGGTGAGTACAAGGTTTATGATGTTCGCCATATCAGACAATCTTTGGTGGCAATTCATAAAGATATATGTTTGATCAGTGACTGTGAGCATGACTATGATGGTTGTGTGATATGAAGTGTGAACCCTTGTGGATGTGTTTTTCTCAAGAGGGGTATTCAGAGGTTGATGGATGAAGGTCTTATCCAAATTTTCCAGTTGAGAGATATAAATGATGTGAATGTAATTTTGATAGTGTTCAAGACCCATGAGCGGGTAGTTATTCAATTTGATAGTAGCAACAACAATAATGTTAATAGATCAGTATCGCCGTTAGTAATACGGTTAGTGGATCATGTTCTGTATGCGTCCGATAAAGTTATGCCCTATCAATATAATGCCACAATGGTTGAGAATGATCAATAGGTTCCTTTACCAGTTGTAGATTATGTGGTAAATATTGCTGATATTGCGAAGGTGACCTGTAGTGGTCGTGTGTTCGGTCCGGTTTTCCCGAGAGTGGTAGAAGATGTTGCAGCCAGTAAGAAGGCAGAGATTCCAGTAGTGAATCTAGTTAGTGCTCCAGTGTGTCAGTCTGGTGAATCCAGCAAACTGAAGACTAATGATGATGATGAAGTTTTGAAGTTGATAAAGAGAAGTGAGTTTAATATGGTGGAGCAGTTACTCCAAACCCCATCAAAGATCTTTGTGATGTCCTTATTGATGAATTATGAGGCGCATAGAGAGGCATTGTAGAAAGTGTTAGAGAAGGCTTATGTTGAACACGATGTTACTATGGATCAATTTGACCACATTGTTGCCAACATCACTTCTTGCAATAATCTGAGCTTTCATGATGAAGAGCTTCCCGAGGAAGGCAGAAATCACAATCTGATACTCCATATTTCAATAAATCGCAAGGAGGACACAATGTCCAATGTGTTGGTTGACACTGGGTCATCTTTGAACATGCTTCCAAAGTCAACTCTGTCCATACTTTCTTACCAAGGCTCCCCAATGAGGTACAACGGCGTCAAGGCGTTTCATGGTTCCCATAAAACCGTCATTGGTGAAGTGGACCTTCCAGTTAAGATAGATCTGAGTGATTTCCATATTACTTTTCAAGTGATGGATATCCACCCAGCCTATAGCTTCTTGTTGGGAAGGCCATGGATTCATGAAGCTGGAGTTATGACGTCTACTCTTCACCAGAAGTTGAAATTTGTAAAGAACGACAAACTTGTCGTTGTTGGTGGAGAGAAGGCATTATTAGTGAGCCATTTGTCATCCTTTTCGTATGTTGAAGCTAAGGAGGAGGTTGGAACTCCGTTCCAAGCCTTGTTCGTTGCTGATGAAGTAAAGAAAACTGGGGCACCCATGTCTTCTTTAAAGGATGCACAAAAGGCTATTGAGGATGGCAGTATTGATCAGTGGGGCCGAATGATAGAGATTGTTAAGAACAAGAATATGGATGGATTGGGATTTCAACCAGGGCCATTCAACGTCAGAACTGAGGTTATGCAACCGAGTTTCTGCAATGGAGGGTTCATTCATGGGAATGATCAACACTCAGCTGCTGTGATTGAGGACAATGACGGTGAAGACGAAGCTTGCGCCAACTTTATGACGCATGGCCAGACTTGCAACAATTGGGTTGTTGTTGATGTTCCTACTGTTATTTATCAATATAAGTAATTTGTTTCATTTTAAAGAAAAATCCATCTCCTATGCCTAAGGGAGAAGTGAACATTGTTGGACATTTATATTATCATCAATAAAATGCAATTTTTATTCATTCACATTTATGATGTTTTATTTTTACTTTTTGATTTTCTGAAAATGGTAATCACAAAAAACATAAATAAATAATAATATTCCATCTGCATAATATTTGGTCACAATTCACTTCTCTAAATTCAAAATATCAAATCATTATGCAGGTTGATTCTCAAAACCATTGAATACAGTGATCCTACTCCCTCTCCAAACTTTCGTTTCCCTGTGTTTGAAGCTTAAGAAGAGACTGATGATGAAGAAGTGTCTGATGAATTATCTCGTTTACTTGAACATGAGGAAAAAGCTGAAGGAGAATTGCGGTCCAAAACGCAGCGGAAATTAAAATTTTCTCCTTTAGAGATCCTTACGAATGGTCATGATCAGTGATAGAATATTTACCTCTTATGACGGTTGAAACCTTTGCTGCAGATCTCTTGTGACGATCAAAACCTTTGATGCAGATCCACGAAGTGATCACGAACGTTGAACGATGACAACGTCTCTACTCAGTCCACACGAACGGCTTCCTTCAATCTCAGTGCTAGCTGGTACGAATGAAGGCTTTGAGTGAGAGAGAGAGAGAGAGTGAAAACGAAAATAATGCAACCGCAAATTTTTTGCTTCTGCACAAGGGTTCTATTTATAGAACCACTTGTGTGGGCTTCAAGCTAAAAGCCCACTTAAGTGTATTTTGGCCCATATCTTATAATATGCCCAAAATCACTTAAGCCCATGGTACCTTACCATATTTCGTATTCTACTCAAGTACACCGTACCTTACGATGTTCTATAATTCACTTAAGGGCACCGTACCTTACGGTATTCCTTAGTTACTCTATCTCTCATCAATACGTCCTTTGTGTGTGACCCTGTAGGTTTTCGTGACGTTGGCAATTTTATTAAATCACGCATTTAACATAATAAACAGTGAGCGGTATCTAGCAACACATCACTGCTACCCAAGACACGAAAATGTCAAGTGATTTGACAATTCCTTCTGTGATAATACTTATGTGTATAATTACCCTTTTGCCCTTATGTCTATATTGAACACAAGGCATATACCGTGTCATCCTTGTCCAGTTCAATATTGGGCCCATAGACATTTATCCTGTTATGCAGGATGGGCAAATTCCATCTAGGTCACTCATGTCCCTCAGCATGCTTCGTGGAGTACCCATCAACTGTCTTTATGGTTATCCAGTTACGGACAACGTTGGATCAGCAATAAAGCACTCGACTCTACATCTAGGGTCCATAGTGGTTTCAGGTCGAAGAGTGGAATACACTATTATCACCATGAGAATAACTTATGACACCTTGCATAACTTTCTATATAGTATTCTCATAGCGGGTCAATCCGGTATAAATATTACTCCTAATATTCATACCTATGTTTAAGACTTGATAACTCTTTATCCATGATCCATGAGATGTGATCATCAGTCTACAAACATAATAGTCTTAATGCTTTAATGTTATCCCACTTCACACTAAAGCTCGACTACGGATACTTTAGGAATAGTGCCCTTATGTTTAATGTGTTCTCATGATTAAGTCACACTTAATACATTAAACGGACTATCTATTCCAGGGACTTTATTAATCAACCATAATAAAGAGAGTGCCTTTTATTATTCGATACAAGTACCAAAATGTATTGGCCTCTAGGGCTTACACCAACAAAAGCCATTCAGTCGTTTGAAGAGAAGATTTAAATAGTCAACTTGGGTTCCAAAGATGACGGGAAGGAGGTCAAGATTGGGTCTCAACTGCATCCAGAGGCTAAGAAGGGGTTGATTGATCTTCTTCGAGAATATTCAGATGTGTTTGCTTGGTCCTATCAAGACATAATTGTGTTGGATTCTGAGATTGTGGAGCATAGATTATCGTTGAAGCCAGAATGCCCACCAGTTAAGCATAAGTTAAGGAGAACTCATCTTGACATGGCAATTAAGACCAAAGAGGAAGTGCAGAAGTAGATTGATGTTGGTTTTCTTATTACCTCCAAGTATCCACAGTGGGTGGCAATATTGTGTTTGTTCCTAAGAAAGATGGAAAAGTCTACATGTGTGTTGATTATAGAGATTTGAACAAAGCTAGTCCGAAATATGATTTCCCTCTGCCACACATTGATATGTTGGTAGACAATACAACTAAATTCAAAGTCTTTTCGTTTATGGACGAATTTCCGATTATAATCAAATCAAGATGGCACCTGAAGATATGGAGAAGACCACATTCATTACACCCTGGGGAACATTCTGTTATAGAGTGATGTCTTTCGGTTTAAAGAATGCTGGTGCAACATACCAGAGAGCTATGAATACTCTTTTTTATGATATGATGCATAAAGAGATTGAAGTTTATGTCGATGACATGATTGCCAAATCCAGTGATAAAGAAGAACATGTTGAGAATTTGTTGAAGTTATTCTAGCGTTTGAGGAAGTACAAACTTCGCTTGAATCCCATTAAGTGTACTTTTGGTTTTCGTTCTGGTAAGTTGTTGGGCTTCATTGTCAGCGAGAAGGGTATTGAAGTTGATCCTGCCAAGGTCAAAGCAATACAAGAAATGCATGCACCCAAAACTGCGAAGCAAGTCAGAGGTTTTCTCGGCCGCTTGAATTATATCTCAAGATTTATATCGCATATGACTGCCACATGTACACCTATTTTCAAGCTTCTTCATAAAGGTCAATTTTCTGATTGGACTGAAGATTTCCAAAAAGCGTTTGACAGTATCAAAGAGTATCTTCTTGAGCCTCCATTTATGTCTCCGCCTATTGAAGGAAGATTGTTGATCATGTATTTGACTGTGCTTGATGATAGTATGGGTTGTGTTCTTGGTCAGCAAGTTGAATTTGGAAAGAAAGAGTATGCAATTTACTACCTCAGTAAGAAATTCACCGACTGTGAGACTCAGTATTCTATGCTTGAAATGATGTGTTACGCATTGGCTTGGGCTGCTAAGCGTCTGCGCCAGTATATGTTGAATCATACTACTTGGTTGATATCCAAAATGGATCCAATAAAGTACACTTTTGAGAAGCCTGCTTTAACTGGGAGAATTGCCCATTGGAAGATGTTATTATCTGAGTATGATATTGAATACTGATCTCAAAAAGCTATTAAAGGTAGTGTCTTGGCTGACCATTTGGCTCACCAACTGATTGAAGATTACTAGTCAGTGTAGTATGACTTTCCTGACGAAGAGATTTTGTACTTGAAGATGAAAGATTGTGATGACCCATTGCTTGAAGAAGGGCCAGAACATGGTTCCCGTTGGGGCATGGTATTTGATGGAGTTGTTAATTCTTATGGTAGTGGCATTGGGGAAGTGATTATTACTCCTCAAGGCACTCATTTTCCATTCACATCTAGATTGACTTTCAAGTGTACAAACAATATGGCTGAGTATGAAGCTTGCATTATGGGGCTTGAAGAGGCCATTAATCTCAGAATCAAATATCTTAACGTCTATGGAGATTCAACTTTGATTGTGAATCAAATCAAAGGTGAATGGGAGACGAATCAACCCGGTTTGATACCATATAGAGACTATGCGAGGACGATTTAAACTTTCTTTACAAAGGTTAAGTTTCATCATATCCCTCAAGATGAAAATCAGATGGCAGATACTCTTGCAACGTTGGATTCTATGATCGTGGTAAAATTTTGGAATGAAGTTCCCAATTTGACTGTGATGTGTCTTGATATGCCAGCCCATGTGTTTGCTGTTAAAGAAGTTAGAGATGAAAAGCCTTGGTATTTTGATATCAAGTGTTTCCTCCAAAGTCAAATTTACCCGTCTGAGGCATCTTTGAAAGATAAGAAGACTTTGACGAGATTAACCGGCAACTTCTACCTGAATGATGATGTGGTTTACAAGAGAAGCTTCGATATGGTTTTACTCAGATGCAAGGATAGACACGAAGCAGACTTATTGATGAATGAAGTCCATGAAGGTTCCTTTGGTACTCATTCTAATGGACATGTTATGGCTAAGAAGATGTTGAGAGCAAGTTACTATTGATTGGCAACTGAATTTGACTGTTGAAAGTTTGTGAAGAAATGCCACATGTGCCAAATTTATGCAGATAAAATTCATGCTCCTCTGACACTGTTGAACGCCATTTCCTCTGCATGGCCTTTCTCCATGTGGGGAATTGATATGATTGACATGATTGAGCCTAAAGCTTTGAATGAACATCGTTTCATTTTGGTGGCTATTGACTACTTCACAAAGTGAGTTGAAGCGACATCGTACGTGAATATGACCAAGCAAGTTGTTATAAGGTTTATCAAGAATCAAATTATATGCCATTATGGTGTGCCAAGTAAGATCATTACTCACAATGGATCAAACTTGAATAACAATATGGTGGAAGCTCTTTGCAAGGACTTCCAGATTACACATTATAATTCTTCTCCCGATAGACCTAAGATGAATGGGGTTGTTGAAGCTGCAAATAAGAACATCAAGAGGATTATTCAGAAAATGGTTGACACATACAAGGATTGGCATGAGATGCTCCAATTTGCTTTGCATGGGTACCGTACATCCATCCGCACTTCAACAGGGGCAAACCCTTTCTCACTTGTTTATGGTATGAAAGTTATGCTCCCAGTAGAGGTTGAGATCCCATCATTGTGTGTCTTAATGGAAGCCAAGTTGACTGAGGCTGAATGGTGTCAAACCAGATATGACCAGTTGAACTTAATTGAAGAGAATAGGTTGGCTTCCATGTGTCATGGTCAGTTGTATCAGCAAAGAATGAAGAAGGAATTTGATAATAAGGTCAGACCTCGAGTGTTCAAAGAAGGTAACCGTGTTCTCAAGAAGATTCTATCTTTCAAACCTGATGCTAGGGGCAAATGGACTCCTAATTATGAAGGCCCGTATGTTGTTAAGGGAGCCTTTTCAGGTGGTGCTTTTATTCTTACAACTATGGATGGTGAAGAGTTCACTCGTCCTATGAATGCCTATGCAGTCAAGAAATACTTCACCTAAAAAGAAAAGAACAACTCGCTAAATTGAAAACTTAAAAGGGCGGCTTAGGCAAAAATGAGCGTCTCGGTGGATTGAAAACCCAAAAGGGAGATCTAAGAAAAAGTTAGAGACATAAAATAGAAAATTATCCCGGTAGATTGAGTACCCCACCTTGGGGCAATCTAGGAAAAAACTTAGGGATTATGGCAAGTAACTGCATTCGGTTGGTCCTGAACTTTGGAGCAGTTTTGAGCAAGTCGTTTGGTTCTAATTTATCATTCTCAACCAAAGCCAAGAACATAGTGGATATTGAAGTTGGTAGGAAGAGTAGTGATTATTGTATTCAATGTAGCCCTTTTCCATGTAAAATTACCATTTTCAACTTTTGTAAATATCCATGGAGTCTTGTCATTTACAGACTACCATTCTGTTAAATAAAGTTGAGCTTTTTATCCAATTGTTTCTACTCTTATTTATTTCAACTAAATAAAATTGAATTTTTATGATGATAATTTTGAAATGAATTAATAAATTAAAACCAATTTTATTAAGAATATAAAAGCAATTACTCTAAGAACAATCGATTTTAGAAAGGAATATCAACAACAGTCTGAAAACAGATAAGTCTTTGACATGCAGAGCCTTGTTGGTCTTCCCCAAGTAGTTGGTCTTCTCGATTTTGAGTACTTTAATTTATCCTAATACCAGGTAGAAGCAATTTAATTCCTTTACATTCTCCAGCGAATTTGTTTTCACATTTCCCCAAGCAGTCTATCCTTGATATGTTCATCCTAACTGATGACGGATTTTCTCCCTTTTTGGTTTTCTACCTAGTAAAAAGGTAGTTGTAATCCCTATTTTATTCCCCAGAGAATTAATCCTTGATATGTTCATCCTAACCGATGACGGATTTTCTCCCTTTTTGGATATTATATCCAGTAACCGATAGATATAAATCCTACTTCTCCCCTCAGAGTTAATCCTTGATATGTTCATCCTAACCGATGACATATTTTCTCCCTTTGCGGTCTTCTGCCCAGTAGTCGGTAGTTGTAAATCCTACTTTTCCCCTGCCGAGTCTATCCTTGATATGTTCATCTTAACCGGTGACAAATATTCTCTCTTCGATATTATATCCAGTAATTGATAGATATAATTCCTACTTTTCCCCGGTAATCTATCCTTGACATGTTCATCCTAACTGATGACGGATATTCTTCCTTTGAGTTTATCCTTGATATGTTCACTTTAATCGGTGACGGATGTCGCTACCGGGATTTCACGATAACGAAACTGGGACTAAAGAGATGCCAAAGAGAGGCAAAGTCAGAAGAGTCGCCACCGAATTTTATTTAGTTTACCTCTATCGGAGAGGAGAGGGGAAATAGTCGATAAAACCCTCGGAAAGGAGACGCGCACGTGAAGCGCTAAAAGAGAATAAGGAACCGGCCTCGCAACCGAGATTTGGGTTCGAAAGTCGGTTACGTAAGGGGAAGGTATTAACACCCCTTACGTCCATGGTACTCCGTGGGAACTATTTGGGTTGTTTTACATACATGTGATTTATCTACCATTGTTTTATTTTCAAAAGAATGTGGGAAAAAGGGTGGAGGGGTTTGTTATTATAGTGCTCGGCAAGGATTGGGGTCCTTGTGCCTACGTATCACTCATTCGAGGATGAGGAATCAGAGCTCTGTACTTCGGAGTAGAAAATATCCGTGTGTTGGTTGATTTTACCTTTGAATAAAGGGTTTTCGGGATGATGCCCTAAGGCACAAAAATGAGTTTGATGAGTTGTATTATTTTTACCTTGAATAAGGGTTTTATGAATTGTTTCGATTTTCTGGATGAATCTATTTCCGGTCTTCGGGCTAGACCTGACTTCGATCTTCTGGCTAGATATGGATTGATTTGATGATAAATTCCCATCATCAGGATCTCGCATCTGAGGCATGCGCTGGTTGACTCTCTTTCGAAATTTGCGCCCAATCTTCATGTTAGATATGCAGCTTCGAGAATATCCTACTCTTGGGCTTCGTACATATTCTTCAGGCTAGAACATGTTATAACGACTCTTCGATTGGACTTTGTTTTTTAAATGCGATCCGTGGACTGGATCCTCTTGTAGGTGGATTTTCTGTTGAGCTGTCAATCTATTCCTCCAGCTGGCTTGCTGGGGAAATAACGCTTGTAGTCGATTCTCTGGCTGAATCTTCGAAATGAACCTTAGGCTGACTCTTGGGAAAACGATTCTCAGGCTGAATCTTCAAAAATGACCCTCAGGCTGGATCACTGGAACAACGATTCTCAGGTTGAATCTTCAAAAATGACCCAAAGGCTGGATCACTGGAAAATGATTCTCAGGCTGAATCTTCAAAAATGACCCTCAGGCTGGATCACTCACACTTGATCCTCTGGCTGGATCTCATGACTCTGGTTGTAAAGCAATTCTTCAGTCTGCTTTAAAGGACCTGTTTATCAGCTTATGTGTATGTTTGATATGCATGAAAATGCAAATGCAAATGTTATGCATGGTGCAAAAGAAAAAAGAAATATGCTTGGGGAAGCAACTCTGGCAGGGAGCAGATCGCTGTATCAATCCTTGAATGCTCTGTGGGGAACGATCCGTCTGCCGGGATCGGGGAGCCACCGAAAATAAATCGGCCTTTTTTGAAAAGTTGACCTTGCTGGGGAAGTATCAACTATGGAAACTTTGTTTGGCGAGGCTCTGCGAGGAGAGTTTGTGAGGAAAGCACTTCCTGGGGAAATATCGTAGAAATCGACCTTTGCTGGGGATATGAACTTGCTAATCGTCCTCAGGCTGGGGATTAAAACAAATCTGTTAAAAAAAATAATCTGTTGGGGACGAGATGAACACTAGGAACACCACCCTCTTGTCTGTTGGGTATGCGACTACTCCGCTGTTGCTGGGAAGATACAGTCTGGCACTGTCGACTCCACTGGGGATATATAGTCTGGATACTGTCAACTCTACTAGGGATATACAGTCTGGATACTGTCAACTCTACTGGGGAACCTGCTTTGCAGAGGAGAGGCTTTGTCAACCGCTTGGGGGTGAGGATTCATGACTTGGCATCCGGTTCCTGTGACCTGTAACCAAAAAATACACGTATGCCCCGGGGAATTACTCGGTTTGAATTCACCGTCCGGGATTAAGCACATTCAAAGCAATTTTGACTGTTTTCCTGCGCAAGTCATCTGCAAAGCCACCATTACATTCAGATGCAATATGTTTCCTCAAGAATTCAAACATCTTTTGCAAACAAACTGGTAAATGAAAAGTAAAGAGGCTTTTTAACTGAATTATTCGAGTTTTGTTGGTTGAAAAATTTGTGCCAGGAATAGGCGAGTACATCAGGAAGCTGATCCCTGGAAAGAGGCGATCGCTATAAATTGAACAAGAGAAACTATCCTAATGGCAATGTGGGAACGGGGTCCTACCGAGTTTCAACTCTGCTATGGCTCGTATGTCCTCAAGACGCTTTGCTCATCTTGCTTTCTGAAGTCGATGATTAGTCGATCTTTTACCTTCGAAGATTGCCGGATTGAATGAAACGGTGATATAACACGGATGAACTCAGATCGCAGTTATTCGCTTATTCCCTAAGTTTTGCGTGGACCGCCCTTTTGGGTTTTCAATCCACCGGAATACCCTTTTTTGCCTGAGCAGCCCTTTCGGGTTTTCGACTCACCGGGTGTACATTTTTTTTTATATCCCTAATTTTTGCCCGAACCTCTTCATTCTTTTTTTTTGTTCGTTGGGATGCGCCTTTTTTGCCTGGACTATTCTTTTTACTGTCCAGCGGGTCTATTTTATGCGAAGTATTTTTTAACTGCGTCTGAGTTGACAGGGGACGGGAAGTCTTCGCCATCCATGGTCGTTAGCATCAGAGCTCCGCCAGAGAAAACTCTTTTAACCACGTATGGACCCTCGTTGTTCGGTGTCCATTTGACCCTGTGATCTGTGTTGGGAGGAAGAATTCTTTTGAGTACCAATTCACCGACTCGATACTCCCGAGGGTGCACTTTCTGATCAAATGCTCTCTTCGTCCGTCTCTGATATAGCTGGCCATGGCATATAGTTGCTAGTATCTTTTCCTCAACTAGGCTTAGCTGATTGTATCGAGAACGGACCCATTCTGCTTCGTCCGACTTCATTGTTGGTGCAGGGAAAAGTTATTCTGGCCCAAAATGGCATATGAACCCCCTCCGGTGTGATCAACACTGCACCAACTCTGCGACCATTGACGTTGACCGCCCCATCAAACATCATAATCCATTTGGATTCAGGGTCAGGCCCCTCCTCCGGGAGTGGTTCCTCACAATCTTTTGATTTGAGAAACATGATGTCCTCATCAGGAAAGTCGAACCTCATAGGTTGGTAATCATCAATCGGTTGCGCGGCAAGATAGTCTGACAAGACACTTCCTTTGATGGCTTTTTGTGAAGTGTATTGGATGTCATACTCTGTCAGCATCATTTGCCACCTAGCAACCCTGTTGGCTTTTCAAAAATATACTTGACTTGATCCATCTTTGATATCAATAGAGCCGTGTGAGTTAACATATACTGTCTTAGTCGGCGAGCAGCCCATGCCAAAGCGCGACAAGTTTTCTCGAGCAGTGAGTATCTTTGTTCACAGTCGGTAAACTTTTTGCTAAGGTAGTATATTGCATGCTCTTTTCGACCTGACTCGTCATGCTGACCGAGCACACAACCCATTGACCTTTCTAACACAGTCAAGTACATGATCAACGGTTTTTCCTCTCGGCCTGTAGACTGGCCCCGATCTTGATCTCTTTCTTGTCGTCTTCGGTACCAATGTTGATGGTCTCAACCACCTCCTGATAAGGTGTGATAGCTCGGTCCTCCTGTTTCAACAACCTGGCTAACTCCTCAGGCAATTCACAATCTTCCTCAACCCCTTCTTCGGCTTGATAGATAGGATTGTCGAAGTCATACTTGGCCATAACAGTGTCGTTAGCAGTGAGATCCGGGTGATCAGTTTTACGAGGTGTTTTTTGGAAAGAAAAACGAAAAAGAAACATGAAAAAGAAACATTTCCGTTTTTGTAAAAGTAAAAATAATTGAAAGAAAGAGAACACAAAATTGTTTGCAAAAGCTGTCCTTTATTGATGATGAAAATAATTGCGAAATGTAACTAAATGGATGGCCCTACAAATGAGTCATTACACCTTGGTCAAAGTGTAAGACTTTGTTATGCATGTGATAAAAGGAAAACAATAAAAATTACTCCTTCAGTAGAGTAAACCGGACGACTTTTTCAGACGACCAATTGTCGAGCTTTTCTCCTGGGACACACGGGCGAATCCAGCTATCTAAGTCACAGTCGCTGTCAACCTTGTCTTCATCTGCAGCATTGACGGTGTGGGGAGAAACCAAACCCCCGCTGGAGAAAGTACCGGCTTCATTCTTCTGAGACCCCGGAGTATACCCCAATCCAAACTTGTCTTCTTTTATGATTGGCTCCACAAATTTGCCCCAGCCTTGGGCATTACCAGCCTTAACCACTTCAACAACTTGCTTGTATGAAGAGATAGAAGTCCCGACCTTCTCAGACTCAGGTGAAAAGACAGTTTCGGGCGCGACCTCACGGATGTTTATGGCTTCGAAGCCCTGACACAGCATCTCATGCATCTCGGCATCCATCTCCACATACTTAAATATAGACAGGTGGCTAACAAAAATATCCTCTTCACCACAGACGGTGACGATCTGACCTTCTAGTCCATATTTGAGCTTCTGGTGGAGAGTAGAAGTAACAGTACCGGCAACATGAATCCAGGGCCGACCTAGCAGACAACTATAGGCAGGATGGATATCCATCACATGGAAGGTGCTCTTGAATACCTGTGGTCCAATCTTAATTGGCAACTCAAAGTTCGCCACAAAAAGCTCGCTTAGAGCCATCAAAAGCCCTCACAACCAAATTACTCGGCCTCAGGGTGGCGTCATCGCAATCCAACTTCGTCAAGGCTCTCTTTGGGAGAACATTCAGAGAAGAGCCTGTATCAACCAACACATGGGAAAGCACCGTTCCTTTGCATTCCATTATGATATGCAAGGCTTTGTTGTGATTCCTGCCCTCAGACGTCAGGTCATAATCGGTGAAACCTAGCACATGGCTAGTGTGTACATTTGAAACTACCGATTCCAGCTGGTTAACAATTATCTCAGGTGGAACATAGGCCATATTCAGTACTTTCAACAAAGCTGCTCTGTGCGCCTCAGAGCACATCAATAGTGAGAGAATGGAGATCTTTGAGGGTGTCTGATTTAGCTGGTTGACTACCTTGTAGTCACTTTTCTTGATAATCCTCATAAAATCATCCACTTCCTTCTCGAATGCGGTCTTAGGAGGAGCTTCCTCGGTAGTAACCTCTTCGATGGATACCTGATTTCCTTTAGCCTTGGCACTTGCCTCAGCTTCAGTATTCGTGCGTAATGTTGATGGTGCAAATAGGCGTCCACTGCGAGTGAAGCCACCAATCCCTCCAACATTGTCAACAACGGAGCTACCAATGTCAATGTCTTCTTCGTTAACTTTCTGCCCCTGGCAGTAGATATCAGCCCCATAGTGCCACGGGGTAGCACTGTCTTTCTCATACGGAACAGGTCTTGGTACCGTGATGGTGACCGGACTAACCAAAGTCGGTTGAGGGTTGTCAGAGTAAATTGGTGCTGGACTTTCTGGGAAATATATTGTCATCGGAGCGGGTCTCTCGGGAACATATATTTCTTCAGGAGTGAAATAAAACGTTACTGTCGACACATCATTCTTCACTGGACGAGTCTAGTCGAACTGAAGACAACCTTCATCTATCAGTTGCTGAATACCCTTTCTCAAACTGTCAGATCCGTTCTCGGCAGCTTGACAATTTCTGCACTCTTCCCCACAGCCCGGTGTAACACCTCGAAATTTGCCCTCCTCTCTTGGGACTAGCTGAGCATATTGCATATCATTTTGTAGGTCATTAGGCATTGCATAGTTGCATATCATGTGGTTACATGGAACAAGTCATCCTTCTAAGTCTTGATCAGAAGATAAAGAGGTTGAGATGCAAGTTGAAGGTTTAATTGAATTGATCATTAACCATCTGAGGGTTGGTGATTCAAATTAGGGTTTCATGGTTCCTCAAGGGGGTTGAGCTTGATCTTGGTTGCAATGGCACATCATCATCATCATGGTCTTGTCATCACCAAGGGATTCATTGCTTGATCAGATACCTTGAGATTAGGGTTTTGACCTCTGGTCAACCCTAATCATCTGCATTAGGCCAATCAGGGCTTGGCAAGGAGATGGGGTTTTCAGTGGATATGGGGATCATTTTATGATTGTATGGAGCTTGTGAAAGCTAGGGTTGCATCATTGAGCCATTTCATCAGGAGTTTGAGGCTCAATTTGATCAGTGCATAGCCAGATTCATCTATCAGTCAGAAAAGTCAACTGTGGTCAACTGTGCCTGAATTGATGGACTTGGAGGTGGGAGAGAGTTAGAGACACTTCATTCATATCTAAACAAGTTTCATTTGACATTTCAAAGATCAAGAATGAAGAAAATAAAGTCAGATGGAAACTTTCCAAAAATAGAAAGTGACTTGTAATTGAAAATTGCCAAAAATGGAAAGTTTTTCACCTCAAAAGTACGTGTCCAAAGATGTTTCAAATGAAAATGTTTTCAACATGAAAGTTGTAGATCTTGCTCTCACCTTTCCAAAAAGTCCAAGAACATGAATTTCTCATGTGTGGTTGGCAAGTTATGGATTGATCATTGTCCAAAAAAGTGGAATTTCAAAGTGGCATAACTTTTGATTCACAAGGCCAATTCATGTGGTTCTTTTTTGAGCAAACTCCATTTGACATGTACTATCATGATCCATCATCACATTTCATGAAAACTCATCACATAAAAAGTGCATTTTTCAAGTGGACTTAATTTAAAAAGTGGAGGGAAAAAGTGCATTTTGAGAAATATTCATTATTTTCACTCCATTCCTTTTGCACTAGCTCACATATGCTATTTGTAACTTGCTCAAACCAGAAAATTCCACTGTTGCATTGGTTTTACATGAGTGAGGGTGAATTATTAATTGGTCATTTAGCATGAAACTTGCATTTTCACTAATCCATTCCATTAGCACTAATCATGTTTACTAACATCATTAACATAGCATATATAAACATAATTCTAACTGTTTTTTGATTAACCATAACAGAATTCAGATCTAGATCTGAAAATCACCAAAATTCTCTCAACTTTTCATCTTCACTTTTTTGCAATTTCTTCACAAACCTAGCCAAATTCTTCATTGATTCGTCACTTCCAAGCATTGTAGAAGCTTTTGCAAGCAAGGATTCTTCACATTCAAGCCAATTCAAGGACTGTTAGAGTGCGGTGCAACAATGGCAATTCAAGATTTCATCAAGATCGTGCGTAATTGAGCAACAAGACTTGTTCCATTCACTTTTACAAGCATCATAGAAGTTCTGTTTTCACATTTCAAGGCCTAGAACGCGCGATTTAGCAACTGCCCTCAAATTAAGGTGAGTTTTCGACTTCAATGATTCTTGAAATTGATTGATGCTTTGGATAGATCTTGTTTAGTAGAGAATTCTGCACTTTGAACCACTAAATTTGGTTGAGAAACAAGGAAGTTATGATGATTTGAAGTTTCATGCATGTTTATGTTTGCTATCGAATTTTTTTTTATTTAGGAGGAATTAGGCTAAAATAATTATAGATTCATGATGTACGTTGTGAGACCTTTCCGTTGATATAAAGTTTGTCCAATTTGGTGAACATTTGTTCTTGAGCCTATGAACACATGAAGAACATGAAGAACACTTGAAAAATTTCAAAAAAAGCCATGCTAGATCCAATTTTCGCTCACTGTTCATGTTTAGAAGTGTTTGGGCGCCACTTTTTGAACTGGACCGCGCTTCGAGTCCTGCTGGCGCCATTTCACATATTTGCCTTGGCATTTATTTTCACATGCTTCATATGTTCCAACATGCTTATTTAATCTTTTTTTAATTTTTTCCTTACCTTCAAAAATTCATATCTCCCAAACCATAAATCCAATTGATGTGAAATTTTTTGCACCATGATCCTTGCCCTGTCTAGTATTTTTTGGTGATTTTTGTGGAAATTGTGCACGTGTAAATTTTTGGAATGCTTAGGGTTTGCTTTGACATGTCATTTTGTGCATCATGCTCATTCTTTCGCTCATAAAATGATGATGATTCATTAGAAATTCATGAAATTTTTTGTGCTTAAACTAGACTCACTCATGGTCATTTTGATATGTGGTTTGTAATTTTTGAGTTCCTGGATTGAGAGTTATGACATGATCTTTAGAGGTGTTACATTTTGTGCCATGCCATGCTTTGTGCAACTTCTTGATTTTATTTTCTATGCTTGTTGAACTTGAATTAAGTTGGATGTTTGCATGAGAATACTTGTGAATGTTGAGAATGCATGTGAAGTTTTTCTTGAATTTTTGAATCCATTTCCTATTTTATTGGGATTTTATTTTCTGTTTAGTCATTTGTTGACTTTTTGTGAGACATGTTTGTATTTGGTTTATGAAATTCTGGTTATTAATTGGATGGATTTGAAATTTAACATGTGTATGTTAGACACTTTGAAGTGCATCATGGTTTTGGTCTCATTCATTTATCATGTTTGATTGATGTTTTATGATTGGTTGAAGTTGTTGCTTGTTTTGATGCCATGTATGAGCTTGCTTGAACTTGTCTGGACTTTCTGAATTTCATTGACCTGCTTCCCTTGATCCAAATAATCTGAAATTTGGTATGATTGACATGTTATGGATGCTGTTTGATCATGAATTTTTTGGGGATTTATTGAAATATTTTGGTATTGATTTGATTGTGATCATTCTGTTTGGTCCTTTGAGGTTTCAAATTGCATGTTTGGTGCCTTTTCTTTCATGAAATGATAATGATGAATGATATGAATGTGGAACCACTTGGGTTTGATTCTTAATTGTTTGATCTTGGTTTTGATCAATTTTCACTTGTTGTTTTAAATTTTTCATCTCCTTTGGACCCTAGGCTTGTCCTAGTGGTCTTGTTTCTCACATTTGGATGTGCTTTTCAGGTTAAGAAGCAAAATGCTTTAAGGAGATTAATGCAAGTTGATTGAGTTTGGTTGATTGTTATGAACTAACTTGGTTTATTTTGTAGGATGCTTGGCTCACTTGAGTTGACTGTGCTTTGCACATGTGATTGATTGTGTTGACTGTTGATTCTTATCTTGTCTGTTTTGACTTTGTGATTGGTATACTGACTGAATTAGATTGATTTCAGGTACTTTAGTCGCTAACAGTTCCCTTGAGAACTTGCTTGTGCTGCTGCTTGGTTGTATAAACCAATTGAGGTAGAATTTCTTTTCTCCATGTAGTCTAGAAGACCTGGCCTGTTACTTGGCCAGGCACCCGTCTGAAGTCCTCCTTAAGAGGCAATGCCTGTGATTGTTTATTTTTGTCCCCAAGCAGGAAAAGACCTTGATTAAGGCAATTGGCAGATACAAGAGGTGTGTAGTCCACCTCCTACTATTCTGTTGAGTCGTCCCTTGGCTCACATCACATGTTGATGCCTTGTGGATCCTAACCCAAGATCCATGTACAGTTGTACAGTTGAGTCAGTGTCATAAGTGTAGAAGGGTTCCCACTTTCTGGACCCACACTTCTTTGTCTGAAGCTCTCCCTGGCCAGGGATAAGAGCTGTGAAGTCTAATCTTCACTCACCTTTCATCTGGCTTCACCTTGACTCTCAATGTCAAGGTTAAGAGCTAACATCACCCTGACACAGTTGTGTTGCTTTTGCAACTTAACCCTTGATTGAGCCCACCTTGTCTGTATATAGTGTGTGCTAATTGTGAATGTTTGCTTTGTTTTGTTTATGCTTGCATGCTCTGCTTTACCTGTTTAGGATTAGCTTGCTGCCTGTGCAAGTTAGGATAGAAACCATGACATAGGGCAATGATGCATGATAACATCTAGGCTCGAGTCCAGCTCCCTAGTAGTGTGTCTCCCTTTGTATCTGGTTAGAATTTCTTTCCCGTTCAGGGGAACTACGTCGCCCTGATCCTCATACCAGATGAGGTACGTAGGCAGGAGACCGTGCGAGGTCTCTCCGGGCAACCCTTTTTTTTTGTATGTGTTTGCTTGACAGTTGCTAGGCTCGAGTTCCCGACTCCTTAGTAGCTTGTTGTTTGTTTCTTCTTGTGTGTCAGGATATGGATGTAAGACCAGCGATTGGCTGTCCGTATCCTGATTGTGTTTGTTTGGTTCGGAAGCCGATGTAAGTCCAGCGATTGGCGTTCGGGTTCCATGTTTGCCTTTTTTGCGTGTGTTTTGTTTCGGCGTGCGTGAGCCGAACTACGGCAGCTTTGATTCTCGTTCCAGACGAGATACGTAGGCATAGGATGCGATATCCTAGCGAGCCCTCTCCTCTTTTCCCCCACCTGGGTTGTCTTCAGTGTGTGTGTGTGTGATGTTTGTTTTAGCCACCTTAACCTATCTTTTGAGCGTGGATCCCGTCGAGTACGACGGATGCGTAGGGGTGCTAATACCTTCCCTTCGCATAACCGACTCCCGATCCCATTCTCTTTGGTCGCGAGACCATGGCTTTTCCAGGTTTACTTCGAGCGTTTCCTTTCCCTCTTTTGGGATAAATAACGCACGGTGGCGGCTCTGTGTTGTTTTGTTTTAGCCCGCCGATTGTTTTTCGCGGATGCGACACCCGGGAAAATCTGTCCTTTCAAAAGTTGGTCTTTAACTACCGATAGCAAAGTCTTCACTTTAGCCACATCAGAAATCAAATTCAAAGTTTCCCCACTATCAACAGCATTAATCTTCTGCCCGCCGTGAGCTGGCATCGGGTTTTGGATAACATTAGGCACCGGAGAAAAATTGATGGCCTGGGCATCTCTTAAATCTTGTACCTTTAGCTGGAGAGCCTTGCAATTATCTGTAGTATGGCCAGGTGCGTTGGAGTGAAAAACACATTTGTCGTTGACATCATAACCTCTAGGCAGATTGTTAGGATCGACCGGTGGGGCCAGAGTTCTCAACGTAACCAGATTCATGTCAATCAGCTTGGGAAGTAATACAGAATAAGGCATTGGGATTGGCTCAATGACCCGGTCCGCCTGCCTTGGACGTTGTTGATAGGGTCTTTGCTGACCCGGATTACCTCCTTGTTGTTGATTGTTGTACCTGGGTTGCTGTTGCGGATGATACTGCGGTTGAGGAACAAGTGTTGGAATAGTGACTGTGGCCACTTCATCTTGATAATAATTAGGGCGTCCTCTGCCCCTGCCTCTGCCAGCATATACAACGCTCGTCTCACCTTCTCTTCTTCGCTGACCGTTACCAGCAAACGGTTTCTTGGGAACTCATGAGTTGGAAAGCACTATTGTCTTGAATTTGGCCCATCTTCAACAGACTCTCGATCCTTTCTCCAGCAATCACTATCTCTGCAAAGCTGATTGACGGGCAAGCAGCCAATCTCTCGATATAATTGCCTTGAAGAGTGTTCATGAACATGTCCGCCATCTCCCTTTCAGACATAGGGGGTTGGACGGATGCAGCAATCTGTCTCCAACCCTGAGCATATTCTCTAAAGGTTTCCTTGGCAGTCTGAGACATTCCTTGCAACAAGGTCCGATTTGGAGCCATGTCCAAGTTGTATTGATATTGCTTGACAAAAGCCTCTGCCAAGTCTTTCCAGCTCTTGATGGTAGTACGAGACAAATGAGAATACCATTCACGAGAAGCTCCAGTTAAACTGTCTTCAAAATAGTACATCCACAGCTTTTCATCTTTAGTGTGAGCTCCCAACCTTCCCAGATAAGATTGGAGATGAGTGCGTGGGCAAGAAGCCCCGCTGTATTTCTCAAAAGTAGGGGGTTTGAACTTGTGAGGGATCCTTACTCCTTGAACCAGACCAAGATTTGTGACATCAAAACCTAAGGAATTTTGAGACTCCAAAGATTTGAGCTTCTCAGCAAGCTCATCCATACGGCGAGTGGTCTCGTGAGCTTCGTCGTGCAAAGAAAATTGATCATACTGACAATCTTCAGTAACTGGGTGCCCGTTAATCTAAATCCCTTGATTCACATTGTACCTTCTGCCAATACCATTCCCAACATTTCCCGTGTTGCCAACATTACCCGGGTTTCCATCAACATTTGCGTTACCCGCGTTTCCAGTGTTCACGGGGTTATCAGCGTTCCCAGGGTTCCCAGGGTTACCAGGGTTCCCCTTAGCACTTGGTATTTCCACCTTTGGATCGGGCCTCGGTTGCTCAACCAATTCCTTCAGCTTTGCCTGGCCTTCTGCCATACCAGTCATCAATGTCATGAACTGATCCATCCTTTCACGCATATCATCCAGTTCTTTCTGTATCTGGTCCATTGCTAGTCGTGGACGGTTTTCCTTTGTCGGGTACCTGTGAACTCGCTTGGGACCAATAACTGATTGAAACAGGGAACAAACATTAGACACTGCGGTGACACCTGCAAAACAGACAAGGGTTAGTATGTATGGTATGCGATGCACTGCTTATTCGATTTTAAGGCCCCCCCTAAAAAAGGGATTACCCTGCAAATGAATAAGCATGAGATGTTGGATGCAAATATGCAGATGATGTTATGCAATGCAATGGCATGTCAATCAGAATTGCTGGATCCGCTTGAACATCTGTCAGGTTGCACTGCCTGGAGAGAAATTAAGAGGATCAAGCAAAGCATACCAAACAAAGGTCATGGGATGGATCATGTTATCCTTAGTATCAAGCATCCATTTTTGGTGGATTATGGTTTACACCTTATCAACACCCAAGTTTCATTGATATTAAGGATACCTGAACGGATCAACCATGAATCAAGGGTTTGTTGCATGTCACGAGCATGGAGTTTAGGTTCAGAACCACCCAAAGGGAGTGTACTAAGGTTTAAACATGCCAAACATGTTCTACAAAAGGTTCCCATAGTCATAATCCCATCTTTCGGATATTATCGGAGGAACGACTACTCGTATTCCAAAAATATTCTCAAGAGAGACTCTTATGAGTGTAGTATCGCGTAACAATCGTATCAAATCTTACACTTGAACGACTTTCGCACTACGTCCTACGAATAGGCCAAGATGGGTTTGGTAAACTAAGGTCCTTGGCTTCTAAGGTCTATATTGGAAAAAGTAATGTCTAACCACAACTTACTTGTGTGACATTATTGATCTCAACATGACCTCCACCAAGTGAATGGACTTGCAAGTCAACTTGCTAAGGAATAACTCCACACAAGTCAACAAGACTATGCCATTCTCCTATCCTAAGTGCACTCGAGTTCGGGTATAGAACTCATCTCACAGACAGAACCAGCAGATACGGCAGTCATATGTACACAATGCAATAAAGCAGGTAAATGCTGAAAGATAAATAACTGTACAAAAGAATAAACACCCAATAAACAAACAACCTGCAAAAGCTAGGAGGGACTCGTTTAGGGAAACCGGGTCCCCAGCAGAGTCGCCAGCTGTCGCAACCTGAAAAATGGAATGCGAAAAAAAACAAACGGCGAAGAAAGACAGGAGAGTCGCCACCGTGCGTTATTTATCCCAAAGGAGGGAAAGGAAACGCTCGAAGTAAACCTGGAAAAAGGAAAGGACAAGACAGGGTCTCGCAACCAAATCTTGGGTTCGGGAGTCGATTATGCGAAGGGAAGGTATTAGCACCCCTACGCATCCGTTGTACTCTACGGGATCCACTTTTGTAGTTCTTGTCTAAAGGGTGTGGGTTTATCTAATGTGTTATTTACTAAAAAAAGGGGGGTCAAAAGAAAATGACTAGCACGGATGTCGCATCCACTGCATACGTATCTCATCTGAATATGAGAATCAGAGTCTTCGTAGCTCGGCTACCTAGGGGTTAAGGGTAATTGTGCTCGCTAAGACATCACGTCTCATGCCTACGTATCTCATCTGGAATGAGAATCAGAGCAAGCCGTATTTCGGCTAACTACGGGGTTATGGATTGGGTTTTGGACGAACGACGTTACTACGCAATCTACCGGATGCTCGACCTTTGGAGACTTACTCGCCTGTAGTAGAAGGAGTTAACGTGTTCTTAGGAGAAGAAAAATCAATGAGATGTTTGCGTTTTAGGAACGTGCATGCAAAAGGAGTCCTGGACGAAGGAACTTGTAAAAAAATAAAATAACAAAAACATTGCCTCCTATCGAGGTCTTCTAGCTAGGAAAGCAGTAAAATGCGGGAAAAATGTAAAAGTACCACGCGGATAAAAATCCGAAGTAACAGCAATTAACGGAACAAGGAAACCCTGAGATCCTTCCAAGCTAACACCATCAAAGAAAGTGAGTCAGTACAGGTAATCAGAATGAAACCTCCAGGCGGTATCCCACAAATAAAGTGGAACACCAGGCAAACCATCTCTGCAAGAGTCATATGAGCCCTCACAAAACAAAACTCTACAAACAGGTTAGAGAAATAAAATAGGGTAACCAAGAGTTGCCCCTAAATCAAAATGTAACCACATGAATCATGCCATTAAAATTCACAAAAAGCTCACAAAAAGCAACCAAGGGTAGGAGACCCAAACCTCTTGTCAAACAGATGCATCAAAAGGGTATCAAATTCACCCATAATACCTCATACATTTAGAGCATTCAAATTAAAGGCATAAAGATGATGGATATAGGGCAAACCTGATTGGAGAGATCGGTTGAAATCAAATGGCACGGCTGGATTTGCAAACCAATGTTAGGGTTTGCTTGAGCTGAAAGTGTGTGAGTCAGAATGAACCTTTCAGAGTTGCCTGGAGGTTGCTGCAGATTAATTCTCACTCTCTCTGTCTAGGTTTCTCTTCAGGTTTTGTCCAGGGTTTTGTTCCAAGGAAACCTCAGAGTGTTTTGCTTCTCTTCCTTTTTCTGTTTGTTCTCCCTCTTTTATAACCTGATTTTCATGGCTTTGTGGGCTCAAATGAGAGAGGTCCAAGTCTGAGATTTTTTCTTTTATTTATTTATTTACTTAATTTTATTTTATTTAAAAAAAAATTCGGTTTTTTTTTCTTTTTCGGTTTTTTTTCGTTTTCCTTTTTTTTTTAAAACACGTGGGCTTCGCCTAGCGGGCATGACAGCTCATGAACAAACCTTTGCTCCTTCAATATCAACGTTTTGACTAACGAATAGACCCCTGTTGGAAGTAACTCAAGTCTTTCCATTGTGTTGACTGATCATCTAAATAGAACCCACAAAGTGTCCTGGATGATGTTCAAGCTTCTTGGAGCTAATCCCGATTGACATGATGAAATGCAATGTATCTAATGTTAAATGACCTAAAAATGAAATGTGTGGATAAGGAGGGCAAATTTTGGGGTGTTATAGAATGCCAATGGTGTTTGGGCTTAAAAAAGGTGATTGCGGGAAGTGTACTGACTTTCCGATATTTGAGAAATTAGAGCTCGACGTCCGAGCAAATGCTGAATGTAATGTTTGAGAATTCCTACTATGGGGAGAATGATTGGCCAAGTCCAAGGGATTGTGTGCCACCCCGGGTTGGAAATTCCAAATGCGTTTTGGTTACCTTTAGCAAATTTAGGAAAGAAATGTAATTTGATGTTGTCTCCCTTATAGTTTTTTTTTAAAGGGTCTTTTAATCGAAAATTTCCAATGTAATATTATTTAGGCAAAAACTCATATTTCGCAGACAAAGCAAGAAAAGTAAAAAATATGGAACACATGTCAGGGAACTGATTTTATTAATAAGTGGTCCCAAAAATAAATGGGGATTTGGTACAAAGGAGGCAATTCCTAAAAGAGATGATTGCGAAAAGAAAACGATAATTGTAATGGCAATGAAACATCTCTGGTTTCCACCAAATTCCAACTCTGCTATAGCCTCTATGCCTTTGGTCGCCCTTTAATCTTGCTTTTTTGAAGGAGGGTGATAGGATTGCCTTGCTAGGGACCCACATAATTGACTCGCCAAGGAATGAAGAAGGATTCCTTGCGGGATGCAGCCTCTTGCTCTTATTAAATCCCTAATTTTTGTCTAGACCGCCCTTTCGGGTTTTCAGTCTACCGGGATACCCATTTTTGCATACGTTGCCCTTTCGGGTTTTCAACATATCGGGCTATATATTTTTTTAAGCATAGTATTTTTTGAGTGCATCTGCATTCACCGGGGATGGAAGATCTTCACCATCCATAGTTGCAAGGATCAAGGATCCTCCGGAGAAGACCTTTCTTACAACATACGGACCTTCGTAGTTTGGCGTCCATTTTCCCCTTGGGTCAATATGGATTGGAAGAATCTTCTTCAATACGAGGTCTCCGGCCTTTAGGCTGTGGGGGAAAATCTTTTTGTCATGTGCCCTCTTGATGTGCTTTTGATAGAGTTGGCCATGGCAGATGGTTGTTAAGCGTTTCTCATCAATGAGGTTTAGTTGGTCAAATCGAGCTTGTACCCACTCAAACTCATCAAGCTTAACATCTGTCAAAATCCTTAAGGAAGGAATCTCTACTTCGACATGTAACACTGCATCCATGTCGTACACAAGGGAGAAGGGAGTTGCCACGGTGGAAGTGCGTACGGAAGTACGATAGCCGTGTAATGCTAATGGGAGCATTTCGTGCCAATATTTGTAGGTTTCCACCATCTTTTGCACGATCTTCTTGATGTTTTTGTTAGCTGCCTCAACAACACCATTCATCTTAGGCCTATAAGGCGATGGGTTGTGGTGGTCGATCTTGAAATTTTGGCATAGCTCTTTCATCATTTAATTATTGAGGTTAGATCCATTATCAGTAATGATCTTGTTGGGGACCCCATAACGACGGATGATTTCTTTCCTGAGGAATCGAGTCACCACTTGTCTGGTAACGTTGGCATACGAGGCTGCTTCTACCCATTTTATGAAATAGTTAATGGCTACAAGGATGAAGCTGTGTCCGTTCGAGGCAGTTGGTTGTATGCGTCCGACCACGTCAATGCCCCACATGGCGAAAGGCCAAGGTGATGTTAGGACATTGAGAGGCGTTGGCGACACATGGATCTTATCAGCATAGATTTGGCACTTGTGGCAGGTTTGGACGTGGCAATGACAGTCAATCTCCATAGTCATCCAGTAGTATCCGGCCCTTAAAATTTTCTTCACCATAGTGCTCCCACTGGCATGCGTCCCAAAGGATCCTTCATGAATTTCCATTATAATCTGGTTTGCTTCTTGCTTGTTCACACATCTAAGCAAAACTGAATCATAATTTCTCTTGTATAATACTTATCCACTTAAGAAGAATTTGGATGACATTTTCCGAAGATACTTCTTGTTGGTGATGGACGTGTTCGCAGGATACTCTTGGTTCTCTAAGAATTTCATGATGTCATAGAACCAAGGATGACCGTCAATTTCATCTTCTGTTGCCAGACAGTAAGCAGGTTCATCTAAGTAGTTCAGGTGAAAGGACGGCGCTTTATTCTCCCACTTAACTTTAAACATGGACGCCAAAGTTTCCAAAGCGTCAGCTAGATGATTCTCTTCTCGAGGGATATGGTGGAATGTAATTTCATCGAAGTAGGGGACTAGTTTCAAGACATGCTCTTTGTAAGGAATGAGCTTATGATCTCTAGTATCCCAATCTCCTTTGACTTGGCTGATTACCAAGGCTGAATCTCCATAGACTTCCAGGATTTTGATTCTAAGATCGATAGCAGCTTCAATACCAAAGATACAAGCCTCGTATTTGGCCATATTGTTTGTACATTCAAAACATAATCGGGAGGTGAAGGGGAGGTGGAAATTAGTTAGAGAAGTGATTACTTCCCCAACGCCATTGCCATGAGCATTAGAAGCTCCATCAAAAACCATGGTCCATCGGGATCCAGGCTCAGGTCCTTCCTCGGGACCAGGGATGTTGCGATCCCTAATCAACATGATATCCTCATCGGGGAATTCAAAATGCATAGACTGATAGTCCTCCAAGGGTCGTTGTGCAAGATAATCAGACAATACACTCCCTTTGATGGCCTTTTGAGTGACATGTTAGATATCGTACTCGGTTAAAGCCATTTTCCATCGGGTTACTCTACCGGTTAGAGCCGACTTCTCAAAGATGTATTTGACAGGATCCATCTTAGAGATCAACAATGTCGTATGAGTGAGCATGTATTGTCTTAAATGTTTGGCAGCCCATGTTAGTGCGCAGCAAGTCTTTTCAAGCACCGAATACCTACTCTCGCAATCAGTGAACTTCTTGCTCAAGTAGTATCTTTCATGCTCTTTCCTACCAGTCTCGTCATGTTGGATGAGGACACAACCCATTGATCCTTCGAGAATGGTGAGATACATGATTAATGTCTATCAGGTACATGAGGCATCAACACATGAGCTTCTTGTAAATATTCCTTTATTTTCTTAAATGCGTCTTGGCAGTCATCGTTCCAAATGATGGCTTGATCCTTTCGAAGAAGTTTGAAGATTGGATCACAAGTGGCAGTGAGGTGAGATATGAACCTAGCAATGTAGTTCAATCTACCTAGGAATCCTCGGACTTCCTTCTCGGTTTTTGGTGTAGGCATAGCTTGTATGACCTTTACTTTCTCGGGATCTACTTCGATGCCACGTTGACTAATGATAAAACCTAAGAATTTTCCGGATCTTACCCCAAATGTGCATTTGTTGGGATTAAGCCTCAATTTGAACTTCCTCAGACTCTCAAACAACTTTTCTAGATTGACAAGGTGTTCTTTTTCGGTTTGAGACTTGGCTATCATGTCGTCGACGTAGACCTCAATCTCTTTATGGATCATATCGTGAAAGAGAGTGACCATGGCTCGTTGGTATGTGGCGCTGACGTTCTTCAATCCAAAAGGCATCACCTTGTAGCAAAAGGTGCCCCATGGTGTTATGAAAGTGGTTTTCTCCATATCTTCTTCAGCCATGCGGATCTGGTTATAACCAGAGAAACCATCCATAAAAGAGAAAACAGAGAACTGAGTGGTATTATCTACTAGCACGTCAATGTATGGCAGTGGAAAGCCATCTTTGGGACTTGCTCTATTTAGATCTCTATAATCTATGCACATTCTTACTTTACCATCCTTCTTAGGTACAGGCACAATGTTAGCTATCCATTGAGGATAATTGGAGACCGCTAGGAAGCCGGCGTTGAGCTGCTTTTGTACCTCCTCCTTGATTTTCATAGCCATGTCGGGACGGGTCCTTCGTAGATTTTTCTTTACTGGAGGGAATTCTTCTTTAAGGGGTAGATGGTGGACCACAATGTCAGTATCGAGGCCGGGCATATCTTGGTATGACCATGCAAACACATCTTTGTATTCCTTCAAGAGCTCAATCAATTTTGTCTTCACCACGTCTTGTAGAGTGGAGCCGACTCGGACTTCTTTCTCTTCCTCATTTGTCCCAAGGTTAATCACTTCCACTGATTCTTCGTGCGGCTGGATGACTTTTTCCTCCTGCTTGAGTAGCCTTGCCAATTCTTTTGGGAGTTCGACCTCTTCCTCACACTCTTCATCATCTTGATTAATCGGGTTTTCAAAGTCGTATGAGACCGTAGCAGAATTATCATTGGTGGTTGTCGAGGATGATCTGCATGATTTAAGGTCCACGCTTTTATTGGTATGAAAGAAAGGATGATTTGAAAAGAATTTTAAAAAAAGAAAAAAGTAAAATTCCATTTAAAAAGGTGAAATAAATAAATGAAAGGCAAGGATCTCAAAATTTATTGTGAACATTAACCTTTTTCATTAATGATTAATAAGGAAATTTGATGAGGCCCTACAAATGATTCCCTCATGCCTTGAGATTGCCAATGGATCTTTTGATAAAAAGGAAGGAAAACAACATTGGGAATTACATTTCAATCAAGGTCACTTTAGGTATTTCAATCTCGGTCCATTTGGTGGCACCATTTCCATCAGTCTTTGTGAAGATCAACCCATTATCATCTTGTTCTTCTTCTTCTTCCACGACACAGATACGGTTGTAATCAAGGTAACCAGCACTTGAGAAGTTTTCGGATAGCGGGAGCACTGATCCCCTTGTAGCTATCAGCGCGGGCTTCTTCAAATTCTCGGAGTCGTATCCTAAACCAATGTGGTCCTTTTTGGCAGGAAGTTCAAGCAATCTTCCCCATCCTTGGGGGTGTCCATCCTTTATGATCGTCAGGGCATCTTTAAGATATGCCATTGAATATTCAGCATCTTTTGATTCATCCCTTGCTGGGCAAACCATTTCAACATTGATAACTTCAAATGATTGGAATGGGATTTCCCTCATCTCCCCTTATCCTTCAACATATCGGAAAGATGCGAGGTGACTTACCATAATGTCCTCCTCACCCTCGACAATAACTAGCTTATCATCAGCTAAGAATTTCAAGTTTTTGTGGAGTGTTGAAGTGACTGCACCAGCTGAATGGATCCAAGGCCTCCCAAGCAGACAATTGTAGGCTGGATAGGTATCCATTATGAAGAAAGTGATAAGTAAAGTATGGGGACCAATCTTCATAGGCAAATTTACCTCACTGATTACAGTCCTTCTAGTCCCATCAAATACTCTTACTATAAGCTCACTCGGCTTCATTACGAGTCCTTCAATGGTTAGTTTAGAAAAGGAGCTCTTACGCATCACATTGAGGGAAGACCTAGTGTCTACCAAAACTCTTGCTAGGACTGTGTCCACACATTCAATAGAAATATGGAGAGCCTTGTTATGATTCCTCCCCTCGGCGGGAAGCTCTTCATCACTGAAACCCAAGCTTAAGCTAGTAGCGATATTCTTAACTACTCCTTCAAACTGACAAACAAATATCTCTTGCGGTATGTGAGTTGTCCTCAGAAATTTTACCAATGCATCCCTATGGGCCTCCGAGCACATTAATAAAGACAACATTAAGATCTTCGAGGGTGCCTGGTTAAGCTGATCAACTACTCGATAATCGCTCTTCTTGATAATGCGTAAGAACTCGTCTACTTAATTGGAAGGTGCATGGTCTTGTCTTTGCTGAGCGCCATCAATTTGTTTGCCTTTGTCTGAAGTTGAAGGATTGATAGTTCCAATTGGAGTGGGTGTCGGCGCAAACATCCTTCCACTTCTCGCGATTCCACTAGTGCCGATGATATTAATCATTGGATCACTAGACTTTAACGGTTCTTCTTAAATCTTCTGACCATGAATGTAGACTGAGGTGTCATACATCCATGGGACTGCCTTGGTGTCAACATATGGGAATGATGTGGGAACTGTTATTATGATTGGAGTAACAGGATTTGTCAACAAAGTTAACTGAGAGAATTCATATGGAATTTGCAGAGGAGGGACTTCGTCGTATGGTATCTCGAGGGTAGATACATCTTCCTTTATGGATAAGCAGTCTACCACCAAGATCCCTTGGTCCATTAATTGTTGTATGACAAACTTCAACGTTCTACATTGTTGCGGGTCAATCATATAGTGTTCACAGTAATTACTACAGATGGGAAAGGCATTATCCCTCATTAAAGCATTCTTGATCTCGATGAGTGGTGTTTTTAACTCGTCCACATAGGACATCAATCTCCTTCCATTGTCAGCTTTCATCATATTCACTGATGCATTGTTGTGAGGGGGCATCGGGTTATTATTTACATTCAGCCTCTTGGGGGCGAAAGTGATTGCCTTAGAATCAATAAGATCTTGAACCTTGTACTTTAATGCTTTAAAATTCTCGATTGAATGCCCAGGAGCGCCTAAATGAAACTCACAGCGGGCATTTGCATCATAACCGGGAGGAAGAACCGCTGGTGGGGGTCCTAACTCCCTTAGTTGTACAAGTGATCCCCTCAATAAATATGGTAGAATTTGGCTATAAGGTATGGGAACTATGCCAAATCTTCTCTCGGGCCTTCGCATCCTTTGTTGTTGTTGATATTGTGGTTGTTGACATTGCGATTGTTGTTGATATCGTTGTTGTTGTTGAGTTTGAACAGGAATTGCAAATGGTTGTTGTTGATTGGTTGGAAGGGAGCTATGGCGGCTACTTGTGGATAAGTGGGATTTCTTGTTCGAATGATGGAGGCAACATTGGTCTCGCCTTCTCGTTTTTTACCGTAAGGAACAAAAGGTTTATTTGATGCACTAGAAGTACTGGCAGAGTTCTGGATCTTTCCCATTTTAATCATATTTTCTATTCTTTCATCGGCTAAGACTAGGTCGGAAAAGCCCGAAGAGGTGCTCCCTACCATTCTATCAAGGTATGGACCTTGCAGGTTTCCCATAAACATGTCTACCAGTTCTCTTTCTAGAAATGGGGGTTGTACCCTAGCAACTAATTCCCTCCGCCGCTGAGCATACTCTTTGAAGGACTCCTCAGACCTCTAAGTCAGATTTTGCAACTGCGTGCGATTAGGTGCCATATCAGTGCTTGAGGAATGCCTCGGCCATTTCCCTCCATGTGTGAATATGGTTTCCCTCAAGTTGCATGTACCAATCCAAAGATTCCCCACTGAGGGAATCCTAGAAAAAATGCATTAAAAGTTGATCATTGCTGGAATAGGCAGCCATCTTTCGGCAGTATGCCCTAATGTGCGTCCTAGGATCGCTATTTCCCTTATATTTTTCAATGTCCGGAACATTGAACTTGGCCGGAATGATGACCCCATGTACCAAGCACATTTCTGTCGCATCAAGGCCCAAAACATCAGTGCTCCCCATTGCCTTGAGCTTTTCCTCGATAGCCTTCACCTTCCTCTCCACCTCGTTGGTTTCTGAACTGAAGGTGTCATCCTGAGAAGCATCCTTTGGGCTGAAGAATGCATCATGTTGGTCGTCAGTCTCAAAAAAATGAGGACGAGGATTGTCGTTTGGAACATCGTCGGGTGCATTAATGTTAATTGGAGGATCAACTTGAGGAACTGGAGTCAGAGTCTCGACCGCTGGAGGGGTAGGAGGATTGATAGTATTGGCACGTTGGTTCATTTCTTCTTGCATTTTTGCCATAACCTCTTGGCCTCTTGCGACTGCTTGAATAGTCTCCAACAACTGCCGCATTTGGGACCGCATCTGAGATACTTCTTCTTGAAGGACAACTTGGTTCTCTTGCAATTGCTCCATGACAGCTTGTCGACATCCTCGTGTATCGTACCGAAAAGTCAGCTTTGGAGAGTGGTTCTGGTCAGAAAAAAGGGTGGATGGATGAGTTTTTTTTTATGTTTTTGTGTTTCAAAAGATGCAGATGATGCATGAATTTTGTGTTAAAGCAAAGCTCTTTTTAGTTATTCATGTTTATTCATTGCAAAAACTACTTGACGATTCACGTTCACAATCATAAATAAAGAAAAACACAATAGAGAAAAATCATAACTTTCATTCATCCTTTGCAGGGAAAATAGACTGCAATACATAGAAGTTGCAAAATACAAGTAATGGAAGCAAATAAACCAACTAGATATCCACCCTAAAAATGACCCATTAAGACTTGCGGAGAGCCTCAATGTCGGTGATGAGTTCGGCCATTGTTCTTTTGCAGAACTTGATGAAGTGGTAGACCTCTTCGAGGGTATTATCTGGGCACATGATCAGATCCGCCTCCTTCAACTTGCCAGGAAAGTCTTGAAGGGCATAGTTAGTTAATATCGTCATGTTTGTGTACTTGTCCCTCCATTCTTCGTAAAGGGCTTGGAGATTATGGATGATTTTGTCCCTTTGAGCAATGGAAGCTTCAAATCCATGGCAACGCTCCTCCAAATATCTGCATTTGTTTTGCAATTCTACATAGGCTTGGTCATAGATTCCCCTCTTCAAGTTCTTGATTTGCTCGCAAGCTCGTCCAAGGTTGAACTCCTCACGCATGAAGCTTCGGTGAATCTTTTCTTTCTCTAGTTACTCCTTGGCTAGTAAGTCCTTATACACTTTTAGAGTGGTCCTTAGTTCGAGAATCTGGGCCTCGTAATCTTCCCTCGCTTCTTTCTTCATGGAATTAGACCTCTCAATAGTATTTTCAAGGTCCTTGATGATTCGGGACGCTCGATCCAACTCTTCGTTGCGGAAGTCTAGCTCAGAATTAGCTCCTTGTAAAGCTCCACCAACCCAAACTCTTTGTCCCTCGGCTAATCAGAGCCTTTTTTACTATCTTCAAATTTTTCACAGACTTGCTTACCCTTATCCTCCAAGACGTGGTTACGTTCCTTGGCACGATTCAGTTGGACTCGTAGTTGAGTATTTTCCAACTTGAGCTCTTTGATTTGGCAGGTAAGTTTGTCCATGTCCTCTTGTAGGATAGGCTTGGGCTCAGGCATCAACGGGAATGAAGAAGGATAAAAAAGAAACGACATCTTAACAATCCTAGCCCTCTCTTTTACCTACACATAGTAGGGTTCCTTAGCTAGGATGTTTTTCTTACCCCATTCATGGTCAATACGGACTATGCTTGTCCAAGCTTTTCTCACTCTTTTCACGTTTGAATCAAGTGGATCCACAGTATTGATGAAAAATGGAATGAAATCTCTTTCCTCGGGGGGACTCGTCATGGCGTACCCTAGTTGTCTCTTGAGTATAGCATGGTTGTAGTTGATGCAACCTTGCGTTCCTATTAAGGGTACGTTAGAGAACTCTCCACATCTTATGATGATGTCCTTTGTATCCCATTCCCTCTTGTACTATAGAATTTAGTTGGCAGAGAGAGATGCGAATCTTTGCGGCCATGTCAGTTTGTTTTCGGCGAAGGGTCCACTTTGACGCATACGGGACCTCATCCAAAGATGTATCATAGGAGCGCAACAAAGGAAAGTACCTCCCTTCTTCTCATGCCTTTTATGGAAGGTATGGTAGAAATCGGCAAGTAAAAAAGGCACCGGATTCTTTGTTAAAAAGACTTCAACTGCTAACTGATCCACGAACTTCTCCACATTTGGGAAGAGGACAATTCCATGAATCAAAAGTGCCAAAGTTGCACTACAAAAGTCGGGTCTTCCTTTTTTAATCATTTCCCAAGCATGGGCTTCTAGGAACTTTTGAGTTAAACCTTTGATGGATCCTTTAACGCCCCAATTATCCACTAGCTTATTGGCGTTGATACCCAAGGTGAGTTAGAGCTCGGTCAAACAGAAGCCTTCTTCCAACTTCGGGAAAGGGTTATATTTTTTGATTGGTCGATTGAGGAGTCTCTCGAGGTCTTCCAAGGTTGGAGATATTTGGAAGTCGGGGAAAGTGAAGCATCTTAAAGGTACGTCATAGTATTGGGACATTGTAGTGATAACACCATAGTCAACCTTCTCGGTTAGAAGATCTATGATGTTCCCGAAATTGGCTCTAAACTTGTTGTCTTTGAGAGCTACGACCTTTGAACAGAGGACCTTTAATGAACTGATGTCGGGACTCTTGAAGCGGAAAGTAGAAGTGTTTTTCCTTGTTGAAGTATCCATAATTGTGTCGGAAAATAGTCTTGTAATTTTGCATCCGAACAAACGAAAATTTTAAGAGCTTTGCTTATTATTTTTATGATGAATGAATGTATGAATGAATGATTGGTTTATTATTTCCACAGGATTTTAGGCATGGGTTCATGGTTTTGGACCATCGTGATGAAGCATGGAGTTAATAATGACTGCTTAGTAAACAAAGGTTCTCGCTTTGTGTGATCTAAAGCTTTTGGAAGGTGTAAGACACTGCCCCTAGAGTCATGGACTTCCTTAACTGTCAGTCGCTTATGTCAATTTACTTGCCAGGCGACTGCTCCATCAAAGTCATCTACTCTAAGTGAGATCTTTGTATCGATCCTTACGAGGAAGGCACCTCGGTGGCCTATACTACGCGACCACCGGTCTAGGCTAGCCATAGTTTTAAAGGTTCTAAAAGGGGTCTTAGGGTCATTGACTCTAGTAAAAGGAAATATGCTTACACCGAAAGCACAAAGGTCATCAATCCCCTTAAGAGAATCTACCACTAAGTAAGGTTCTCGTACGACCCTAACGAGAAAGGCACCTCGCGGATCAATACTACTCAATCTCTCTTATCTCAAGTAAAACTCTCAGACTCGGGTGGGGAGTCCTTCACACAAGGTTTTTCCCTTTGCAATCATTATTGCTTCCAAAAATTATTTGTCACAGAACCAAAGTTTCGGACCAACAGGCAAACAAAGAATATATGTACAAGTTAGCAACAAAAGCAGTATATACAAAAAAAATAGATAATAGATAAATCTCTACGCATGTAAAACAGAAACAACCAAAGTTAGGCTAGACTTGCTTAGGGAATTTTGGTGTCCCCAGCAGAGTCGCCAGCTGTCGCTACCGGAATTTCACGATAACGAAACCGTGACTAAAGAGATTCCAAAGAGAGGCAAAGTCAGAAGAGTCGCCACCGAATTTTATTTAGTTTACCTCTATTGGAGAGGAGAGGGGAAATAGTCGATAAAACCCTCGGAAAGGAGACGCGCATGGGAAGCGCTAAAAGAGAATAAGGAATCGGTCTCGCAACCGAGATTTGGGTTCGGAAGTCGGTTACGTAAGGGGAAGGTATTAGCACCCCTTACATCCATGGTACTCCATGGGAACCATTTAGGTTGTTTTACATACATGGGATTTATCTATCATTGTTTTATTTTCAAAAGAATGTGGGAAAAGGGGAGTGTTTTTGTTATTATAGTGCTCTCCAAGGATTGGGGCCCTTGTGCCTACGTATCACTCATTCAGGGATGAAGAATCAGAGCTCCGTAGTTCGGAGTAGAAAATGTTTGTGTGTTGGTTGATTTTACCTTTGAAAAAAGGGTTTTCGGGATGATGCCCTAAGGCACAAAAATGAGTTTGATGAGTTGTATTATTTTTACCTTGAATAAGGGTTTTATGAAATGAGTGTTTGTGATTATATTGTACTAAAGTCTATGGGTGGAGGTGATTATTCTAGACAACAAGCCAAGCGTCTTGTGTCCAAAATAATCAGAGTAAGGGTAGGAATGCTTCATTCTCACTCATTCTCCACCACTTAAGGCTCGTGGCGCACAATAATAATCGTAATTATTAAAGGTTTTGAATTTGACTATGAAAATGCCACTTGACGTTGAATCAAGGGTTTGTTTTATTTTGATTATGAAATTTGGCTTATGCAACATGAATGCAAAGTAACCAACAAGAAATTAAAGGGTCTCATTGTAAGGTAGCAAAAGAGAAAGCCTTTTGTGTGCAAAAGTGACCTAAGCTAAACAAAGGATAATGGTCTTACAAACATGTCCCCCTAAGGTGGTGTCATGATGCCATTCTTACAACATGAATGTAAGTTACAAATAAAATCCAATATTTACAAAGTATCACAACGATAAGGGAAAACCCTCCAAGCAAGGGTCCTAAAATGAAATCCTCTAAGTCCAAGTTGATTAAGAGTGGAATGAATATTTTTGTCTTATCATTTTATCATGTTTTTGTTGTTTTTAATGTTTGATGACAATAAAATAAATAACAACTAAATAAACATGCATGATGAATTTGTACAATGATGATGATGATGAGTACTTTAATGTAAATTACAAAGTAATGACATAAAAGTAAATTACAAGATAAAGAAACAATATCACAATAATAATGGTTAGTGAATATAAATGATATAAAACAAATATAAATCAATAATACCAAAATCACAATAACAAAGGTTAATGATAAACAAAATTAATGAAGTATAATTAGTGGTTAGTAACATGTACAAAAATGAATATTTTTTAAGACTATTTTCTTAGGCCAAAAAGACTTAAAATATGACACATTAAGGATAGCTTATCGTTGATGCAAAGTATTGAAGATGATTAAAAAATCAACTAACAATAGATTTGTAACAAAGAAAGTTATGCAACCTTAAGTCCATCTATTAATATTTTAAAAAAAGTGATTTGTTCTCTTTATTTTGTTTTTATTCCTCTTTTATTTAATAAGATAATAAGGTAGGAAATAAATTAGCATAATGTAAATGATATAGTTAGATAACAATAAACATAAACATAAAATACTTGAAATAAAATGAACAATAAAATAAATTGCAAAAAAAAATAAAGTGCAATAATATAAATGTTAGAAGTTAGTAGTTAGTGAACATAAACATAAAGTAAATGAAATAAAATGAACAATAAAATAAATTTCAAGGAATTAAAGTGCAATAATATAAATGTTAGGAGTTAGTAATTAGTAGTTAGTAACAATAAGCAAATGGATTAGCAAATTAATGTAAAGACATGGTTTCATTTATGCATTAAATGACCAAAATATGGTTAAAATAGAGACAATATATCAATGCCTCAAAGTATCATGAATGATCTATTGGTCAACCATTAATAGGTTTGAAACATTGAAGATTTAATCAACTCTAAACAGTCATGGTCATGATCTAATAGACCTCATCAACCAAACAAATACAACAACAAGTCCATAATAAAAGAAAATGATAACACACACAAAACAACCATAAAAAGGTGAACAAAAAGATATTAAGAGTAAAAAATCTCAAAAAAAAGTGAGTAAACCAAAGTCAATCATTTTTGCAAGCTTGAATTTAAATCATCTCAAAAGACCAATCAAGAACAAGCAATCATTTTTAATCAAAAAAAGAACCAAAAAGTTAAAAAGTTTAAGTTAAAATCATTACCCACAAAATATGAAAAAAAAGCTAGGTAGAAATGATGTTAAGCTTGAATGTGAAGCAATGAGTTTGGGATGAAAATATTTGTGGTGAAAGTTTAGTAAAGGGGTTGAGTTATGAGAGTTAGAGAGTGAGAAATTTTGAGGAAAAAAATATGAAAATGGAAAAAAGTTGGTGGTGGTGACTTTTGGGAGAGAAATGTTTTTTTGGTTTTGATTTAGGTTTGGAGGAGAGGGGTTGGATGATTTTTTTCAGAATTTTGGGGGGCTAGAAAGCATGAAAAATGAGGGGGAATAGTGCATCTATTTATAGGGAAAGCAAGTGGGAAAGTGGGGGGAACCAAATACCCTTTGTGCAAAAAAAAGGCTTATTTTTTGTGTCTGCGCAGGGGAAATCGATTTACCTAATTGGGTAAATCGATTTCCCTATATTTTTTTATAATTTTAATTTTAATTTTATTTTTTTATTTTGTTTTTTATTTTTAAAATTCATGCCTTGAGCCCATGCAATATGCCTTTGGTTATGAATGTTAATATAATTATGGTGATAGAGCAATGAATAAATGTATGTGTAATAGGATCATAGATCTGATGAAAGTTGTTTCGAGGTAGGGTGAATTTTGGGGTATGACAACGGATATTCTCTCTTTGGTCTTCTACTCAGTAACAGGTAGTTGTAAATCCTATTTTCCCCAATTGGTCATTCTTACCCAGTAACCGGTAACGAATACACCTCCTGTTTCTCAACGAGTCATCCTTGATATGTTTACCCTAATCGGTAACGGATGTCTCTCTGTCAGAGTACATTATCTTCCTACCCAGTAACTGGTAATAGATAATATATTTCTGGTACTCTTGTGTTGAAGTTCATTCTTCCCCAGTTGAGTTTGTTTCAGGTATTTTAGCTTTGTTCTGATTTGTCCGTTTCCCCTGCAGATTTTCCCTTACCCCCAACCGAGTCTTTCCATTGATTTACAGAATTCCTCTCGTGTCTCCAACAGTTTTCAAGTCGTAGCCTAGCCTACGCACAATAGTTTATCCCTAGAGTCTCTGTCTCCCAAGTGAATTTTCCTTATGGAATGAATTATGCTCCTATGGACTTTCAGTCTCTCTGGATTCTTTTCCTTTGTGGCAATATTTTTCCCACAGAGATTATTTTTAACATTTCATATCATATGCATCATGAGCTAGCTTAGGGACCAAAATTTGTTTCTATATGTTGTTATTTAAGTCCATTCTACTAAGTTGATACGAAGATTTTAACCTCCACATCCTCAGTTAGAATGTCCTTAAATAGGGGCAGCTGTAAGACCCCAATTTTGACCATAAGATCCCTCATGATATCTCATCATTTTTAGGATCACACCTTGACGTCCTCCTTACCCCCCCCCCCCCCCTATTCATTAGGTTTGCATTATGAGAGATCACCAAGCAAATTTGATTATATCATACTTTGTTTTTCATTATTTACCAGGCAAAATACCAAAAATATGTCAATGTATAGTTTGTTGCTTTTGTAGGTAATGTGTGTGTCCACCAATGCCTCATCAAGCTCATATCTAGGGTTTCAGGCTGTATCATGTACACATCCTTAAGATCATTCCCATTAAGGAAACAGTTTTGACATCCATCTTCCATATTTCATAATCATGATATGCAGCGATAACAAGTAAAATTCGAAAAAATTTAAGCATTGCAACTGGTGAAAAGGTTTCATCATAGTCAACCCCATGAATTTGTTTATATCCTTTTGCAATCAGTCTTGCCTTATAGGTATGTACCTTACCATCCATGTCAATGTTCGTTTTGAATACCCACTTGCATCCTATAGGGTTAACTCCTACAGGAGGCTCTACCAAGGTCCAAACTTGGTTTGTGTACATGGAATCCATTTCAGATTTCATGGCTTCTAGCCATTTCTCAGACTCAAGACCAGTTATGTCCTCTTGGTAGATCACAGGCTCATCTTGATCCATGAGTAATACATCACCTTGATCATTTATGAGATATCTGTAAGACCCCAATTTTGTCCCTAAGATCCCTCATGGCATCATAACATTGCATTTGCATTGCCTCAAGGATCATAAGCATCTTGGTTCCCCTTACCTTTGGGTGAGACCTCTTATGAGTGGTTTGAGATCACCAAGCATGCTTGAATTGTATATTATTGCTTTTCTTATTTTGTTTACTAACCAAAAAGCATAAAAATATGTCACTAACATCTTTTGTTTGTAGCTTGAGCAATCACAAGGTCAAGAGCTTCAAAGAGATCCTTTGTGCAGAGATAAGGCCAAGAGAAGATGATAGCAAGCATGGTAATGGTTCCCAAAGCCCTCATCCATCAAATATGTCTCCCTAGCATCACAACTTATCATTTTGATCAAATCAAGTCAAAGGGTTTGAGGTTTGTGTCCCAAAGGAATCCTAATTCATCTGTGCACCACAATGCCTTGCTCTTGAAGCAATCTCAGCCCATGGTCAAATACAATCAAGGGAAGTTCCTTAATTCTTCATTTCATGCATATTTGAACTTATTTGAGTATCCTCAATCATCAATTCATCAAGATATGAGTCATGGACTTGAGAAGTTGATCAGTCAATTCATCTGACTATTTTGAAATGTACTAAGGCCTAACTTTTTATGTGTTGGTCAAATGAAGATGATTCCAAAAGAAAAAATGTTCTTAAGGACAATATGAACGACTTTCATGTTCATCGAAAATTGATTTTAAGCTTGGAAGGTCATCTCTCATTCCAATACATTATAGGTCATTTTGACTGAAACCCTAATTTTGGGTCAACTCCCCAAGGACATAACTCATTCATTTTTTATGATTTGTGGGTGGGATCAAATGAATTGGAAAGCTTAAGATGTCTAATTCAAATGTTATGTTGGACAAAATTTCAAAATCTCAAAAGAAACACATGTGATAATGCAAGACATTATAGGTCATTTTGGGCCAAATGCATTGAAAGGCAAAAAAGTCCAACTTCAAGTGCCCATATACATTGACGATATGATCGCTAAATTAAGAACGGAAGTTGAACATGTAGAGCACTTGTTGAAGCTTTTTCAACGTTTGAGGAAGTACAAGCTCCGTCTGAATCCCAACAAGTGTACATTTGGAGTCCGTTCCGGCAAGTTATTGGGCTTTACTGTTAGTGAAAGAGGTATTGAGGTTGATCCTGCAAAGGTCAAAGCAATACAAGAGATGCCTGCGCCCAAAACTGAGAAGCAAGTCCGAGGTTTTCTTGGCCGCTTGAATTATATTTCCAGATTCATATCCCACATGACTGCCACATGTGCGTCGATATTCAAGCTCCTCCGGAAAGATCAGTCCCATGATTGGACCGAGGATTGCCAGAAAGCTTTCGACAGTATTAAAGAGTATCTGTCTGAGCCTCTGATCCTATCTCCGCCTGTAGAAGGAAGACCTTTGATTATGTATCTAACTGTTCTTGAAGACTCAATTGGTTGTGTCCTTGGTCAGCAAGACGAATCAGGAAAGAAAGAATATGTTATTTACTACCTGAGTAAGAAGTTCACTGATTGTAAGTCTTGATACTCGATGCTTGAGAAGACATGTTGTGCTTTGGCTTGGGCTGCTAAGCGCTTGCGCCAGTATATGTTGAATCATACGACTTGGTTGATATCCAGAATGGATCCAATCAAGTATATCTTCGAGAAGCCTGCTTTAACAGGGAGGATTTCCCGTTGGCAAATGTTGTTATCTGAGTATGATATTGAGTATCGAGCCCAGAAGGCTATTAAAGGTAGTATCTTGGCTGACCACTTGGCACATCAGCCGATTGAGGATTATCAGTCAGTTCAGTATGACTTCCCAGATGAGGAGATCCTGTATTTGAAAGTGAAAGATTCTGATGAGCCTACACTCGATGAGGGGCCAGAGCCTGGTTCCAGATGGAGTATGGTGTTTGATGGCGCTGTAAATCAGTATGGAAATGGTATTGGGGCAGTGATTATTACTCCTCAGGGCACACATATTCCTTTTACAGCAAGGTTAACTTTCAAATGCACAAATAATATGGCTGAGTATGAGGCCTGTATTATGGGATTGGAGGAATGCATTGATCTAAGGATCAAGCATCTTGATGTTTATGGTGATTCGGCCCTCGTTGTTAATCAGATTAAGGGAGAATGGGAAACGAATCAGCCTGGTCTCATTCCATATAGGGATTATGCGAGGAGGATTTCAACGCTCTTTACTGAGGTTGACTTCCATCATATTCCTCGAGATGAGAATCGGATGGCAGATGCTCTTGCTACACTTGCTTCAATGATTATGGTCAGACTTTGGAATGAAGTTCCCAATATCACTGTGATGCGCTTGGACATACCAGCTCATGTATTTGCAGTAGAAGATGTGAAAGATGATAAGCCATGGTATTATGACATCAAGTGTTTCCTTTAGAATCAGTCTTACCCGCATGGGGCATCTGTGAAAGACAGGAAGACTCTGAGGAGATTATCAGGAAGCTTTTACCTTAATGGTGATGTATTTTATAAGAGAAATTTTGACATGGTTCTGCTCAGATGCGTGGATAGACACGAAGCAAACCTGTTGATGACTGAGGTCCATGAGGGTTCATTTGGTACTCATTCCAATGGACATGCCATGGTTAGAAAGATGTTGAGGGCAGGCTACTATTGGCTGACAATGGATTCTGACTGCTACAAATATGTGAAGAAATGCCATAAGTGTCAGATTTATACGGACAAGATTCATATTCCCCCGACACTTCTGAATGTGATCTCATCACCATGGCCTTTCTCTATGTGGGGAATTGACATGATTGGCATGATAGAGCCGAAAGCGTCCAACGGTCACATATTCATTCTCGTAGCAATTGATTACTTCACCAAGTGGGTTGAAGCGGCATCGTATGCAAATGTGACCAGGCAGGTGGTTGTGAAGTTTATCAAGAATCAACTCATATGCCGTTATGGTGTGCCAGATAAGATCATCACAGATAATGGATCTAACTTGAACAACAAGATGATGAAAGAACTGTGTAGTGAGTTCAAGATTGCACATCATAATTCTTCTCCTTACAGACCCAAAATGAATAGGGCTGTTGAAGCTGCTAATAAGAATATCAAGAAAATTATCCAAAAGATGGTTGTCACGTATAAAGATTGGCATGAGATGCTACCATTTGCTCTACATGGATATCGTACATCTGTCCGCACTTCAACAGGGGCAACCCCTTTCTCTCTCGTTTATGGCATGGAGGCTGTGCTCCCAGTAGAGGTGGAGATCCCATCAATGAGAGTCTTGATGGAGGCCAAGTTGACTGATGCTGAATGGGTTCAGAGTTGTTATGATCAGCTGAATTTGATAGAAGAGAAGAGATTGACTGCCATGTGCCATGGTCAATTATATCAGCAAAGAATGAAGAAAGCTTTTGATAAGAAGGTCAAGCCTCGTGTGTTTCGAGAAGGTGACCTCGTGCTCAAGAAAGTCTTGTCTTTCACGCCCGATTCCAGTGGCAAGTGGACTCCAAACTATGAAGGTCCATATGTTGTTAAGAGAGCCTTTTCAGGCGGTGCTTTGATACTTACAACTATGGATGAGGAGGATTTCACTCGTCCTGTGAATTCAGATGCAGTCAAGAAATACTTCGCCTAAAAATAAAAACAAAATAGCTCGCTAAGTTGAAAACCCGAAAGGGCGGCTTAGGCAAAAAAGAGCGTCTCGGTGGATTGAAAACCCGAAAGGGCGATCCAGGAAAAAGTTAGAGACATAAAAAAATGAATATATGTATCCCGCTAGATTGAGTACCTCATCCTAGGGCAATCTAGGCAAAAATTAGGGATTTGGCAAGTAACTGCATCCTGACAAGATTTTGTCCTACAACTGTCATCCGTCAGAAATTCTTGCTCATTCGTCATCAACCGAAGCTTCAAATACATCAGATTCAGAATTAGTGGAGAAATGGTCATTTTGTTCAATGTATCCCTTTTCCAATATATATCATCAATTTCAAACTTGTAAAGATCTATGGAGTCTTGCCATTTGCAGACTATCATTCCATCAAATAAATTTGAGCCTTTTATCCAATTATTTGCACTCTTATTTGTTTCTATTCAACAAACGTTTTGCATGCCTTAATTGAGAAAGTATCATTGTTTTGAATAATCGAATTTTTTCATAACTTGTTTTTAAACAAAGTGAACATTCACAATGACGAAAGGATACTCAAGAGATCCTCAGTGCTCTCCCAAGGATGGTATGATCTCCAACAGGGTAAGACATTTGTTCATAGTCCTGGCATGACTGTACCTTCTTCCTCCGGAGCCTTTTGTGGTTTTTCTACTGGGTGGAGTTGTTTGGTGAGATATTCACCACTCTTCCCTTCAGCAGAGTAGCGATCTTTCCTCCTCAGCAGAAGTGATCTCTTTGGCGAGCACGGTACTTGGTGGTTGATCCCCATAATCCCTTTATCCCTTGGATGGATTCCCCAGTAGAGTTGCTTATGTGGTGGATTTTATCTGTGATAACTCCTGTCCCCAACTGGAATGACTGATGATCATCCCCCGACAGGGATCTTTGCTTCCTGGCTTCTCTTGCCCTCGTCATATTGGATATCCTCCAGTGAACATGGCTTTCTATCTTGAGATATAGTTCCGAATGTTTGTGTGCTTATTCCTTGGAGCTGTTTGTGTTAGAAATGTCTGTTTGTCAGCATTCATCATACATAAACCACGCATGTGTGCATATAATTTTCAAACATGCGGATATTCATATTGCATTCTTTGCCATAGATCTTTGTTTGTTATTCCCTGATAGTTGGTAATACGCTTACCAAGCAGGTGTCGGCGTCTGATCCCTCAATGTAGAGTCAGCCTATTAAGCAGAAAGTTTATCCTTCCTTCCGCATTCCCCACTAAGTTATATCCTCGTAGACGACGGTTGTTTTTGCTTCCTCCCAACACATATATTAGGATGGGATTTCCCTATTGAGTTATATCCTCACTAGGACGAGTCTTGATTCAGTTTGCCTCTTTAGTTTGATCCTAAATTGGCCTCTTGTGACTGTTTCCTATGCTTCCCCGTGGTATAAATGAATAATTGCTCAGCAATTAGTGATCATTCATCTTATCCTCAGCGGAGTCTGTGGTTCTCTACCCTTATACCGGTAGTGCCAAACCCTATTTTTCTCCCCTTTGCAGAGTTAACCTTTTGTTCATCCTAATCGATGACGGTTACTTTTCCGTGGTTTTCTACCCAATATTCGGTAGAGGTAATCCCCTCCTTGACGGTTATCATTATCCAATATTCGGTGTTGATATTCCCTCATTCTCTTGGATAATTGCTCCGATTAGGAAATATATCCCCAGCGAGTCATCTTTCATGTACCGGTTGCCGGTAATGTTTGTTGCTCCCCCTGATTGGTCATCATTATATACCTAGTCTCGGTATCCCGATGCCTTTCTCTCTCGGTCAACTTATCCTTTATTAACCCAATAACCGGTTGTGGATAATCTCCCATGCGAGTATATTATCTACGTTCTGACGGTAATAGATAATATATCTCATGCACTCTTTGGTCGAAGCCTTTTTGTTCTTCCCTAGTCGAGTAAGATTCGTATCCCTGTTTTGGAATCGAATGTCCATCCCATAATTGAGTTTGCCTTTTGCCCTCTTTTGGATGGTGAGTGTTTTGGGAATATTCCTCAATTCACGCTTTGGTTGGTCACCTATTATATGCCCAGTAACCGGCATCCCTGGTGTTCCCTCCTTCTGCTCCCTATTATGACTTTTTGTCCCCTGTGGAGTCAGATTTTCCTGAGTTGAGATATACCTTTTAGGTCTTCCTCAGATGATTTGGTTGACTGATATCTCTCACCCTTATACCGGTCTTAGATATTCATTCTTCTCGAGCATGTTGTTCTCTCACCCTTATACCGGTGTTCAGATCACATGTCTCTTTGAGCTTATTACCTGGTGACCGGTAATACCTCATCCCGTTGCTTCCCCAGGAGAGTTCTGTTGGGATCTTCCTCAGCTGAGTCCTTAGTAGACATCCTCCACCTGAGTCCGGATTTTTATCCGAAGTATCCGTTGCGGATAATTTTTTGGTTGTATTGGCATGTTCCCCAATACAGGCATTTCCGAGTCACCTCGAGTCCTTTCATTGATTTATTTCGTGGATTCTCTTTGTGTCTCTCAGCAAGTTTCAAGTCGTGGCCTGCTCACGTATTTCTATCCTTTTACTCCCCGACGGAGTCTCTGTTCCATTTATGAGTGTGTTACTCCAGTGGATTTTCAATTGTTTCTGGTCTCTTTCTTTCTTGGCGGACACATATCCTCGCAGAGTATTACCGTTTGCATGCATACATTCGCATCATGAGGTCTCTTAAGGACCAAAATTCGTCTCTTTGTTATTATTTAAGCCCATTCTACCCCGTCGAGACGAAGATTTTAACCTTCACTTCTCCGGCTAGAATGACCTTAAATATGGGCATCTGTAAGACCCCAATTTTGTCCCTAAGATCCCTCATGGCATCATAACATTGCATTTCCATTGCCTCAAGGATCATAAGCATCTTGGTTCCCCTTACCTTTGGGTGGGACCTCTTGTGAGTGGTTTGAGATCACCAAGCATTCTTGAATTGTATATTATTGCTTTTCTTATTTTTTTTACTAACCCAAAAGCACAAAAATATGTCACTAACATCTTTTGTTTGTAGCTTGAGCAATCACAAGGTCAAGAGCTTCAAAGAGATCCTTTGTGCAGAGATAAGGCCAAGAGAAGATGATAGCAAGCATGGTAATGGTTCCCAAAGCCCTCATCCATCAAATATGTCTCCCTAGCATCTTAATTTATCATTTTGATCAAATCAAGTCAAAGGGTTTGAGGTTTGTGTCCCAAAGGAATCCTAATTCATCTGTGCACCACAATACCTTGCTCTTAAAGCAACCTCAGCCCATGGTCAAATACAATCAAGGGAAGTTCCTTAATTCTTCATTTCATGCATATTTGAACTTATTTGAGTATCCTCAATCATCAATTCATCAAGATATGAGTCATGGACTTGAGAAGTTGATCAGTCAATTCATCTGACTATTTTGAAATGCACTAAGGCCTAACGTTTTATGTGTTGGTCAAATGGAGATGATTCCAAAACCAAAAATGTTCTTAAGGACAATATGAACAACTTTCATGTTCATCAAAAAATTATTTGAAGCTTGGAAGGTCATCTCTCATTCCAATACATTATAGGTCATTTTGACTGAAACCCTAATTTTGGGTCAACTCCCCAAGGACATAACTCATTCATTTTTTATGATTTTGGGTTGGTATCAAATGAATTGGAAAGCTTAGATGTCTACTTCAAATGTTATGTTGTACAAAATTTCAAAATCTCAAAAGAAACACATGTGATAATGCAAGACATTATAGGTCATTTTGGGCCAAATGCATTGAAAGGCAAAAAAATCCAACTTCAAGTGCCCATAACTCTTTCATCAAAAATCCAAATTATGCAAAATTTAAGTCCATTTTGATTATCTTTATGAGATCTACAACTTTGGTGTTGGAGGTTGTTTCATTTAAGGCTTGCATCACTAAAACAGAGGGGCTTGAACATTGGCCAAATTTGGGAACCTTGCCTTGACATGTTTTGCACCTTACACTTTAAACTCAAAATTCACTAATTTCCACACTTCAAATGGATTTTTTCCCAACATAACAATTATACCTTACATCAAGACCTTTCCAACCATTACCCCCATGCTTATGTTTGGATTTTCTAATTGGCATTTTCGAAGAGTTGAACATTTAGGCACAATTATGGAATTCATGTTGAAACTTCATGCACAAGCCTTTGCCTTGCAAACTACACGTCCAAACCTTCTCCAAATCATTTCAGCATCCATTTTCATTGGCTTTTGGGCCCTCCATGCGCCTGTACAGGCCCATGCATGGAGGCCTTCAACTTTCATGCACACGAAATTCACCTTGCTTGCATCATGTCTTACTATAAATAGAGGTGCATACCTTCATCCAAAACCAACCTAAAGGCGCCTGAAACCCTGCTGAAGTGATTCCCCAACCTCACCAAAGAAGCTATTTCAATTTTTCTTCAAATTTTTCAGATCCAAAATTCAACTACATCTGGTTGAATCCTTGGATCTAAAGCTTCTAAACCTTCATCCTTCAGCTCATTGATCTTCTGTTTTGGCAAAGAAAGCAAGGAATCGAGCTCAAGTTTCCAGAAATCAAGGTTGTTATGCAACTGGTTTTTTCTTCGAAACTCATTATGTATTGATCTATTTGATTGGATATTATGTTGGCTGAAGTCCTCTCCATAGAGGCATCATTGTTGTGCATTCAATTTTCAAAATCTAGCAAGTTCATGATGAACACCACAGAACTTCCATCTCTGATTTCTCTCAATATAGAGATCTAGAGTGGAATTGAGTGGCACAGGGATGATGTACATCATCCCAACTTTCCAAAGATGTATAGATCGTGTATTTTGGTTAAGATTTGGTTGTCTGCAATTTTGGCCGGAAAACACAAGCTCACCGGAGAAGAAGGTGGCTCCGGTGGCCGTCCCATTGCCAGTTTGAATGTGGATCGTTGGATTGAGTTTTTCAAATCTAATCCTGGCCCTCGCTTGTTATGACTTTTATTTATTCAATATGTTGCGCGTGGACTTGGACTTATGGTGGAAGCGCGCATCTGGAGCGCATGATCTGCCAGCTCAATTAATGAGCTCAGATCTAACGCTCCTGGTTTTTTTGAATTTCCAATTTTCTGATTTAATTTCTTTTATTCCAATAATTTTCAAAAATTCATATCTCTTTTATTATTGGTCCAAAAATTATGGGACCAATTGCATTCTTCTCCAAAAAAATTCTAGTTTCTATTTCGGATTTTTAATTTTTTTTATTTCATCATTTGATATTTTTTGTGAATTTTCTCTTTTCTGGTTGTTTTTAATTCATTTTTAATAGTTTTTTATATTCAAAAAATACAAAAATATTTTCCTAACCTATTTGAATGATGATGGATCTATGAAAAATATTCTCATCAAATTTTTAATTGATATGAGATTTATTTGAGATTTTAATTCAATTAGGTTATTTTTATTCATTTTTTATTGATTAAAAATAGTTTCTGACTTTTAAAAATGCTGAAATTTTTGGTTAAACTTTGTTTGACCTTGTTGAACTTAGGATAAATCACTTGGACCTTTCAAGGTTGATTTGAAGTGATTTTGAAATTTGACCTTTCTTTTATTTTTAATTCAAGTTTACTTTAATATTGAAAATGCCAAAAATATTTTGCTTATTGTTTGATCTCCAATCTTCATCTCATTTCTGATTTCTTATTGTTTGACTTTGACTTTCAATGTCATTTGGTCAATACACATGGATTGGTACATTTTATTTCACTTTATGCATTTTGATCTTTCCATTTCCTTATCCATTCTTCATCTTCTTCTTCTTCTTCTTCTTTCTTTTTTATCAATGAGTTGAAGGTTGATAAGTTAGCATTGATTAGGGAGACATAATCTTCTTTGATTCAAATCTAATTCATCTTGATCAATTGATCAAGTGAATGGCTTTGCATTAAGGATAAGTTGTTTTCTAAATCATGCAAAAGGCTTAAACCAATACAAGATCAATTCTCTTTTTTTCTTTTTGGCATGGCAAGTTGTTGGAACTTGGTTCACTAATCAAGACTTCTAACTTGTGTTGTTGCCTACATTATTATTGACCGGCCTCAGATAGTTGTGACTTCTACATAAGTCCAATTACGATTGCTTAACATAGCGCTAAATTTGCCTTATGGCACACTAACTACTAACACTAACCATTAACAATTAACATTTACTTTTGCTCTTTATTTTTATGCAATTTACTATTCTTGCACATATATCCATTTGCTTTTCTCTTTGCTCACTTGAGCACATGTTTATCTTAATGCCATTTGCCTTTTGCTCACTTGAGCACATAATTGTATATATTATTGTGCTTGTATTTTGTTTTGTTTGTTGTGGACCAAGTGCAATGAGATGGACTTAGTTTCTAGGACTTTCCCTATGCAAAAAATGGAGAGATGGACTTAGATCTTAGGACTTTCCCTATGCAAAATTGGAGTAAAAGGATCTTAATGATGAATATGGGCCAAGCCTCTAAACTCACTCTTGTCCATTCTTTATTTGTTTCATAAAGACTCTTTGATGTGTGTGTTCTTGTGCTAGGGGTTCCCACTTAAGCTTAATTGAAGGACCATTGCCATGTTCATCCAAAGTGAAAGACACAAGATACATTGAGGATCTCTCAAGAGACCTGTTTGATTGCTTGAGCTTACTATTATTGTGATTGCTTATTCCAAAGGATGGGAGCTACTTGGATCATCAATATGATCTCATGAAGGGACTCCATTGTGGTTTTGTTTCTTTATCCCTCACCTTTTTGCTTTACTTAGGACTTAGCCATTCTTCTTCTTCCCTCCACTCTAACCCAAGCCAAGACTTTTGTGCAAACATCTAACATTTGTTTCAACATTAGAAACCTAAGCCTTAGGCTTTTTATTTTCAAACCTTCTTTTCATAATACTTATTTTGAATTAAACTTCTAAGTCAACTTTGACCATTTTTGTATATACTTCTAATTGGTAAATATAACCCATTCAAATGTCTTTTTGTGGTTCCAATGGCCACTTCTTTAATCAAATTTTTTATAACCTTTAGCTATTAGATTTGAGTTATCCTTGTGGTAGATGTAATACTCACCTATATCCTTAGTGATGGACAATGAGTCTTCCATGCTTATTATAGGGTTAACCCCTCACTAGCATGTTGAAGCTATCCTCACATGGTGGATTTGTGGTTTTAGGTTGAGTTTTCTCCCTTGGATAACAAAAGACCTTAAGGCTTTTGGACCAATCAATTCACCAACTCATTTTGAGATTTTTACCCCGAACTACGAGGTTTTGATCCTAATCTTTTTTAAGATGGTATGTAGGCAATGGGTTTATCCATCCAAACACAAAAATGTAAATAAGCTTGTATATTCTCTTCTCATCTCTTCAATCATGTTTGCACAAACAAAATTTTCACAAAAGACAACAACCTTTACAACAAGTGTGAAAAGGGCTCCCTAGGAGTACCTAGGATGTTTTGGGTGCCTAACACCTTCCCATTACATAACCAACCCCCTTACCCAGATCTCTGACTCTCTTTTACTAGTTTTTGATTCGATAAAACTTTTAGGTTTTTGTTCGCTTTCTAACCATTCCTTTGGATAAATAGAAGTGCGGTGGCGACTCGACTTGTATGATTTACCTTGGATTTAGTCAATATCTCTAATGGTAACGAATACCCCGCTACAGAAAAATGGCGACTCTACTGGGGACGTTTGCCTAGTGGGTTTTGCCTACTTTTCATACTTGTTGTATTGTATTGTATTGTTTTGTGACATATTTTTGTGCAATTTGGGATTACTGTATTGTATGTAATGATTGAATTGCTTGAATATTAATTCCTTGTGTGCTTGGTGATCTTTGTGAGATGAGTTCTATACCCGGACTCGAGTGCACTTAGGATAGGAGAATGGCATAGTCTTGTTGACTTGTGTGGAGTTATTCCTTAGCAAGTTGACTTGCAAGTCCATTCACTTGGTGGAGGTCATGTTGGGTTCAATAATGTCACACAAGTAGTTGTGGTTAGACATTACTCTTTCCAATATAGACCTTAGAAGCCAAGGACCTTAGTTTACCAAGCCCATCTTGGCCTATTCTTAGGATGTAGTGCGAAAGTCGTTCAAATGTAAGACTTGATACGATTGTTACGCGATACTACACTCATAAGAGTCTCTCTTGAGAATATTTTTTGGAATACGAGTAGTCGTTTCTCCGATAATATCCGAAAGATGGGATGATGACTATGGGAACCTCTTGTAGAACATGTTTGGCAGGTTTAAACCCTAGTACACTCCCTTTGGGTGGTTCTTAACCGAGACTCCATGCCCGTGACTTACAACAAACCCTTGATTCATGGTTGATCCGTTCATGTATCCTTAATATCAATGGAACTTGGGTGTTGATAAGGTGTAAACCGTAATCCACCAAAATGGATGATCGATATTAAGGATAATATGATCCATCCCATGACCTTTGTTTGGTGTGCTTTGCTTGATCCTTGAGTGTGATTGTTGCATTCATGCATTCATGCACCCATTTGCATCCATATCATCAATAATGAAGAAAATTTTCAAGGAACTTAAGGGGTTTATTTGCAAAAATTTCAGACATGGAAAGACAAAGAAGGAATACAAAGAAGTACAGCTTCAGACAACCAGATTTGAAAGAGTTAAGGAATTTGACATCTTATGTATTGGATCCCTTGGGTTTCAAGGCTCGTTTTGGGAAGCTTCTTCCTCTTCTGACTACTCAGGTGGACGAAGGGTTGATGAGTGTATTGGTGCAGTTTTATGACACTCTGTACCGTTGCTTCACATTTCCGGATTTCCAGCTTTTGCCTACACTTGAGGAGTATGCTTATCTTGTGGGTATACCTATTCTAGACCAGTTGCCGTTCAGTGGCTTGGAGAGTATTCCTACTTCTCAAGAGATAGTTGACATGTTGCACATAGATGAATCTCTGGTTGCTGCTCATATGACTACCAAAGGTGGAATTCAAGGTCTCCCTTCTGAGTTCCTCATTGCTCAAGCCGTTATGTATGGGAAGGCCATGAGTGAGGATGCTTTTGAAGCCATATTTGTACTTCTCATCTATGGGTTAGTGTTATTCCCCAACATCGACAAGTTTGTGGATGTGAACGCTATTAGGATTTTCTCTACTCTTAATCCCGTTCCGACTATGTTGGGTGACACTTATTTTTCTTTGCATATGAGGAATGCAAAGGGTGGTGGTGCCATTGTGTGATGTTTGCCTCTGTTGTATAAGTGCTTTATTTCTCACTTACCACAGACGGTCGCCTTCAAGGAGAACAAGGGATGTCTACGGTGGTCCACGAGACTTATGTCTCTCACTAATGATGATATCTCTTGGTACAACCGCGTGTATGATGGTGTGCAGATTATCGACTCTTGTGGTGAATTCTTCAATGTACCTCTTCTTGGTACATGTGGTGGGATTAACTACAACCCTGTTTTGGCACGTCGTCAGCTTGGGTTCCCCCTAAAGGATAAACCCAATAACATTCTGTTAGAGGGTGTGTTCTTTCAGGAGGGTAAAGATCCCCAAGGCTTGAAGGGCAGAATGGTCCGCGCCTGGCGCAAGATTCATAGGAAAGGAAAGAAAGAGTTGGGTCCTAAGAATTATGTTGCTATGGAGCCTTACACTACTTGGGTTAGGAATAGAGCGTTTGATTATCTCATGCTTTACGAGCATCCAAGACCTACACCTTTGGTTATGGCTGGGCCTTCAACCCTCCCTGATCAAGGAGTAGAGGAGTTGAGAGACGAAGACCGATCACGTGCCTGGATCCGTGAACGAGAAGAGTTGCTTCAGCAGATCAAGGAGAAGGATGCTTTGATAGAGTTCCTTGAGCATCAGGTTATTGATGATCCTGATGATGCATGGACTTCTCTACTTCCTCAGTCTTCTAGGTTCTAGAAGAGGAAGTACGAAAAACTCGCCAAGGAGAAGGTAGATATGGAGGCAGCCTACGAGAGGGAGGTGAAGAGACTTCGTGCATCCTATCTTCCTATGTCCAGAGCTTTAGACGATTGTTCTTAGGGATCCATAGGATGATTATTTTCCTTTTCTCTTGTATATGGTTACCAATACTATGCTTCTTTGGTGTAAAATATTTCCCAGATATTATGTTCCCGTATAAAAGTGTTTAATATTTCCAAATTTGCAAATAGAACCTTAAAGTTCCTTGGAAATAAAAAAACAAATCATATGCACAAGCATTGCATGCATCATGTGCATAAGCAGGTTTTGTTCCCGGCTCCTTGTCCTGTGGTCTAACTCTGTGTTCTTCATTTATTTTGAAGACAAGCTGACTCACGGGTACTACACCAGAGCCAACATTTCTAGACTGATGGATCATCTGGAACAAGAGAACCGCGAGCTGAAAGAGGAAGTGGCCAGATTAAGTGCCTTGATGGAATCATTCTTGGCTTCCCAGAGCCAGTCTTCTCCGACACCTTCAACTCCTCCCCAGAGGACAGTCATCTCTGAAATTGTCTCCTCGATTGTGCCTGCAGCCAGTGCACACTTTGCTCCAACGGCCATGCCAGCCGGATTCCCGTGGGGCGTGCCTCCCAATTTCATGCCCGAGGGTCCTGCTCCCACCTTTGCTTCTATGCCGGCATCTAGCCCGGTCCTTGCTGTTCCTCCTCCTGTCGTGCATACTCTACCTAGAGTAGACGACACCATCTATCATTCTGAGCCGTCTGAGGGCCCAAATGTCTATGAGAAGATGGATGCTATGAACGATCAATTTCTTGAGCTTCGCAAGGAATTGAAAACTCTCAGAAGAAAGGATCTTTTCGGCATGTCTGCTGCCGAACTCTGCTTGGTTCCTAATGTGAAGATCCCTGTGAAATTCAAGGTCCCTGACTTTGAAAAGTACAAGGGAAATACTTGCCCTCTCAGCCACCTGGTCATGTATGCCAGGAAAATGTCAACTCAGACCGACAATGACCATCTGCTCATCCATTACTTTCAGGACAGTTTGTCCGGTGCTGCCCTACATTGGTACATGGGTTTAGACAGTGCGAACATCCGATCCTTCAATGATCTTGGCGAGGCCTTCGTCAAGCAGTACAAGTAGAATATGGATATGGCTCCCAATAGGGATCAATTGAGGGCCATGTCCCAGAAGGACAAGGAAACCTTCAAAGAGTACGCCCAAAGGTGGCGAGAGTTAGCAGCACAGATCCTGCCTCTGCTAGAAGAGAAAGAGATGACCAAGATCTTTTTGAAGACCTTAAGTTCTTTTTATTATGAGCGGATGATCGCTAGCGCTCCTTCTGACTTCACCGAGATGGTGAATATGGGAATGCGTCTAGAAGAAGGGGTTAGAGAAGGACGTCTGACCAGAGAAGAAGGCTCTTCTGCCAAACGTTATGGGTTATTTGCAAAGAACAAAGATGGAGAGGCACATGATGTGACCTCTCATGTGAAACCGAGAAGACCTTCTGTGAGGAGGAAGACCGTGCGTCCCGCCGGTAACCAGCACCAGGTGGCTCATATAGCGTCTGTCTTTAGAGATAATCAACAGTATTAGCATCATAACAACAATCAGCAACCACATCCACAATATCAGCATCAACAGCACCGTCCACAACAGCAGGCCTACCAGCCTCGAAACAGTAGTCAAACCAGCACGAGTTACGAGAGGAAAAGGGTCACCTTCGATCCTATTTTGATGACGTATGCAGAGTTATATCCCTCTTTGATAGAGAGGAATTTGATTACTCCGCGAGACCCACCGGCTGTACCTGCTAACCCCCAGTGGTGGTATAAGCCTGAATTACATTGTGTTTACCATTCTGGTGCTCCCGGCCACGACGTGGAGAATTATTACCCTTTGAAGACCAAGGTTCAAGACCTTGTGAGGTGTGGCATTCTGTGTTTCGAGGACGTAGGTCCTAACGTGAAGAAGAACCCATTGCTCGAGCATGGGAAATCTGTCAACATGGTCCAGGGCTGCCCTGGCAAGTACAAAGTCAAATATGTCAGTCATATTCGACAATCTCTGGTCGAGATGCATCGTTTGCTATGTGATTATAGTCATTATGAGCATGACCACGACAGATGTCGAGTCTGTTCTGTCAATCAAAGAGGTTGTCGCCAGGTGCGCAAAGATGTTCAAGAAATGTTGGATGAAAGAGTTATTGAGATCCTTCAAAACAGAAATGTTGACGAAGATGCTGATGAGGTCAACGTAATTTCTCTAGTGTTTCGGATCCCCGAGCCTGTTATCATCAAGTATGATGGTAGCAAGCAGAAGGTTTCTCCTGCATTAACCATCAAACCAGCCGGACCGGTACCATACTCTTTTGAAAAGGCGGTCCCCTATCGCTACCATGCTGTCGCAGTAGAAAATGGGAAAGAGGTGTCCTTGCCATCCTCATCTGTTGTTAATATTGCCGATGTTAGCGGTCTGACCCACAGCGGTCGTGTATTTTCAGCCCCGCCAAAGCCTCCAACTAATGTTGATTCTGTTGAACGCCCGATTGGGAATGCTGTGAGCACTCCGAATCCGGCACTTGTTGTTAAGCCCTCCTATATATTGAAAACTCCTACTTCTGTTGGCCCTAGGGGCAATACGAAAGAAGACTGCGATGAGATGCTGAAACTCATCAAAAGGAGCGAGTACAATGTTATAGACCAGCTTCTACAATAGCCATCCAAGATATCTGTGTTATCATTGCTTTTGAATTCAGAACCATACTGTGAGGCTCTGTAAAAGGTTTTGGATGTGGCATATGTGGATCACGATGTCACGATAGAACAATTCGATAGCATTGTTGCAAACATTACTGCTTGTAACAACTTGAGTTTTTGTGACTCTGATCTCCCCGAGGAGGGAAGAGACCACAGCTTGGCATTACACATATCTATGGGTTGCAAAGACGACGCCATGTCCAATGTGCTGGTGGACACTGGGTCATCAGTGAACGTATTGCCAAAATCCACTCTCTCAAAACTTTCATATCAAGGGCCTCCCAAGAGGTAGAGTGGAGTAGTTGTGAAGGCTTTCGATGGGTCTCGCAAAATTGTGATTGGGGAAGTTGATCTCCCGGTCAAAATCGGACCAAGTGATTTCCAGATTACCTTCTAGGTTATGGATATTCACCCATCGTATAACTGTCTCTTAGGCAGACCATGGATTCACGAGACAGGCGCCGTGACATCCACCCTACACCAGAAACTGAAATTCATGAAAAAACAAGAAGCTGGTGGTGGTAGGGGGAGAAAAGACTCTCCTGGTTAGCCATTTGTCTTCCTTCTCATATATAGATGCTGAGGATGAAGTTCGAACTCCTTTCCAAGCTTTATCTATTGCTGAACCTATTGAGAAGAGAACTCCTTCATTTGCATCCTACAAAGATGCAAAGTTGGCCATTGAGCGTGGTGCAACCGCTGGTTTAGGGAAGATGATTGAGCTAGAAGACAATAAATCCCGGGCTGGCATAGGCTTTTCATCTGGGGTTTTCAACACCCAAGGGTTGTTCAAGAGTGGAGGTTTCATCCACACTGGTCAAGGCGAGGAGGCTGCTGCCATCTTGGAAGGGGACGAAGAGGATTCTGGAAACTTCGTCATCCCTGGGGGAATCTGCAATAATTGGGTCGCTGTGGATATTCCAATAGTTATCCATAAGTCAAAGTAATGTTCATTGTGTTTAAAAACCCTCCTCCCATGCCAAAAGTGTTGGTGTAAGCCCTAGAGGCCAATACTTTTGGTACTTGTATCGAATTATTTATTAATAATAAAAGGCATTTTTCTTTATTATGTTTGTTTAATAAAGTCCCTGGAATAGATAGTCCATTTAATGTATCAAGTATGACTTAATCATGAGATCACATTAAACATAAGGACACTATTCCTAAAGTGTCCGTAGTCAAGCTTTATTATGAAATGGGATAACATTAAAGCATGGAGACTATTATGTTTGTAGACTGATGATCACGTCTCATGGATCATGGATAAAGAGTTATCAAGTCTTAAACATAGGTATGAATATTAAGAGTAATATTCATACTGGATTGACCCGCTATGAGAATACTATATAGAAAGTTATGCAAAGTGTCATAAGTTATTCTCATGGTGATAATAGTGTATACCACTCTTCGACCTGAAACCACTATGGATCCTAGATGTAGAGTCGAGTGCTTTATTGCTGATCCAACGTTGTCTGTAACTGGATAACCATAAAGGCAGTTGATAGGTACTCCACGAAGCATGCTGAGGGACATGAGTGTCCTAGATGGAATTTGCCAATCCTGCTTAACAGGATAAATGTCTATGGGCCCAATATTGAACTGGACAAGGGTGACATGGTCTATACCTTGTGTTCAATATAGACATAAGGGCAAAGGGGTAATTATACACATAATTATTATCACAGGAGGTTTTGTCAGATCACATGACATTTTCGTGACTTGGGTAGCAGTGATGTGTTGCTAGATACCGCTCACTGTTTATTATGTTAAATGCATGATTTAATATAATTGCCAACGCCGCGAAAACCTATAGGGTCACACACAAAGGACGGATTGATGAGAGATAGAATAATTAAGGAACATCGTAAGGTACGGTGTACTTAAGAAGAATACGAAATATGGTAAAGTACCAAATACTTAAGTGATTTTGGCATATTCTGAGATATGGGCCAAAATGCACTTAAGTGGGCTTTTTGGCTTGAAGCCCACACAAGTGGTTCTATAAATAGAACCCCTTGGGTAGAAGCATTCACACTCCAGACAACACAACTGAAGAGTTGGAATTTCGTATCTCTCTCTCTCTCTCACTCAAAGCCTTCACTCACAAACAGCTAGCACTGCGATTGAAGGAATCCGTTCGTGTGGACTGAGTAGAGACGTTGTCATCATTCAACGTTCGTGATCGCCCCGCAGATTTGCTTCAAAGGATTCGATCATTATCAGAGATCTGCACCAAAGGTTTGAATCGCCACAAGAGGTAACGATTCTATCACTGATCATGCCCATTCGTAAGGATCATTAAAGGAGAAAATTTTAAATTCCGCTGCGCCTTGGATGGCAATTCTCCTTCAGTGGTATCAGAGCCACTTACGAAACCATGAATCTGATATCTGTTTTTGTTCTGTAATAATATGATTAAAACAGAATGAATCAAAGGTTAAATTGAGATCGATCAAGTTACATATATGTGATATATGTGATCCTGATGCAAAATACATTATATATGATATAGTGTTCTCGTTTCGTTCATTCAAAAACCTCGATGATTGTTTTCCTTTGAGCGATCAATGGTCGTTTGCTTCTTGATCCGACATTAGTATGGTGAAGCAATGACGTGTTGATCAATCATACTGAATTAACAATCGAGACGTGTTTGACGGTCTGAAATTGGTGCATCAGGGTTAGTGACGACACAAGGGTTGTGTTGTTAGAGAGTTATGCGATTGGGGTTTGATTGCACAAGAGTTGTGCGTCCTAAACACTTTTCCGAACAGTGTTAACCGGTTAACGCGTATGGTTAACCGGTTAACGTAATTCGAAATAATTTTTCTTTAATTTTTTGGAACAGTGTTAACCGGTTAACGCATATGGTTAACCGGTTAACGGAATGCGAAATAAAGTTTTTGAGATTTTCAAACAGTGTTAACCGGTTAACGCATTTGGTTAACCGGTTAACGCAAGGCAGAAAAGAGTTTTTTTTAAATGTTTTCAAACAGTGTTAACCGATTAACGCATATGGTTAACCGGTTAACGCAAGGAAAAATTCACCGGTTCGGCTAGAAAAAGTGCTTTGAAGTATCAAGTGTTGATACGAAAAACGACGTCAATTTTAAATGAATTGTTCATTAAAATTTTCGAGCAGGGGCGCTGCCCCCTTGACCCCTGTCCGCTGACCGGGCAGCGGAACACCCGTTCCCGCTGTCCGGGCAGCGGACCCCCGGCTAACTCTGCGTAGTGTGATCGGTCGTCGAAATTTAATTTGATTTTATTAATTAAAGGAATTAATAATAATAATAAAGTTTTTATTATTGTCTTGTGGTGATCGGTTATGGCCTTAGTTTTCCTTTGTTTTGTTTTGGATTTTAAAATACGACCTGCGTGTCGTGCCTCTCTCTTAATCTCCCAAATGTAACTTCTTTTCTCATCTCACTCCCTCGTATGTAAAACGAGTTTCTTTCATGTAATGTAATGATATGAAGAAAGCAAAGAAGTCAGTGCCAAAGGAAGACAACCTTGAAGATCTTGCTTGGAGAAGCTTAGATCGTTATAGGTTAGCTTAGGTTCTCTCATTGGCTTGGGAGAACAATTGCGCTAGGGGCCATAACTGTTTCATTTTGTTTATATGTATGTTGATGCATGTGTATGTATGTTGATGCATGTGAGAGACGGTTTATATGATAAACAAGCCGGTGAGATCAGTAAAATTGCAATTCCCTCAAAACTAAATATTAAGTTTTAAGCTTTCCAAGTTTTAACACTCATCAAGACTAGTAATGGAAATTGTAGGTTTCGCCTACGCGAGGTGCATGATCTATATATTAGTAAGGTGCGATGGGATAATTGTAATATCCAACTGTTAAAACAATGGGTCAAACTTAACTAAACAAATTATAATAAGATTATATATGTTTAGAAGCAAGAGTTGGGAATAATCCATATGATGGATTAGAATAAGGAGTTATTCACCCAATTGTAATTTTCGAGAGTTGTATGAGATACAATTGGAAGGAGTTCCTACCTAAATAACCTAGTTTTGTGTAATCCGCCTACGCGGACTTAGAACGAAGTGAAATATGGATCTCGACCCACTAGAAAATCTTCCAACGGGATTTTCCGAATCAGATGATGAGGGTCATTTGTTTTGAGTAAAATAGTGGGAGCATGTTTAATTAAAGGCCTAATTAAATATGCCAATGATACTTATATTTTCATTATTTCTTATGTAGATTACCATGACAACAAACACCTCTAACAACATTTTGCGATCGATCCTTGACAAGGAAAAATTGTCTGGGACAAATTTTCTGGATTGGCACCGAAACCTGAGGATTGTCCTCAAACATGATAAAAAGCTGTATGTCTTGGAGACACCTGTTCCTGAAGAGGAACCTCCTAGTTCTGCACCTAAGGCAGAAAGAGATGCTTATAAGAAGCATGTCGATGATGCCAATGAAACTGCCTGTCTCATGCTAGCTACCATGAACTCAGAATTGCAAAAGCAACATGAGAACATGTCGGCATTCGATATGATCGAACACCTGAAGCTGCTCTATCAAGAGCAAGCAAGGCATGAGAGGTTTGAAATTTCAAAAGCCCTTTTTCAAGGCAAGTTAGCTGAGGGAGCCTCTGTAGGTCCCCATGTACTCAAGATGATTGGGTATGTGGAAAACCTTGACAGACTGGGTTTTCCCCTCGGAAAGGAACTTGCGACTGATTTGATCTTGCAATCGTTGCCAGATAGATTCAGTCAGTTTGTCCTAAACTTCAATATGAATGATATGGACAAATCGCTTCCTGAGCTGCTAGCCATGTTAAGAACGGCTGAGCAGAATCTGAAGTCAAAAGGGAAGTCCATTCTGATGATCGGAAATGGAAAGAGACAGAACAAAAGGCCCATCAAGCAGGGTGATAAAGGGAAAGGCAAGGAAGTTGTCAAACCCAAACCCACCGTTGCTGCTTTGAAGCCTAGTGGAGGCATAGCAAAAGCAGGCACCTGCTTCCATTGCGGTAAAACCGGACACTGGAAGAGAAACTGCCCAAAGTACCTGGAAGATAAGAAGAATGGAGTAGAGACTTCAACTTCAGGTATTTTTGTTATTGAAATTAATTTATCTACTTCTGTGACATGGGTATTAGATACTGGATGTGGTTCTCACATTTGTACAAATGTGCAGGGACTAAAAAGGAGTAGAAAATTGGCAAAAGGTGAAGTCGACCTACGAGTTGGCAATGGAGCAAAGGTTGCTGCTTTAGCCGTAGGAACTTATGGATTGACTTTACCTAGTGGTTTAATAATTCAGTTAGAGAACTGTTATTATGTACCTGCAATTAGCAGGAATATTATTTCCGTTTCTTGTTTGGACAAGTTTGGTTTTTCATTTATAATAAAGAACAATTGTTGCTCAATTTATTTGAATGATATATTCTATGCTACTACACAGATGAACAATGGACTATATGTCCTTGATCTTGAAATGCCTATTTATAACATTAATACTAAAAGGATGAAACCAAATGAGTTAAATCCAACTTACCTTTGGCATTGTCGGTTAGGCCACATAAATGAGAAACGCATTTCCAAACTCCATAAAGATGGACTCTTGGACTCTTTTGATTATGAATCATATGAGACATGCAGATCTTGTTTAATTGGAAAGATGACAAAGTCCCCATTCACAGGAAAAGGTGAAAGGGCTAATGATCTTTTGGCCCTCATACATACTGATGTATGCGGACCACTGAACATACCAGCCAGAGGAGGTTTTCAATACTTCATCACATTTACTGATGATTTCAGTAGATATGGTTATGTGTATTTAATGAAACACAAATCAGAGTCCTTTGAAAAGTTCAAGGAATTCAAGAATGAAGTACAAAACCAACTAGGTAAGAATATTAAAACTCTTCGATCAGATCGAGGTGGTGAGTATTTAAGCCTAGAGTTTGATGACCATCTAAGAGAGTGTGGGATACTATCCCAACTTACTCCTCCTGGAACACCCCAATGGAATGGTGTATCTGAGAGAAGAAATCGAACCCTGTTGGACATGGTCCGATCCATGATGAGTCACGCCGATCTTCCAAACTCCTTTTGGGGACATGCGCTATTGACAGCAGCTTACACACTTAACCGTGTTCCATCCAAAAAGGTTGATAAAACACCATATGAGATATGGAGTGGTAAGAGACCACATATGTCTTACATGAAGATTTGGGGTTGCGAAGTTTATGTGAAACGACAAATTTCAACTAAGCTTGAGCCCAAATCTGACCAATGCTTATTTGTGGGGTATCCTAAAGAAACAAGAGGATATTACTTCTACAATCCTTCTGAGGGCAAAGTGTTTGTCGCTCGAACTGGAGTTTTCCTAGAAAAGGATTTTATTTCCAAAGGAACCAGTGGGAGGAAAGTAGAGCTTGAAGAAATTCAAGAATCGCAAAGCATTGATACACCTATGGAGGAATTAGAGCAGGAAACACAAGTAGTTGTGGAAGAACAACCTGCTCAAGTAGAACAAGACCAGCGTAGGTCAAGCAGGATACGTCACCTACCTGAAAGATATGGATATCTCATAACAGATCAAGGTGATGTATTACTCATGGATCAAGATGAGCCTGTGACCTACCAAGAGGCCATAACTGGTCCCGAGTCTGAGAAGTGGCTAGAGGCCATGAAATCCGAAATAGATTCCATGTACACGAACCAAGTTTGGAACTTGGTAGAGCCTCCTGTAGGAGTTAATCCTATAGGATGCAAGTGGGTCTTCAAAAAGAAGACTGACATGGATGGTAAGGTACATACCTATAAGGCAAGACTGGTTGCAAAAGGATATAAACAAATTCATGGTGTTGACTATGATGAAACCTTTTCACCAGTTGCAATGCTTAAATCTATTCGAATTTTACTTGCTATCGCTGCATATCATGATTATGAAATATGGCAAATGGATGTCAAAACTGCTTTCCTTAATGGGAATCTTCTTGAGGATGTGTACATGACACAGCCTGAAGGATTTGACATACCAGAAGAAGCCCATAAGATATGTAACCTACAAAGATCAATCTATGGATTGAAGCAAGCTTCCAGAAGCTGGAATCTTCGTTTTGATGAAACGGTAAAACAATATGGATTCATTAAGAACGAAGATGAGCCTTGTGTCTACAAGAAGGTTAGTGGGAGCATGATCGTGTTCCTGGTATTATATGTAGATGACATATTACTCATTGGAAACGATGTCCCTACCCTGCAACAAGTAAAGACTTGGTTGGGGAAATGCTTTTCTATGAAGGACCTAGGTGAAGCAGCCTATATATTAGGAATCAGAATCTATAGAGATAGATCACAAAAACTGCTTGGCCTAAGTCAGAGTACATACATAGACAAAGTGCTGAGACGCTTTAATATGCATGATTCCAAGAAAGGATTCATACCTATGCAACATGGCATGTGTCTATCAAAAACACAATCCCCTTCAACTAAGGAAGAAAGGGAACGCATGAATAAGATTCCATATGCATCTGCAATAGGATCTATCATGTATGCCATGTTATGTACTCGACCAGATGTCTCGTATGCTTTAAGTGCAACGAGTAAATACCAATCTGATCCTGGTGATGCCCATTGGGTAGCTGTTAAGAATATCCTTAAGTACTTGAGAAGGACTAAGGACTCATTCTTGATATATGGAGGTCAGGAAGAATTGGCTGTAATTGGTTACACCGATGCTAGCTTCCAGACAGACAAGGATGACTTTAGATCGCAATCTGGTTATGTGTTTTGCTTAAACGGTGGCGCTGTGAGCTGGAAAAGTTCAAAGCAAGATACAGTTGTTGATTCTACAACCGAGGTCGAGTATATTGCTGCCTCAACTGCAGCAAAGGAAGCTATTTGGATCAAAAAGTTCGTTAGTGAACTTGACATAGTTCCTAGCATTGTGGATCCCATTGGTCTCTATTGTGATAACAATGGTGCTATCGCACAAGCTAAGGAGCCTAGATCTCACCAACGATCCAAACACATACTTAGGCGTTATCACCTCATTCGAGAGATAATAGATAGAGGAGATGTGAAAATATGTAGAGTACCTACACTCGACAATATTGCTGACCCACTGACAAAGCCTCTTGCGCAGCAGAAGCATGATGGCCATACTAGATCTATGGGCATTAGGGATATGTCTAATTGGCTCTAGTGCTAGTGGGAGATTGTTGGTGTAAGCCCTAGAGGCCAATACTTTTGGTACTTGTATCGAATTATTTATTAATAATAAAAGGCATTTTTCTTTATTATGTTTGTTTAATAAAGTCCCTGGAATAGATAGTCCATTTAATGTATCAAGTATGACTTAATCATGAGATCACATTAAACATAAGGACACTATTCCTAAAGTGTCCGTAGTCAAGCTTTATTATGAAATGGGATAACATTAAAGCATGGAGACTATTATGTTTGTAGACTGATGATCACGTCTCATGGATCATGGATAAAGAGTTATCAAGTCTTAAACATAGGTATGAATATTAAGAGTAATATTCATACTGGATTGACCCGCTATGAGAATACTATATAGAAAGTTATGCAAAGTGTCATAAGTTATTCTCATGGTGATAATAGTGTATACCACTCTTCGACCTGAAACCACTATGGATCCTAGATGTAGAGTCGAGTGCTTTATTGCTGATCCAACGTTGTCCGTAACTGGATAACCATAAAGGCAGTTGATAGGTACTCCACGAAGCATGCTGAGGGACATGAGTGTCCTAGATGGAATTTGCCAATCCTGCTTAACAGGATAAATGTCTATGGGCCCAATATTGAACTGGACAAGGGTGACATGGTCTATACCTTGTGTTCAATATAGACATAAGGGCAAAGGGGTAATTATACACATAATTATTATCACAGGAGGTTTTGTCAGATCACATGACATTTTCGTGACTTGGGTAGCAGTGATGTGTTGCTAGATACCGCTCACTGTTTATTATGTTAAATGCATGATTTAATATAATTGCCAACGCCGCGAAAACCTATAGGGTCACACACAAAGGACGGATTGATGAGAGATAGAATAATTAAGGAACATCGTAAGGTACGGTGTACTTAAGAAGAATACGAAATATGGTAAAGTACCAAATACTTAAGTGATTTTGGCATATTCTGAGATATGGGCCAAAATGCACTTAAGTGGGCTTTTTGGCTTGAAGCCCACACAAGTGGTTCTATAAATAGAACCCCTTGGGTAGAAGCATTCACACTCCAGACAACACAACTGAAGAGTTGGAATTTCGTATCTCTCTCTCTCTCTCACTCAAAGCCTTCACTCACAAACAGCTAGCACTGCGATTGAAGGAATCCGTTCGTGTGGACTGAGTAGAGACGTTGTCATCATTCAACGTTCGTGATCGCCCCGCAGATTTGCTTCAAAGGATTCGATCATTATCAGAGATCTGCACCAAAGGTTTGAATCGCCACAAGAGGTAACGATTCTATCACTGATCATGCCCATTCGTAAGGATCATTAAAGGAGAAAATTTTAAATTCCGCTGCGCCTTGGATGGCAATTCTCCTTCAAAAAGAAGGAGTGATGACATTGTTGGCGCATAAATATAATGATATTTTCATTCAATAAATTCATGTTAAATGTTTGTTTTCCAATTATTTTCCCTTTTCGCTTTTTGCATGAAATTGGTGATCACATAAAACCTAGGAAAAATAGAATAAGATCAATCTTTTCATCTGCATAATGATTTGCCTTGTTTGAATTCTAAAAAGCTTTTCATATCCAAAATCATTATGCAGGTTAATCAAACCCATTGAACATAATGATCCAACACCATCTCCCAACTTTGAATTCCCTGTATTTGAGGCGGAAGAAGATGACGTTGAAGAGATTCCTGATGAGATTACCCGTCTACTTGAGCATGAAGAGAAGATCATTCAGCCGTATCTTGAAAATCTGGAAATAGTCAACTTGGGGTCTGAGGATTGTGTGCGAGAAGTGAAGATTGGGGCACTCCTGGAAGAGTCTGTTAAGAAAGGGTTGATTGAGTTGCTACGAGAATACGTCGATGTCTTTGCCTGGTCATATGAAGACATGCCTGGTCTAGATACAGATATTGTGCAACATTTCCTACATTTGAAACCTGAGTGCGTGCCTGTGAAGCAGAAGCTCAGAAGAACTCATCCTAATATGGCAGTGAAGATCAAAGAAGAAGTTCAAAAGCAAATTGACGTGGGGTTTCTGGTGACTTCTACATATCCTCAATGGGTGGCCAATATTGTGCCCGTGCCTAAGAAAGATGGAAAAGTCCGGATGTGTGTGGACTATAGAGACTTGAATAAAGCTAGTCCAAAAGATGATTTCCCTTTACCACATATTGATACGTTGGTAGACAATACAGCTAAATTTAATGTCTTCTCATTATGGATGGATTTTCCGGATATAATCAGATCAAAATGGCACCCGAGGATATGGAGAAGACAACATTCATCACACCTTGGGGAACATTCTGTTATCGAGTGATGCCCTTCGGTTTGAAGAACGCCGGAGCCACGTATCAACGAGCCATGACCACCTTGTTTCATGATATGATGCACAAGGAGATCGAGGTATACGTTGACGATATGATCGCTAAATCAAGAACGAAAGTTGAACATGCAGAGCACTTGTTGAAGCTTTTTCAGCGTTTGAGGAAGTACAAGCTCCGTCTGAATCCCAACAAGTGTACATTTGGAGTCCGTTCCGGCAAGTTATTGGGCTTTATTGTTAGTGAAGGAGGTATTGAGGTTGATCCTGCAAAGGTCAAAGCCATACAAGAGATGCCTGCGCCCAAAACTGAGAAGCAAGTCCGAGGTTTTCTTGGCCGCTTGAATTATATTTCCAGATTCATATCCCACATGACTGCCACATGTGCGTCGATATTCAAGCTCCTCCGGAAAGATCAGTCCCATGATTGGATCGAGGATTGCCAGAAAGCTTTCGACAATATTAAAGAGTATTTGTCTGAGCCTTCGATCCTGTCTCCTCCTGTAGAAGGAAGACCTTTGATTATGTATCTAACTGTTCTTGATGACTCAATGGGTTGTGTCCTTGGTCAGCAAATCGAATCAGGAAAGAAAGAATATGCTATTTACTACCTGAGTAAGAAGTTCACTGATTGTGAGTCTCGATACTCGATGCTTGAGAAGACATGATGTGCTTTGGCTTGGGCTGCTAAGCGCTTGCGCCAGTATATGTTGAATCATACGACTTGGTTGATATCCAGAATGGATCTAATCAAGTATATCTTCGAGAAGCCTGCTTTAACAGGGAGGATTGCCCGTTGGCAAATGTTGTTATCTGAGTATGATATTGAGTATCGAGCCCAGAAGGCTATTAAAGGTAGTATCTTGGCTGACCACTTGGCACATCAGCCGATTGAGGATTATCAGTCAGTTTAGTATGACTTCCCAGATGAGGAGATCCTGTATTTGAAAGTGAAAGATTGTGATGAGCCTACACTCGATGAGGGGCCAGAGCCCGGTTCTAGATGGAGCATGGTGTTTGATGGCGCTGTAAATCAGTATGGAAATGGTATTGGGGCAGTGATTATTACTCCTCAGGGCAACACATATTCCTTTTACAGCAAGGTTAACTTTCAAATGCACAAATAATATGGCTGAGTATGAGGCCTGTATTATGGGATTGGAGGAGTGCATTGATCTAAGGATCAAGCATCTTGATGTTTATGGTGATTCGACCCTCGTTGTTAATCAGATTAAGGGAGAATGGAAACGAATCAGCCTGGTCTCATTCCATATAGGGATTATGCGAGGAGGATTTCAACGCTCTTTACTGAGGTTGACTTCCATCATATTCCTCAAGATGAGAATCGGATGGCAGATGCTCTTGCTACACTTGCTTCAATGATTATGGTCAGACTTTGGAATGAAGTTCCCAATATCACTGTGATGCACTTGGACAGACCAGCTCATGTATTTGCAGTAGAGGATGTGAAAGATGATAAGCCATGGTATTATGACATCAAGTGTTTCCTTCAGAATCAGTCTTACCTGCATGGGGCATCTGTGAAAGACAGGAAGACTCTGAGGAGATTATCAGGAAGCTTTTACCTTAATGGAGATATACTTTATAAGAGAAATTTTGACATGGTTCTGCTCAGATGCGTGGATAGACACGAAGCAGACCTGTTGATTACTGAGGTCCATGAGGGTTCATTTGGTACTCATTCTAATGGACATGCCATGGCTAGAAAGATGTTGAGGGCAGGCTACTATTGGCTGACAATGGAGTCTGACTGCTGCAAATATGTGAAGAAATGCCATAAGTGTCAGATTTATGCGGACAAGATTCATATTCCCCCGACACTTCTGAATGTGATCTCATCACCATGGCCTTTCTCTATGTGGGGAATTGACATGATTGGCATGATAAAGCCGAAAGCGTCCAACGGTCACAGATTCATTCTCGTAGCGATTGATTACTTCACCAAGTGGGTTGAAGCGGCATCGTATGCAAATGTGACCAGGCAGGTGGTTGTGAAGTTTATCAAGAATCAACTCATGCCGTTATGGTGTGCCAGATAAGATCATCACAGATAATGGATCTAACTTGAACCACGAGATGATGAAAGAACTGTGTAGTGAGTTCAAGATTGCACATCATAATTCTTCTCCTTACAAACCCAAGATGAATGGGGCTGTTGAAGCTGCTAATAAGAATATCAAGAAAATTATCCAGAAGATGGTTGTCACGTATAAAGATTGGCATGAGATGCTGCCATTTGCTCTACATGGATATCGTATATCTGTCCGCACTTCAACAGGGGCAACCCCTTTCTCTCTCGTTTATGGCATGGAGGCTGTGCTCCCAGTAGAGGTGGAGATCCCATCAATGAGAGTCCTGATGGAGGCCAAGTTGACTGATGCTGAATGGGTTCAGAGTTGTTATGATCAGCTGAATTTGATAGAAGAGAAGAGATTGACTGCCATGTGCCATGGTCAATTATATCAGCAAAGAATGAAGAAAGCTTTTGATAAGAAGGTCAAGCCTCGTGTGTTTCGAGAAGGTGACCTCGTGCTCAAGAAAGTCTTGTCTTTCACGCCCGATTCCAGTGGCAAGTGGACTCCAAACTATGAAGGTCCATATGTTGTTAAGAGAGCCTTTTTAGGCGGTGCTTTGATACTTACAACTATGGATGGGGAGGATTTCACTCGTCCTGTGAATTCAGATGCAGTCAAGAAATACTTCGCCTAAAAATAAAAACAAAATAGCTCGCTAAGTTGAAAACCCGAAAGGGCGGCTTAGGCAAAAAAGAGCGTCTCGGTGGATTGAAAACCCGAAAGGGCGATCTAGGAAAAAGTTAGAGACATAAAAAAATGAATATATGTATCCCGCTAGATTGAGTACCTCATCCTAGGGCAATCTAGGCAAAAATTAGGGATTTGGCAAGTAACTGCATCCTGACAAGATTTTGTCCTACAACTGTCATCCGTCAAAAATTCTTGCTCATTCGTCATCAACCGAAGCTTCATTCGTCATCCTGATAAGATTTTTCATAACTTGTTTTTAAACAAAGTGAACATTCACAGTGACGAAAGGATACTCAAGAGATCCTCAGTGCTCTCCCAAGGATGGTATGATCTCCAACAGGGTAAGACATTTGTTCATAGTCCTGGCATGACTGTACCTTCTTCCTCCGGAGCCTTTTGTCGTTTTTCTACTGGGTGGAGTTGTTTGGTGAGATATTCACCACTCTTCCCTTCAGCAGAGTAGCGATCTTTCCTCCTCAGCAGAAGTGATCTCTTTGGCGAGCACGGTACTTGGTGGTTGATCCCCAGAATCCCTTTATCCCTTGGATGGATTCCCCAGTAGAGTTGCTTATGTGGTGGATTTTATCTGTGATAACTCCTGTCTCCAACTGGAATGACTGATGATCATCACCCGACAGGGATCTTTGCTTCCTGGCTTCTCTTGCCCTCATCATATTCGATATCCTCCAGTGAACATGGCTTTCTCTCTTGAGATATAGTACCGGATGTTTGTGTGCTTATTCCTTGGAGTTGTTTGTGTTAGAAATGTCTGTTTGTCAGCATTCATCATACATAAACCACGCATGTGCGTATATAATTTTCAAACATGTGGATATTCATATTGCATTCTTTGCCATATATCTTTGTTTGTTATTCCCTACTAGTTGGTAATACGCTTCCCAAGCAAGTGTCGGCGTCTGATCCCTCAATGTAGAGTCAGCCCATTAAGCAGAAAGCTTATCCTTCCTTCCGCATTCCCCACTGAGTTATATCCTCGTGGACGACGGTTGTTTTTTCTTCCTCCCAACACATATATTAGGATGGGATTTCCCTATTGAGTTATATCCTCACTAGGACGAGTCTTGATTCAGTTTGCCTCTTTAGTTTGATCCTAAATTGGCCTCTTGTGACTGTTTTCTATGCTTCCCCGTGGTATAAATGAATAATTGCTCAGTAATTAGTGATCATTCATCTTATCCTCAGCGGAGTCTGTGGTTCTCTACCCTTATACCAGTAGTGGCAAACCTTATTTTTCTCCCCTTTGCAGAGTTAACCTTTTGTTCATCCTAATCGATGACGGTTACTTTTCCGTGGTTTTCTACCCAGTATCCGGTAGAGGTAATCCCCTCCTTGACAGTTATCATTATCCAATATTCGGTGTTGATATTCCCTCATTCTCTTGGATAATTGCTCCGATTAAGCAATATATCCCCAGCGAGTCATCTTTCATGTACTGGTTGCCGGTAATGTTTGTTGCTCCCCCTGATTGGTCATCTTTATATACCTAGTCTCGGTATCCCGATGCCTTTCTCTCGGTCGATTTATCCTTTATTAACCCAGTAACCGGTTGTGGATAATCTTTCATGCGAGTATATTATCTATGTTCTGACGGTAATAGATAATATATCTCATGCACTCTTTGGTCGAAGCCTTTTTGTTCTTCCCCAGTCGAGTAAGATTCGTATCCCTGTTTTGGAATCGAATGTCCATCCCATAATTGAGTTTGCCTTTTGCCCTCTTTTGGATGGTGAGTGTTTTGGGAATATTCCCCAACTCACGCTTTGGTTGGTCACCTATTATATTCCCAGTAATCGGCATCCCTGGTGTTCCCTCCTTCTGCTCCCTATTATGACTTTTTGTCTCATGTGGAGTCAGATTTTCCTGAGTTGAGATATACCTTTTAGATCTTCCTCAGATGATTTGGTTGATTAATATCTCTCACCCTTATACCGGTCTTAGATATTCATTCTTCCCAAGCATGTTGTTCTCTCACCCTTATACCGGTGTTCAGATCACATATCTTTTTGAGCTTATTACCTAGTGACCGGTAATACCTCATCCCGTTGCTTCCCCATGAGAGTTCTGTTGGGATCTTCCTCAGCTGAGTCCTTAGTAGACATCCTCCACCTGAGTCCGGATTTTTATCCGAAGTATCCGCTGCGGATAAGTTTTTGGCTATATTGGCATGTTCCCCAATACAGGCATTTCTGATTCAGCTCGAGTCCTTCCATTGATTTATTTCGTGGATTCTCTTCGTGTCTCTCAGCAAGTTTCAAGTCATGGCCTGCTCACGCATTTCTATCATTTTACTCCCCGACGGAGTCTCTGTTCCATTTATGAGTGTGTTAATCGAGTGGATTTTCAATTGTTCCTGGTCTCTTTCTTTCTTTGCGGACACATATCCTCGTAGAGTATTACCGTTTGCATGCATACATTCGCATCATGAGGTCTCTTAGGGACCAAAATTCGTCTCTTTGTTATTATTTAAGCCCATTCTACCCCGTCGAGACGAAGATTTTAACCTTCACTTCTCCGGCTAGAATGACCTTAAATAGGGGCATCTGTAAGACCCCAATTTTATCCCTAAGATCCCTCATGGCATCATAACATTGCATTTGCATTGCCTCAAGGATCATAAGCATCTTGGTTCCCCTTACCTTTGGGTGAGACCTCTTGTGAGTGGTTTGAGATCACCAAGCATGCTTGAATTGTATATTATTGATTTTCTTATTTTGTTTACTAACCAAAAAGCACAAAAATATGTCACTAATATCTTTTGTTTGTAGCTTGAGCAATCACAAGGTCAAGAGCTTCAAAGAGATCCTTTGTGCAGAGATAAGGCCAAGAGAAGATGATAGCAAGCATGGTAATGGTTCCCAAAGCCCTCATCCATCAAATATGTCTCCCTAGCATCTCAATTTATCATTTTGATCAAATCAAGTCAAAGGGTTTGAGGTTTGTGTCCCAAAGGAATCCTAATTCATCTATGCACCACAATGCCTTGCTCTTGAAGCAACCTCAGCCCATGGTCAAATACAATCAAGGGAAGTTCCTTAATTCTTAATTTCATGCATATTTGAACTTATTTGAGTATTTTGAAATGCACTAAGGCCTAACTTTTTATGTGTTGGTCAAATGGAGATTATTCCAAAAGAAACAATGTTCTTAGGGACAATATAAACAAATTTCTTGTTCATCAAAAATTGATTTGAAGCTTGGAAGGTCATCTCTCATTCCAATACATTATAGGTCATTTTGACTGAAACCCTAATTTTGGGTCAACTCCCCAAGGACATAACTCATTCATTTTTTATGATTTAGGGGTGGTATCAAATGACTTGGAAAGATAAACGTGTCTACTTCAAATGTTATGTTGGACAAAATTTCAAAATCTCAACAGAAACACATGTGATAATGCAAGACATTATAGGTCATTTTTGGCCAAATGCATTGAAAGGCAAAAAAGTCCAACTTCAAGTGCCCATAACTCTTTCATCAAAAATCCAAATGATGCAAAATTTAAGTCCATTTTGATTGTCTTGAGAATATCTACAACTTTTATGTTGGAGGTTGTTTCATTTAAGTCTTGCATCACTGAAACAGAGGGGCTTGAACATTGGCCAAATTTGGGAACCTTGCCTTGACATGTTTTGCACCTTACACTTTAAACTCAAAATTCACTAATTTCCACACTTCAAATGGATTTTTTTCCCAACATAACAATTGTTCCTTATATCAATACCTTTCCAACCATTACCCACATGCATATGTTTGGATTTTCTAATTGGCATTTTCGAAGAGTTGAACATTTAGGCACAATTAGGGAATTCATGTTGAAACTTCATGCACAAGCCTTTGCCTTGCAAACTACACGTCCAAACCTTCTCCAAATCATTTCAGCATCCATTTGCATTGGCTTTTGGGCCCTCCATGCGCCTGTACAGGCCCATGCATGGAGGCCTTCAACTTTCATGCACACGAAATTCACCTTGCTTGCATTATGTCTTACTATAAATAGAGGTGTATACCTTCATCCAAAACCAACCTAAAGGCGCCTGAAACCCTGCTGAAGTGATTCCCCAACCTCACCAAAGAAGCTATTTCAATTTTTCTTCAAATTTTTCAGATCCAAAATTCAACTACATCTGGTTGAATCCTTGGATCTAAAGCTTCTAAACCTTCATCCTTCAGCTCATTGATCTTCTGTTTTGGCAAAGAAAGCAAGGAATCGAGCTCAAGTTTCCAGAAATCAAGGTTGTTATGCAACTGGTTTTTTCTTCGAAACTCATTATGTATTGATCTATTTGATTGGATATTATGTTGGTTGAAGTCCTCTCCATAGAGGCATCATTGTTGTGCATTCAATTTTCAAAATCTAGCAAGTTCATGATGAACACCACAGAACTTCCATCTCTGATTTCTCTCAATATAGAGATCTAGAGTGGAATTGAGTGGCACAGGGATGATGTACATCATCCCAGGTTTCCAAAGATGTATAGATCGTGTATTTTGGTTAAGATTTGGTTGTCTGCAATTTTGGCCGGAAAAGACAAGCTCACCGGAGAAGAAGGTGGCTCTGGTGGTCGTCCCATTGCCAGTTTGAATGTGGATCGTTGGATTGAGTTTTTCAGATCTAATCCTGGCCCTCGCTTGTTATGACTTTCATTTATTCAATATGTTGTGCGTGGACTTGGACTTATGGTGGAAACGCGCATCTGGAGTGCATGATCTGCCAGATCAATTAATGAGCTCAGATCTAACACTCCTGGTTTTTTTGAATTTCCAATTTTCTGATTTAATTTCTTTTATTCCAATAATTTTCAAAAAATCATATCTCTTTTATTATTGGTCCAAAAATTATGGGACCAATTGCATTCTTCTCCAAAAAACTTCTAGTTTCTATTTCAGATTTTTATTTTTATTTTATTTCATCATTTGATATTTTTTGTGAATTTTCTCTTTTCTGGTTGTTTTTAATTCATTTTTAATAGTTTTTGATATTCAAAAAATACAAAAATATTTTCCTAACCTATTTGAATGATGATGGATCTATGAAAAATATTCTCATCAATTTTTTAATTGATTTGAGATTTATTTGAGATTTTAATTCAATTAGGTTATTTTTATTCATTTTTTATTGATTATAAAAATAGTTTCTGACTTTTAAAAATGCTGAAATTTTTTGTCAAACTTTGTTTGACCTTGTTGAACTTAGGATAAATCACTTGGACCTTTCAAGGTTGATTTGAAGTGATTTTGAAATTTGACCTTTCTTTTATTTTTAATTCAAGTTTACTTTAATATTGAAAATGCCAAAAATATTTTGCTTATTTTTGATTTCCAATCTTCATCTCATTTCTATTTCTTATTGTTTGACTTTGACTTTCAATGTCATTTGGTCAATACACATGTATTGGTACATTTTATTTCACTTTATGCATTTTGATCTTTCCATTTCCTTATCCATTCTTCATCTTCTTCTTCTTCTTCTTCTTCTTTCTTTTTTATCAATGAGTTGAAGGTTGATAAGTTAGCATTGATTAGAGAGACTTAATCTTCCTTGATTCAAATCTAATTCATCTTGATCAATTGATCAAGTGAATGGCTTTGCATTAAGGATAGGTTATTTTCTAAATCATGCAAAAGGCTTAAACCAATACAAGATCAATTCTCTTTTTTTCTTTTTGGCATGGCAAGTTGTTGGAACTTGGTTCACTAATCAAGACTTCTAACTTGTGTTGTTGCCTACATTATTATTGACCGGCCTCAGATAGTTGTGACTTCTACATAAGTCCAATTACGATTGCTTAACATAGCGCTAAATTTGCCTTATGGCACACTAACTACTAACACTAACCATTAACAATTAACATTTACTTTTGCTCTTTATTTTTATGCAATTTACTATTATTGCACATATATCCATTTGCTTTTCTCTTTGCTCACTTGAGTACATGTTTATGTTAATGCCATTTGCCTTTTGCTCACTTGAGCACATAATTGTATATATTATTGTGCTTGTATTTTGTTTTGTTTGTTGTGGACCAAGTGCAAAGAGATGGACTTAGTTTCTAGGACTTTCCCTATGCAAAAAATGGAGAGATGGACTTAGAACTTAGGACTTTCCCTATGCAAAATTGGAGCAAAAGGATCTTAATGATGAATATGGGCCAAGCCTCTAAACTTACTCTTGTCCATTCTTGATTTGTTTCATAAAACTCTTTGATGTGTGTGTTCTTGTGCTAGGGGTTCCCACTTGAGCTTAATTGAAGGGCCAATGTCATGTTCATCCAAAGTGAAAGACACAAGATACATTGAGGATCTCTCAAGAGACTTGTTTGATTGCTTGAGCTTACTATTATTGTGATTGTTTATTCCAGAGGATGGGAACTACTTGGATCATCAATATGATCTCAAGAAAGGGACTCCATTGTGGTTTTGTTTCTTTATCCCTCACCTTTTTTCTTTACTTAGGACTTAGCCATTCTTCTTCTTCCCTCCACTCTAACCCAAGCCAAGACTTTTGTGCAAACATCTAACATTTGTTTCAACATTAGAAACCTAAGCCTTAGGCTTTTGATTTTCAAACCTTCTTTTCATAATACTTATTTTGAATTGAACTTCTAAGTCAACTTTGACCATTTTTGTATATACTTCTAATTGGTAAATATAACCCATTAAAATGTCTTTTTGTGGTTCCAATGGTCACTTTCTTAATCAAATTTTACATAACCTTTAGCTATTAGGTTTGAGTTATCCTTGTGGTAGATGTAATACTCACCTATATCCTTAGTGATGGACAATGAGTCTTCCATGCTTATTATAGGGTTAACCCCTCACTAGCATGTTGAAGCTATCCTCACATGGTGGATTTGTGATTTTAGGTTGAGTTTTCTCCCTTGGATAACAAAAGACCTTAAGGCTTTTGGACCAATCAACTCACCAACTCATTTTGAGATTTTTACCCCGAACTACGAGGTTTTGATCCTAATCTTTTTTAAGATGGTACGTAGGCAACGGGTTTATCCATCCAAACACAAAAATGTAAATAAGCTTGTATATTCTCTTCTCATCTCTTCAATCATGTTTGCACAAACAAAATTTTCACAAAAGACAACAACCTTTACAACAAGTGTGAAAAGGGCTCCCTAGGATGTTTTGGGTGCCTAACACCTTCCCATTACATAACCAACCCCCTTACCCAGATCTCTGACTCTCTTTTACTAGTTTTTGATTCGATAAAACTTTTAGGTTTTTGTTCGCTTTCTAACCATTCCTTTGGATAAATAGAAGTGAGGTGGCGACTCGACTTGTATGATTTACCTTGGATTTAGTCAATATCTCTAATGGTAACGAATACCCCGCTATAATATCCATATCTCTCAGGTAGGTGATGTATCCTTCTGTAAGACCCCAATTTTGACCCCTAAGATCCCTCATGTTATCTCATCATTTGCATTAGCTTTGAGATCACACCTTGGCATCCTCCTTACCCTCATTCATTGGGTTTTCATTAGGAGAGATCACCAAGCACATTTGATTGTATCATACTTTGTTTTTCATTATTTACTAACCAAAATACCAAAAATACGTCAATGTATAGTTTGTTGCTTTTGTAGGTAGCGTGTGTGTCCACCAATGCCTCATCCAGCTCATATCTAGGGTTTGAGACCCTTAATGCAAGGATAATAATGAGTAGATGGTACACATTGACGATATACATCATATATGGATCACCATGGTCTTCACATATCATTTTGATCAAGAAATCATCAAGAGTTTGAAGCTTGTTTGCCTTGGAAGCCATAAATCATTTAGGTATCTTATGTGACTTCCTCAACAAGTTTCTTCATCATTTGATCAAATATATCAATGTATACTTCATATTACATCATCTTATACATATATGATCCTCCATGAGTCCAAAATATCAAGACAACTTCAAGTTTGCAAGTTGGTTTAAGGTGGTTGACTAGAGAAAGTCAACTTGTCAAAACTGGGGTTCCCTAGACCCTATATCCTACATTTTTTTGTCATATTAAAATGATTCCAAGATAAACGTTACTCATTATGACATTTCAAAAAACTTTCATGTTGAAGTCAAGATCTAGTTTTGCTTGTAAAGTCATTTTTTATGGTGAAATATTATAGGTAATTTTGTCTTAACCCTAGTTAGGAGGTCAATTTCTAAGGACCATAACTTGCTCAATTTTCATGATATCAAATCCATTAAAGTTCCATGATTAAATTCAAGATGTCCTCTTTAGATTTGATGTTTGGAATAAGTTCAAATTAAACTTGCAAATGCATGTTCCAAGAGGAAACATTATAGGTCATTTTGGGCCATTACCATTGAACAAGTGATTTTCCTCATCTTCTAAAATGCATAACTCCTTCATGCCAAATCCAAATGAGGTCAAATTTGTTACCAATTGAATTTATTTTAAATAGATACAACTTTTATGAAGTAACTTTTTCCATTTGAAGTCCATAGCAAAAGTAATTCAATGTGGAAGAAGTGAACATTTGACTTGGTACTTAGAAAATTTTCAAATATGTTTGATTTCCCAAACTTCCACCTCAAAATTCATCATTATCCAAGCTTCAAATTGAAACGTTTTCAACATTAAAGTTGTTCCCCTTGATCTTACCTTTCTAAAAAGTCCAACATCATCTAATTTGGACAAAGAATGAAGTACTTTCACATGGGTTCTTTCAAAGGACCATTTAGATGGGTTTCATGTTCACATTTCAAATTCAAATGCATGGCCATATGACATAATTTCAGCATGATACACAAGCATTTTTGGACCTGAATACATCACTTGATGGGCCTTTCACACGCCCATGCAAGCATGCAAGGTGAATTGCTAAATTTAGCAAATTTTGGAAGTGTGTGGAAATGAATCACATTGGCTATAAATACAACCCTCATGGCTCAAAATTGAGGACCTCATGCCCAAGCTTTGAACCTACAATCCAAACCCTCACCATTAAAGGATAATCTTGAAGGTTTTCATTTGAAAATTTAGCATTAAATCTCATTCTGTTTTGAGATTGAAACTCCAAGAGTCCAAGCCTCTCTTTGATCTTAATCACTTCCTACAAGCTTCTGAAACCAAGCAAAGCACAATTGGGATCAAGATCAAGCAAGGTTAAAGCTCCTTCGAAGATAATTTTTCATAATTTTCATCTCTTAGATTCTCCCTCAATTCTTCATTATTCTTTGTGATATTTGGTTGGTTGAAGTCCTACCAATGTAGGCAACAAGATTGAGTTGCTTTGAAGCCAAATCGAAGAAACTCAGTTCATGATCCTCAAAATTCAAATCCCTGTATCTTTTTATATACTTGGAATTATAGAAAATTGAGGCCAGATTAGAGCTCCTCGGCATTTGTTCTGTAAATCCATGTCCTTGTTTTTCATTTTGGTCGTGGTTGGTGGTGGACCAGTCTAGTGAGGTCCACCTGAGAAGAAGACCGGGGCCCTAGCTCCGGTGATGTGTTGGCAATGTCTTGAACCATCAAATCTTCCACCTATCTTCTAATGTTAGCCATATGTTTTAATTACCACGCGTGTACACGCATTGACTGAAGTGTTGGAGGAATGCGCGCTTCTGGCCATAAGATATGCCACCTCAATTAATGACGGAGATCAGATGGCTCTTGTTTTTTTGTATTTTCTGATTTTTAATTTAATTGCTTTATTTAGTTTAATTCATAATAATTTCATTTTTAATCCCAAAAAATATGGGACTTTCACCAAAAATCTTTAAATATTTTTCTCTTTCATATTCTGAATTAAAATTATTTTTGGATTAATTTTGATATTTTTCATGAATTAAATGTTTTTGTGTATATTTTTAATTGTTTAAAAATACTTCTGACTTTTCAAAAATCATGAAAAAAAAATTCTAAGGTCCTTTGACCTTGTTTGACATAGGATAAATGTCTTGGCCATTTATTTGGTGTTTTGAAGAGATTTTAAGTTTTGACCAAATTAAATTGAATTTTAATTCATTTTTAAATTGATTTTTAATTGATTAATTGTGTAAAAATTATGTTGAGCCATTTTTATGGTCTTGTGATGTTTGACTATTTGTTTGGACCTTGGTCAAGGTTGATTTGAATTTTGTTGGATTAAAATCATTGGATTTAAGGGAATGATGAAATGTACATTATACCAAATTGTAGCGGGGTATTCGTTACCATTAGAGATATTGACTAAATCCAAGGTAAACCATACAAGTCGAGTCGCCACCGCACTTCTATTTATCCAAAGGAATGGTTAGGAAGCGAACAAAAACCTAAAAGTTTTATCGAATCAAAAACTAGTAAAAATGTTAGAGATCGGGGTAAGGGGGTTGGTTATGCAATGGCAAGGTTTTAAGCACCAAAAACATCCTAGGTACTCCTAGGGAGCCCTTTTCATATTTGTTGTAAGGTTGGTATTTTGTGAAAAATTTATTTGTGCAAACATGATTGAAGAGATGAGAAGAGAATATGCAAGTTTATTTACATTTTGTGTTTGGATGGATGAAACCCATTGCCTACGTACCATCTTAAAAAAGATTAGGATCAAAACCTCGTAGTTCGGGGTAAAAATCTCAAAATGAGTTAGTGAATTGATTGGTCCAAAAGCCTTAAGGTCTTTTGGTATCCAAGGGAGAAAACTCAACCTAAAACCACAAATCCACCATGTGAGGATAGCTTCAACATGCTAGTGAGGGGTTAACCCTATAATAAGCATGGAAGACTCATTGTCCATCACTAAGGATATAGGTGAGTATTACATCTATCACAAGGATAACTCAAACCTAATAGCTAAAGGTTATGTAAAATTTGATTAAGAATGTGGCCATTGAAACCACAAAAAGACATTTGAATGGGTTATATTTACCAATGAAAAGTATGTACAAAATATGGTTAAAGTTGACTTAGAAGTTCAATTCAAAATAAGTGTTATGAAAAGAAAGTTTGAAAATCAAAAGCATAAGGCTTAGGTTTCTAATGTTTGAAAAGAATGTTAAATGTTTGCACAAAAGTTTTGGCTTGGGTTAGAGTGGAGGGAAGAAGAAGAATGGCTAAAGTCCTAATCATACAAGAGATAAGGGATAAGAAACAAGACCACAAATGGAGTTCCTCTCTTGAGATCATATTGATGATCCAAGTAGCTCCCATCCTTTGGAATGTGCAAGCAAAATAATAGTAAGCTCAAGCAATCAACATAATCAAACAAACTCTTGGAGAGTTCCTCAATGGCTCTTAGATCTCTCTCTTAGAAGCTCATGGCAATGGTTCCTCACTTAGGCTCAATGTTGGGATCCCTAGCACAAGAACACACACATCAAAAAGTTCTATCAAACAAATCAAGAATGAACAAGCAAGAGTTTAGAAATTGGTCCTTCCAAAGTTCTCTTCAACATTTATAGCATTCTAAAGGCCCAATGCCTAGTTGCTCTTTGACTTTTATAGCACTCTAAAGGCTCAATGCCTAGTTGCTCTTTAACTCCAAATTTGCATAGGGAAGGTCCTAAATTCTAAGTCCATTTGTCCACTTCTTCGCATTTGGTCCACAGCAATCAAAACAAAATACAAGCACAAGTTCATATACACAATTATATGCTCAAGTGAGCAAAAGGCAAATTGCATTAACATAAACATGTGCTCAAATGAGCAAAGGGAAAAGCAAGTGAATAATATGTACAAGAATAATAAATTGCATAAATGTAAAGAGCAAAAATTAAATGTTAATGGTTAATGGTTAATGTTAGTAGTTAGTGTGCCATAAGGCAAATTTAGCGCTATGTTAAGCAATCGTAATTGGACTTATGTAGAAGTCACAACTATTTGAGGCCGGTCAATAATAATGTAGGCAACAACACAAGTTAGAAGTCTTGATTAGTGAATCAAGTTCCAACAACTTGTCATGCCAAAAAGAAGAAGAGAAATGATCTTGTATTGGTTTAAGTCCTTTGCATGATTTAGAAAGCAACCTATCCTTAATGTAAAGCCATTCACTTGATCATTTGATCTAGATGAATTAGATTTGAATCAAGGAAGATTAAACCTCCCTAATCAATGCTAACTTATCAACCTTTAACTCATTGATCAAAAAGAAAAGAAGAAGAAGAAGAAGAAGAAGATGGATAATGGAAATGAAGAAAATAAAGTGCATTAAGTAAAATGGAATGTACCAATCCACAAATGTTGACCAAAGATAGGGAAGATCAAGGTCAAACCTTAAAAAACAGAAGTGGGATGAAGATTGGAAGTCAAGAAATAAACAAAATATTTTTGGCATTTTTAATATTTTAAAATAAACTTGAATTAAAATATTAAAGAAAGGTCAAACTTGAAAATCACTTCAAATCAACTTTGAAAAGTCCAAGTGAATCATCCCAAGTTCAACAAGGTCAAACAAAGTTCGACAAAAAATTACAGCATTTTTAAAAGTCAGAAACTATTTTTAATCAATTAAAAATGAAGAAAAATAACCTAATTGAACTAAAATCTCAAATAAATCTCAAATCAATAAATAAATTGATGATAATATTTTTCATGGATCCATCATCATTCAAAGAAGTTAGAAAAATATTTTTGTATTTTTTGAATATCAAAAACTATTTAAAATGAATTAAAAATAACCAGAAAAGAGAAAATTATTAAAAACAAGCAAATGATAAAATAAAAAAAAATAAAAAATCATTTTTAGAAACTAGAAATTAAAAGAGAAATAATGCAATTGGTCCCATATTTTTTGGACCAATAATAAAAGAGATATGAATTTTTGAAAATGAGATGGAATTAAAAAATAAAAAGGAAAATTCAGAAATTAGAAGAAACCACGTGCGTTGGATGGATCCTCATTAATTTTGACGTGGAGGATCTAATGGCAATGAGTTGCACGCGCATCATAGTCCAAGGTAAATGAGAAACAAAATGAATTAAATAAAGTCATAAGATCTGATGGCTAAGATATAAACTGGAGATCAGATCCAAGGGCTCACAATTGATCTGGCAATGAGACGGTGGCCAGCGCCACCGTCTTCTCCGGTGAGCTCCGGTGAAGACCAAAAAATGGAGAGATTCAAATGCTAACTAAAATGAACGATCCAGGCACCATTCGAAAGGTGAAGTGATGTACATCACTCCTATGCCACTCAATTCCACTCTAGATTCCTATTAAGAGAGAAATCAGAGATGGAAGTTTGGTGGTGTTCAACTGAACTTGCTCGATTCCAACAATTAAACACACAATAATTATACCTCTATAGAGAGGACTTCAGACAACACAAGATCAAGGCAAATGGAGCAAAGTATAAGGAGATTCGAAGCAAAATTTAGTGGAGAAAAACCTTTGGATTGTGAAGAATTGAGTCACTCTCCTTGGTTCCTTTTGCAAACAAAAGCTTCAATGGATCAAAGGAAGAAGGTCTAGGAACTTTAGATCTTAAAATTCAACCAAATGCAATTGAATTTCAGATCTAAATTTTTGGAGAAAAATAAACTTGTTCCTTTAGGTATGGCTAGGGAGTCAATCTTGCAGCATTTCAGGCGCCTTCAGGTTGGAGAATTGAAGAGCTATGGCAAGGTATTTATAGATGGAGAGAGCTGAATGCATGAGCTAACTCGTGTGCATCGCAAATGGATTTTGCATTGCATGGGCTTGTGTGATCCTGTGGAAGGCCCAATGAAGGCTGAAACAACCTGCTGAATTCATGTGAAATGCAAATGGACGTGTACATCAAGTGTAATCAGCTCATGCATGGCAATTGAATTGAATTATACAAAATGCACTTAATTCTTCATGTCTTCGAAAATGATACTTCCAAACTCCAAATGCAACCTTATGAGTAATGGTTAGAAAGCTTGTTGCATAAGGAACAAATTCTATGTTGATTAAAACTCCAATTGGGCCTTGGAAATTAGTGAAATTTGAGCTTGAAGTATAGGGTGCAAAACATGCATAAGTGAAATTTCCAAATTTGTGAAATTTGAGCTTGAAGTGTAGGAACAAATTCTTCATGTCTTCATTGATGTAAGATCCAAAGGATAAAATCTTCAACATGAAAGTTGTAGATCTTTTCATGGAAATCAATTTGGACTTAAGTTTTGCATCATTTGGATTTTTGATGAAGAAGTTATGGGCACTTGAAGTTGGACTTTTTTACATTTCAATGCATTTGGTCCAAAGTGACCTATAATGTTTTGCATTATCACATATAATTATTTTGAGATTTTGAAATTTTTCTCAACCTAACATTTGAAGTAGACATAATAAGATTTCCAATGCATTTGGTCCCACCTCAAAATCATAAAAAATGAATGAGTTATGTTCTTGGGAAGTTGACCCAAAATTAGGGTTTCAGTCAAAATGACACATAATGTCTTGGAATGGATGATGACCTTCCAAGCTTCAAATCAATTTTTTATGAACATGAAAGTTGTTCATATTGTTCTTAAGAACATTTTTTCGCTTGGGATCATCTCCATTTGACCAACACATAAAATGTTAGGTCTCAGTGTATTTCAACATAGTTAGATGATTTGACTGATTAACTTCTCAAGTCCACAACTCATATCTTGATGAATTGATGATTGAGGACACTCAAGTGAGTTCAAATATGCATGAAATGATGAATTAAAGAACTTCCCTTGATGGTATTTGACCATGGGCTGAGGTTGCTTCATGAGTAAGGCATTGTTGATGATCAGATGAATTAGGGCTTCCTTGGGAAACAAACCTCAAACCCCTTGACTTGCTTTGATCAAAATGATGAATTGAGATACTTGGGAGGCATATTTGATGAATGAGAGCTTTGGGAACCATTACCATGCTTGCTTTCATCTCCTCTTGACCTTTTCATTGCACAAAGGATCTCCTAGTAAATAAAATTGAGAAAAGCAATGATATACAATTCAAGCATGCTTGGTGATCTCAAACCACTCACAAGAGGTCCCACCCAAAGGCAAAGGGAACCAAGATGCTCATGATCCTTGAGGATTTTCAAATGCAATGTTATGATGCCATGAGGGATCTTAGGTCCAAAATTGGGGTCTTACAGATGCCCCTATTTAAGATCATTCTAGCCGGAGAAGTGAAGGTTAAAAACTTCGTCTCGAAGAGGTAGAATGGGCTTAAATAATAACAAAGAGACAAATGTTGGTCCCTAAGAGACCTCATGATGCAAATGTATGTATGCAAAAAGGGTAATACTTTGTGGGGATATGTGTCCACAAAGAGAAAAGAAATCAGAAGAAACTGACAATCCATATGAGTAACACACTCAATGGGACAGAGACTCTGGGACTCTTATGGGGAGAGAAAAGGGGATAAATTGCGTGAGCAGGGCACAACTCAAAGCTTGGGGAGCAGAATTCCAAAAGAATAAATCAATGGAAAGACCCGAGCTGACTCAAAGGCGCATGTATTGGGGAATATGCCAATACAGCGGAATTATCCACCAAGGATACTTCGGATGAAAATCCGAACTCAGATGGGGAGAATCCACTAAGGGACCTCGCTGGGGAACATCCATCCAGGACTCCTCCGGGGAATCACCAGGGCGGGGTATTACCGGTTACTAGATAATAGGCTCAAAGAGACATTTGATCCGAACACCGGTATAAGGGTGAGAGAATAACATGCTCGAGGAGAATGAATATCTAAGACCGGTATCAGGGTGAGAGATATCAAACATCCAAACTCATCTGAGGAAAACCTAAAAGGTATATTTCGACTCAGGAAAATCTGACTCCACAGGGGATAAAAGGTCATAATAGGGAGCAGAAGGGAAGGAACACCAGGGATACCAGTTACTGGGCATATAACTGGTGACCAACCAAGGCGTGAATTGGGGGATATTCCCAAGACACTCATCATCCAAAGAGGGCCGAAAGGCAAACTCGATTACAGGATGGATATTCGACTCCACAAAAAAGGGGGTACGAATCTTACTCGACTAGGGAAGAACAAAGACTTCGACTGAAGAGCGCATGAGGTATATTATCTATTACCGCCAGAACATAGATAACATACTCGCAAGGAAGATTATCCACAACCGGTTACTGGGTTAATAAAGGATAAATCGACCGAAAAGAAAGGATATTGGGATACCGAAAACAAGGTATAAAATAATGACCAATCAAGGGGAGAAACGATCATTACCAACAAGTGGCAAATGAAAGATGACTCGTTGGGGATACATTGACAAAGGCAATGATCCGGGAGATATACTCAAAAAGGGTGAAGGACTATCAATACCGAATATTGGATAATGATAACCGTCAAGGAGGGGATTACATCTACCGGATACTGGGTAGAAAACCACAGAAAAGTAACCGTCATCGGTTAGGATGAACAAAAAGGTTGACTCTGCCAAGGGGATAAAAGTAGGGTTTACAACTACCGGTATAAAGGTAGAAAACCAAAGAATCCGCCATGGAAAAGATGGATAATTACTGGTTACTAAGCAATCATTCATCTGAACTACGGGGAAATGCAAGGATAATCTCCATAAGCCAAGTCTAGGAACAAACTAGAGATGCACAAAGAAACAAGACTCATCCCTATGAGGATATAACTCAATGGGGGGTTCCATCCCAATATATGTGTTGGGAGGAAGTAGAAACAACCATCATCCACGAGGACATAACTCGGTGGGGAATATGGAAGAAAGGATAAACATTTTATGCTTATGGGGCTGATTCTTCATGGGGAGATCAGACACAAACAATCTGCTTGGGGAATATATTACCGACTAGCAGGAGATAACAAACAAAGATATATGGAAAAGGATGCAACATGAATACCTGAATGTTAAAACTATGCATATATGTGTGGTTTATGTATGATGAATGCCGACAGAACAGACGTATCTAACACAAACAAATCCACTGATCGATTGAATAAACTTCCGGTACTACATCTCAAGAGAGAAAGTCAGGCCCAGTGGAGAACATCCCATTTGCTGGGGATCAGGGGTACCAGGAAACAAAGACTTCTGCAGGGGAATGAACAACAACCATTCCAACTGGGAACAGGATCATGGCGCAGATACGCTCCGCTGGGGAAGTTATCAAAGGGGGAATGGATCTTCGTGGGGAATAACCACCAATCAGAAGCTTCCAAGGTCACCTAACCAAGAGCTCACATCTGCTAAGGAGGAGGGAAGTTGAATACCTTTAGCACACACTCTGCTCGGGAGAGAAAACCACAAAAGGCTCCGGAGGAAGAGGATACAAACATGCCAGGAATATGAAAAAATGTCTTACCCTGTTGAGAATCATACCGTCTTTGGGAGAGCACCGAAGACATCCCTATTATACTTTTATCATTGTGAATGTTCACTTTGTTTAACCACAAGTTATGAAAAGTTTAATTTTAAAAACAATGATATTTCTCAATTAAAACATGCAAAACATTTGTTGAATAGGAACAAATAAGAGTGTAAATAATTGGATAAAGGCTCAAATTTATTTGATGGAATGATAGTCTGCAAATGGCAAGACTCCATAGATCTTTACAATTTTTAAATTGGTGATATATATTGGAAAAGGGCTACATTGAACATAATGACCATTTCTCCACCAATTCTAAATCCGATGTATTTGAAGCTTTAATTGACGACGACTGAGCGAGAATTTCTGACAGGAGACAGCTTGTAGAACACAGTCTTGTCAGGATGCAGTTACTTGCCAAATCCCTAATTTTTGCCTAGATGGCCCCAGGATGAGGTACTCAATCTAGCGGGATACATATTCATCATTTTTTTATATGTCTCTAACTTTTTCCTGGATCGCCCTTTCGGGTTTTCAATCCACCGAGACGCTCATTTTTTCCTAAGTCGCCCTTTCAGGTTTTCAACTTAGCGAGCTATTCTGTTTTTGAATTTAGGCGAAGTATTTCTTGACTGCATCTGAATTCACAGGACGAGTGAAATCCTCCCCATCCATAGTTGTAAGTATCAAAGCACCTCCTGAAAAGGCTCTCTTTACAACATACGGACCTTCATAGTTTGGAGTCCACTTGCCCCTGGAATCGGGTGCGAAAGACAAGACTTTCTTGAGCACAAGATCACCTTCTCGGAACACCCGAGGCTTGACCTTCTTATCAAAGGCTTTCTTCATCCTTTGCTGATATAACTGACCGTGGCACATGGCAGTCAATCTCTTCTCTTCAATCAAGTTCAGCTGGTCATAACGACTCTGAACCCATTCAGCATCAGTCAACTTGGCTTCCACCAAGACTCTCATTGATGGGATCTCCACCTCTACTGGGAGCACAGCCTCCATGCCATAAACAAGAGAAAAAGGGGTTGCCCCTGTTGAAGTGCGGACAGATGTACGATATCCATGCATAGCAAATGGCAACATCTCATGCCAATTTTTGTACGTAACAACCATCTTCTGGATAATCTTCTTGATATTCTTATTAACAGCTTCAACAGCCCCATTCATCTTGGGTCTGTAAGGAGAAGAGTTACGATGTGCTATCTTGAACTCACTACACAACTCTTTCATCATGTTGTTGTTCAAGTTAGATCCATTGTCAGTAATGATCTTATCTGGCACCCCATAGCGACATATGAGTTTATTCTTGATGAACTTCACGACCACTTGTCTGGTCACATTTGCATACGATGCTGCTTCAACCCACTTGGTGAAGTAATCGATTGCTACGAGAATAAATCTGTGACCGTTGGACGCTTTCGGCTCTATCATACCAATCATGTCGATTCCCCACATGGAGAAAGGCCATGGTGATGAAATCACATTCAGAAGTGTCGGAGGAATATGAATCTTATCCGCATAAATCTGACACTTATGGCATTTCTTCACATATTTGCAGCAGTCAGACTCCATTGTCAGCCAATAGTAGCCTGCTCTCAACATCTTTCTAGCCATGGCATGTCCATTGGAATGAGTACCGAATGAACCCTCATGGACCTCAGTCATTAACAGGTCTGCTTCGTGTCTATCCACGTATCTGAGCAGAACTAGGTCAAAATTTCTTTTATAAAGCACATCGCCATTGAGGTAGAAACTTCAAGATAATCTTCTCAAAGTCTTCCTATCTTTCACAGATGCCACAGGAGGGTAAATCTGGTTCTGAAGAAAACACTTGATATCATAATACCATGGCTTATCATCTTGCACATCCTCTACTGCAAATACATGAGTTGGTCTGTCCAAGCGCATCACAGTGATATTGGGAACTTCATTCCAAAGTCTTACCACAATCATCGAAGCAAGTGTAGTAAGAGCATCTGCCATCCGATTCTCATCTCAAGGAATATGATGAAAGTCAACCTCAGTAAAGAAAGTTGAAATCCTCCTCGCATAATCTCTGTATGGGATGAGGCCAGGCTGGTTCGTTTCCCTCTCACCCTTAATCTGATTAACAACAAGGGCCGAATTTCCATAAACATCAAGATGCTTGATCCTTAGATCAATGCACTCTTCCAATCTCATGATACAGTCCTCATACTCAGCCATATTATTCGTGCATTTGAAAGTTAGCCTTGCTGTAAAAGGAAAGTGTGTGCCCTGAGGAGTAATAATCATTGCCCCAATACCATTTCCATATTGATTTACAGTGCCATCAAACACCATACTCCATCTGGAACCTGGCTCTGGCCCTTCATCGAGCATAGGCTCATCGCAATCTTCCATTTTCAAATATAGAATCTCCTCATCTGGGAAGTCATACTGAATTGACTGATAATCCTCGATCGGTTGATGTGCCAAGTGGTCTGCCAAAATACTACCTTTAATGGCCTTCTGAGCTCGATACTCAATATCATACTCAGATAACAACATCTGCCAACGGGCAATCCTCCCAGTTAAAGCAGGCTTCTCAAAGATATACTTGATTGGATCCATTTTGGATATCAACCAAGTCGTATGATTCAACATATACTGGCGTAAGCGCTTAGCAGCCCAAGATAAAGCACAACATGTTTTCTCAAGCATTGAGTATCGAGACTCACAATCAGTGAACTTCTTACTCAGGTAGTATATAGCATATTCTTTCTTTCCTGATTCATCTTGCTGACCAAGGACACAACCCATTGAGTCTTCAAGAACTGTCAGATACATAATCAATGGTCTCCCTTCCACAGGCGGAGACAAAATCGGAGGTTCAGACAAATACTCTTTAATGCTATCAAAAGCTTTTTGGCAATCCTCGGTCTAATCATGAGACTGATCTTTCTGGAGGAGCTTGAATATTGGTGCACATGTGGCAGCCATATGGGATATGAATCTAGAAATATAATTCAAGCGGCCAAGAAAACCTCGGACTTGCTTCTCAGTTTTGGGCGCAGGCATCTCTTGTATTGCTTTGACCTTTGCGGGATCAACTTCAATACCTCTTTCACTGACAATAAAGCCCAATAACTTGCCAGAACGGACTCCAAATGTACACTTGTTAGGATTCAAACGAAGTTTGTACTTCCTCAAACGCTGAAAAAGCTTCAACAAGTGCTCTATATGTTCAACTTCGGTTTTCGACTTTGCAATCATATCATCAACATATACCTCGATCTCTTTATGCATCATATCGTGAAACAAGGTAGTCATAGCTCGTTGATACGTGGCTCCGGCGTTCTTCAAACCGAAGGGCATCACTCGATAACAGAATGTTCCCCAAGGTGTGATGAATGTTGTCTTCTCCATATCCTCGGGTGCCATCTTGATCTGATTATATCCGGAAAATCCGTCCATAAATGAGAAGACATTGAATTTAGCTGTATTGTCTACCAACATATCAATATGTGGTAGAGGGAAATCATCTTACGGACTAGCTTTATTCAAGTCTCTATAGTCCACACACATTCGGACTTTTCCATCTTTCTTAGGCACGGGCACAATATTGGCCACCCATTGAGGATATGTAGAAGTCACCAAAAACCCCGCATCAATTTGTTTCTGAACTTCTTCCTTGATCTTTACTGCCATATCGGGATGAGTTCTTCTGAGCTTCTGCTTCACAGGCACGTACTCAGGCTTCAAAGGCAGGAAATGTTGCACAATATCTGTATCTAGACCAGTCATGTCTTCATATGACCAGGCGAAGACATCGACATATTCTCGTAGCAACTCGATCAACCCCTTCTTAACAAATTCTTCCAGGAGTGCCCCAATCTTCACTTCTCGCACACAATCTTTAGACCCCAAGTTGACTGTTTCCAGATTCTCAAGATGCAGCTGAATGATCTTCTCCTCATGCTCAAGTAGACGGGTAATCTCGTCAGGAATCTCTTCAACATTATCTTCCTCCGCCTCAAATACAGGGAATTCAGAGTTGGGGGATGGTGTTGGATCATTATGTTCAATGGGTTTGATCAACCTGCATAATAATTTTGGATATAAAAGAGGTTTTAGAATTCAAACAACACAAATCATTATGCAGATGAAAAGATTGATTTTATTCTTATTTTTAGGGTTTTATGTGATCACCAATTTCATGCAAAAGCGAAAAGGGAAAATAATTGGAAAAACAAACATTTAACATGAATTTATTGAATGAAAATATCATTGTATTTATGCGCCAACAATGTCATCACTTCTCCTTTTGGCATGGGAGAAGGGTTTTTTAAACACAATGAACATTACTTTGATTTATGGATAACTGTCGGAATATCAACAGCGACCCAATTATTGCAGATCCCTCCAGGGATGATGAAATTGCCAGAATCCTCTTCGTCTTCTTCCAGAATGGCAGCAGCCTCTTCGTCTTGACCGGTGTGGATGAAACCACCACTCTTGAACAACCCTTGCTTGTTGAAGACACCAGAAGAATAGCCTATGCCAGCCCGGGATTTGTTGTCTTCTAGCTCAATAATTTGCCCCAAAACAGCAGTTGCACCATGCTCAATGGCCAAGTTTGCATCTTTATAGGAAGCAAATGAAGGAGTTCCCTTCTTAATAGGTTCAGCAATAGATAAAGCTTGGAACGGAGTTCCAACTTCATCCTCAGCATCTATATATGAGAAAGAAGACAAATGGCTAACCAGGAGAGCCTTTTCTCCCCCTACCACCACCAGCTTCTTATTCTTTACAAACTTCAGTTTCTGGTGTAGGGTGGATGTCACGGCGCCTGCCTCGTGAATCCATGGTCTGCCTAAGAGACAGCTATACGATGGGTGAATGTCCATAACCTGGAAGGTAATCTGGAAATCACTTGGTCCGATTTTGATTGGGAGATCAACCTCTCCAATCACAGTTTTGCGAGACCCATCGAAAGCCTTCACAACTACCCCACTCTGCCTCATGGGAGGCCCCTGATATGATAACTTCGCAAGAGTGGATTTTGCCAATACATTCAATGATGACCCAGTGTCCACCAGCACATTGGACATGGCGTCATCTTTGCAGCTTATAGATATGTGTAATGCCAAGTTGTGGTCTCTTCCCTCCTCGGGGAGATCAACATCACAAAAACTTAAATTGTTACAAGCGGTGATGTTTGCAACAATACTGTCAAATTGTTCAATTGTGACGTCGTGATCCACATACGCCACATCCAACACCTTCTGCAGAGCTTCTCGGTGTGGTTCTGAATTCATTAGCAATGATAATACAAAGATTTTGGATGGCGTTTGTAGAAGCTGATCTACAACGTTGTACTCACTTCTCTTGATGAGCCTTAGCATCTCATCACAGTCTTCTTTCGCATTGCCACTCGGGCCAGCAGAAGCAGGAGTTCTCAACGTAGAGGCAGGTTTAGCAACAAGTGTCGGATTCGAAGCGTTCGTAGCATTCCCAATCGGGCTTTCAGCATAATCAGCATTGTCGTTCCTTCGAGCGTCAGCTTGCGATTTCGGGGGGGCCGAGAAAACACGACCGCTGCGGGTTAGGCCGCTGACGTCGGTGATATTAACGACAGACGAAGAGGGCAGGGGCACCTCTTTCCCATTTTCCACTGCTACAGCATTGTAGCGATAGGGGACTGCCTTCTCAGAAGAGTACGGTATAGGGTCGGCTGGCTTAATAGTCAGAGCAGAAGAAACCTTCTGCTTGCCCAGCAATTGTCGAATATGACTGACGTATTTGACCTTGTACTTGTCAGGACAGCCCTGGACCATATTGACATATTTCCCATGCTCGGGCAATGGGTTCTTCTTCACATTCGGACCTACGTCCTCGAAAAACAAAATCCCGCTTCTCACTAGGTCTTTCACCTTGGTCTTCAAGGGATAACAATTCTCCACATCATGTCCGGGAGCGCCGGAATGATATACGCAGTGAAGCTCAGGCTTGTACCACCATTGGGGGTTGGTAGGTATAGCCGGAGGGTCTCGTGGAGTAATTAACTTTCTATCAATCAAAGATGGATAGAGTTCAGCATAAGTCATCGGAATTGGATCAAAGGTGACCTTCTTCCTCTCGTAGCTGGTGCTGGTATTGTTGTTGTTGTTTCAAGGCTGATAGGCCTGTTGTTGTGGACGCTGCTGTTGTTGCTGATATTGTTGAGATTGTTGTTGTTGATAATGTTGGGCTTCTCTGAAAACAGGTGCTATATGAGCCACCTGATGCTGGTTGTTAATGGGGCGGGCAATCTTCCTCTTCACAGAGGGTCTTCTCTTGACATGGGAAGACACAGCATGTGCCTCTCCCTCCTTCTTCTTTGCAAAGTTTCCATATCTCTTTGCTGAAGAGCCTTCATCTCGAGTCAAACGTCCTTCACGGACCCCCTCTTCCAGTCTCATTCCCATATTCACCATCTCGGTGAAGTCTGAGGGAGCACTGGCTATCATTTTCTCATAGTAGAATGAACTCAAGGTCTTCAAAAAGATCTTGGTCATCTCTTTCTCCTCAAGGGGTGGCACTATCTGAGCTGCCAACTCGCGCCACCTCTGGGCGTATTCTTTGAAGGTCTCTTTCTCTTTCTGGGACATTGCCCTCAGCTGGTCCCTATCAGGAGCCATATCCATATTATATTTATATTGCTTGATGAAGCCCTCACCAAGATCGTTGAAAGAGTGGATGTTCGAACTTTCCAGACCCATGTACCACCGGAGAGCGGCACCGGACAGACTATCCTGGAAATAGTGGATGAGTAATTAGTCATTATCAGTCTGCGTCGACATCTTGCGGGCATACATTACAAGATGGCTGAGAGGGAATATGTTTCCCTTATACTTCTCAAAGTCAGGTACTTTGAATTTAATAGGGATCTTCACGTTGGGCACAAGGCACAACTCAGCAACACTTTTACCAAAGAGGTCCTTCCCCCTCAGAATCTTCAGTTCCTTGCGAAGCTCAAGGAATTAGTCTTTCATGTCATCCATCTTCTCATAAACATCTGGACCTTCAGATGGTTCAGAATGGTAGATGGTATCTTCAACTCTTGGTAATGTATGCACAACGGGAGGTGGCACTGAAAGGACCGGGCTAGATGCCGGCAAAGAAGAAAGAGTAGGAGCAAAACCCTCTGGCACAAAATTGGCGGGCATTCCCCACGGGAACCCGGCCGGCATAGATGGCGCAAAGTGGGCTGTTGCAGCAAGCACAGTAGAAGTTGCGATCTCAGAAATGACCGTCCTCTGGGGAGGAATTGAGGGTGTTGGGGAAGACTAGCTCTGGGCATCCATGAATGACTCCATCAGGGCAGTCAATCTGGCTACTTCCTCTTTCAAATCGTGGTTCTCTTGTTCCAAATGATCCATCAGTTTCGATGAGTTGGCTCTGGTGTAGTACCGGTGAGTCAACTTGTCTTCAAAATAAATGAAGAACACAGAGTTAGACCATAGGACAAGAAGCCTGGAGCAAAACCTGCTTATGCACATGATGCATGCAATGCTTGTGCATATGATTTGTTTTTATTTATCAGAGGAACTTTTAGAGTTCTATTTGCGAATGTTGGAAATATTAAACATTTATCACATATGGAAATATCTCATCAATAATATCTGGAGATATTTTGACACCAAAGAAGTACAGTTTCGGTAACCAAATATAATACAAGAGAGAAGGAAAATGATCATCCTATGGATCCCTAGAAGCAATCATCTAAAGCTCTGGACACAGGAAGATAAGATGCACGAAGCCTTTTCACCTCCTCTTCATAGGCTGCCTCCATATCTGCCTTCTCTTTGGCAAGTCGATCGTACTTCCTCTTTCAAAACTTGGAAGACTGAGGAAGTAGAGAAGTCCATGCATCATTAGGATCATCAATAACCTGATTCTCGAGGAACTCTATCAAAGCATCCTTCTCCTTGATTAGGTTTGCATTATGAGAGATCACCAAGCAAATTTGATTATATCATACTTTGTTTTTCATTATTTACCAACCAAAATACCAAAAATATGTCAATGTATAATTTGTTGCTTTTGTAGGTAATGTGTCTGTCCATCAATGCCTCATCAAGCTCATATCTAGGGTTTCAGGCTGTATCATGTACACATCCTTAAGATCATTCCCATTAAGGAAACAATTTTGACATCCATCTTCCATATTTCATAATCATGATATGCAGCGATAACAAGTAAAATTCGAAAAAATTTAAGCATTGCAACTGGTGAAAAGGTTTCATCATAGTCAACCCCATGAATTTGTTTATATCCTTTTGCAATCAGTCTTGCCTTATAGGTATGTACCTTACCATCCATGTCAATGTTCATTTTGAATACCCACTTGCATCCTATAGGGTTAACTCCTACAGGCGGCTCTACCAAGGTCCAAACTTGGTATGTGTACATGGAATCCATTTCAGATTTCATGGCTTCTAGCCATTTCTCAGACTCAAGACCAGTTATGTCCTCTTGGTAGATCACAGGCTCATCTTGATCCATGAGTAATACATCACCTTGATCATTTATGATATATCCATATCTCTCAGGTAGGTGATGTATCCTTCAGTAAGACCCCAATTTTGACCCCTAAGATCCCTCATGCTATCTCATCATTTGCATTAGCCTTGGGATCACACCTTGGCATCCTCCTTACCCTCATTCGTTGGGTTTGCATTAGGAGAGATCACCAATCGCATTTGATTGTATCATACTTTGTTTTTCATTATTTACTAACCAAAATACCAAAAATATGTCAATGTATAGTTTGTTGCTTTTGTAGGTAGCGTGTGTCTCCACCAATGCCTCATCCAGCTCATATCTAGGGTTTGAGACCCTCAATGCAAGGATAATAATGAGTAGATGGTCCACATTGACTATATACATCATATATGGATCACCATGGTCTTCACATATCATTTTGATCAAGAAATCATCAAGAGTTTGAAGCTTGTTTGCCTCAACAAGTTTCTTCATCATTTGATCAAATATATAAATGTATACTTCATATTACATCATCTTATACATATATGATCCTCCATGAGTTCAAAATATCAAGATAACTTCAAGTTTGCAAGTTGGTTCAAGGTGGTTGACTAGAGAAAGTCAACTGGTCAAAACTGGGGTTCCCTAGACCCTATATCCTACATTTTTTTGTCATATTAAAATGATTCCAAGATAAACGTTACTCATTATGACATTTCAAAAAACTTTCATGTTGAAGTCAAGATCTAGTTTTGCTTGTAAAGTCATTTTTTATGGTGAAATATTATAGGTAATTTTGTCTTAACCCTAGTTAGGAGGTCAATTTCTAAGGACCATAACTTGCTCAATTTTCATGATATCAAATCCATTAAAGTTCCATGATTAAATTCAAGATGTCCTCTTCAGATTTGATGTTTGGAATAAGTTCAAATTAAACTTGTAAATGCATGTTCCAAGAGAAAACATTATAGGTCATTTTGGGCCATTACCATTGAACAAGTGATTTTACTCAACTTCTAAAATGCATAACTCCTTCATGCCAAATCCAAATGAGGTCAAATTTGTTACCCAATTGAATTTCATTGAAATATATACAACTTTTATGAAGGAACTTTTTCCATTTTAAGTCCATAGAAAAAGTAATTCAATGTGGAAGAAGTGAACATTTGACTTGGTACTTAGAAAATTTTCAAATATGTTTGATTTCCCAAACTTCCACCTCAAAATTCTTCATTATCCAAGCTTCAAATTGAAAAAATTTTCAACATTAAAGTTGTTCCCCTTGATCTTACCTTTCTAAAAAGTCCAACATCATCTAATTTGGACAAAGAATGAAGTACTTTCACATGGGTTCTTTTCAAAGGACCATTTACAGGGTTTCATGTTCACATTTCAAATTCAAATGCATGGCCATATGACATAATTTCAGCATGATACACAAGCATTTTTGGACCTGAATACATCACTTGATGGGCCTATCACACGCTCATGCAAGCATGCAAGGTGAATTGCTAAATTTAGCAAATTTTGGAAGTGTGTGGAAATGAATCACATTGGCTATAAATACAACCCTCATGGCTCAAAATTGAGGACCTCATTCCCAAGCTTTGAACCTACAATCCAAACCCTCACCATTAAAGGATAATCTTGAAGGTTTTCATTTGAAAATTTAGCATCAAATCTCATTCGGTTTTGAGATTGAAACTCCAAGAGTCCAAGCCTCTCTTTGATCTTAATCACTTCCTACAAGCTTCTGAAACCAAGCAAAGCACAATTGGGATCAAGATCAAGCAAGGTTAAAGCTCCTTCGAAGGTAATTTTTCATAATTTTCATCTCTTAGATTCTCCCTCAATTCTTCATTATTCTTTCTGATATTTGGTTGGTTGAAGTCCTACCAATGTAGGCAACAAGATTGAGTTGCTTTGAAGCCAAATCGAAGAAACTCAGTTTATGATCCTCAAAATTCAAATCCCTGTATCTTTTTATATACTTGGAATTATAGAAAATTGAGGCCAGATTAGAGCTCCTGGGCATTTGTTCTGTAAATCCATGTCCTTGTTTTTCATTTTGGTCATGGTTGGTGGTGGACCAGTCTGGTGAGGTCCACCTGAGAAGAAGACCGGGGCCCTAGCTCCGGTGATGTGTTGGCAATGTCTTGAACCATCAAATCTTCCACCTATCTTCTAATGTTAGCCATATGTTTTAATTACCACGCGTGTACACGCATTGACTGAAGTGTTGGAGGAATGCGCGCTTCTGGCCATAAGATATGCCACCTCAATTAATGACGGAGATCAGATGGCTCTTGTTTTTTTGTATTTTCTGATTTTTAATTTAATTGCTTTATTTAGTTTAATTCATAATAATTTCATTTTTAATCCCAAAAAAATATGGGACTTTCATCAAAAATCTTTAAATATTTTTCTCTTTCATATTCTGAATTAAAATTATTTTTGGATTAATTTTGATATTTTTCATGAATTAAATGTTTTTGTGTATATTTTTAATTGTTTAAAAATACTTCTGACTTTTCAAAAATCATGAAAAAAAATTCTAAGGTCCTTTGACCTTGTTTGACCTAGGATAAATGTCTTGGCCATTTATTTGGTGTTTTGAAGAGATTTTAAGTTTTGACCAAATTAAATTGAATTTTAATTCATTTTTAAATTGATTTTTAATTGATTAATTGTGTAAAAATTATGTTGAGCCATTTTTATGGTCTTGTGATGTTTGACTATTTGTTTGGACCTTGATCAAGGTTGATTTGAATTTTGTTGGATTAAAATCATTGGATTTAAGGGAATGATGAAATGTACATTATACCAAATTGTAGCGGGGTATTCGTTACCATTAGAGATATTGACTAAATCCAAGGTAAACCATACAAGTCGAGTCGCCACCGCACTTCTATTTATCCAAAGGAATGGTTAGAAAGCGAACAAAAACCTAAAAGTTTTATCGAATCACAAACTAGTAAAAATGTTAGAGATCGGGGTAAGGGGGTTGGTTATGCAATGGCAAGGTTTTAAGCACCCAAAACATCCTAGGTACTCCTAGGGAGCCCTTTTCATATTTGTTGTAAGGTTGGTATTTTGTGAAAAAATTATTTGTGCAAACATGATTGAAGAGATGAGAAGAGAATATACAAGTTTATTTACATTTTGTGTTTGGATGGATGTGTAAGACCCCAATTTTGGCCCTAAGATCCCTCATGGCCCATATCATATCATATCATGGCCTCAAGGATCATTGCATGCCCTAGCTTCCCTCCTAGTGGGTAGTTTGCCTTGTGGGTTGATTTCTTGATCACCAAGCATGTTTTGCATTTGTATATCTTTGCTTTTCATATGTTTACTAACCAAAAAGTACAAAAATATTGTCAGTTTAACCCTGTTGCTTGCAGTTGAAGCAATCATCAGCAATTAGGTCAAAGACAGTCAACAGTCAGTCAAAGCAATGGATGGTGGCCATTCTTGCAGAATTTGGGCACCATGATCAATAATCAAGAGTTCATATATCTTGGGACATCATTTGAAATCAAGTTCTCAAAGATTTAGGGTTTGGAATTCATCAGAAGGTGCTTCAGTCATCCAAAACCTTAGAAAGTCAAACTTGGTCAACTGTCCATTTAATCAGTGATTTGATGATGGGATTTGGTCTGAGAGGTCTCATTCATGCCTATACAAGCTTCATATATCATGTCAAGCATCCACAGTGAAGAAAATGAAGTCAGACAAGAAATTTCCAGAAATAGAAAGTTGACCTGTAATTCAAATTTGCCAAAAATGGAAACTTCTTGACCTTAAACTTGCATCATGATACAAGCTTCAAATGAATTTTTGCCCAACATGAAAGTTGAAGATCTTGTTCTCCCATTTCCAAAAAGTCCAAGAACACTCAATTCCCATGTATGGTTGGCAAGTTATGATCAATTCAATTTCAAAAATTTGTGAACTTCAAATGGCCATATCTCATGATTCCTTTGGCCAAATTTGGTGGGGTTTTTTCCTACAAACTCCATTTAATCCTATCTTTCCAAAAATGTCATCATCATGCACCAAAACATTACAAATCAAAATGGCCTTTTTGGACTTACATAATTTATTTTCAAGTGAGGGTGAAAAGTGAATTTTTAAATTAACCAATTCCAATCCATTTTTCCATTTGGATAAGTTCTGAATTGACATTTTTGACATGTTACAAAGCACATTTCGTGCAGACTTACACCCCATTGCCAAGTTGGTGAAATTTAGCAAAATGACAAAAAATGCTTCATTTGAGCTAATCTTGTTTAGCACTTCATTAACCAACATTAAACAGATGTATATAACCTTATTTTCTGCACAACTAAACCCTAGCAGCAGCCTCAATCGAACAGAAAAACTTCCATCCTCTCACTTTTGCATTTTTGCACATATTGCATTTTCTGCCAAAATCTCAAAAACCCTCGAACAACCTTCATTGTTTCTTCATTTGGACCTCATTTGGGAGTGTTTTCGAGCACCAAATCTCGACTGTACAGCATCTTCAAGTTCTGTTTCTTCAAGCTTCCAACAATGGCCAAAATCGATTTGAGTATTTCCAGGAGTTGCTGAGCTAACCTACCTCAAGAATCCATCATTGTAGAGCATAAGGAAGATCTGTTTCAAGGCAAAACATCCAAATAACCACTGTTGCTCCATTTACTTCAAATCCAAGTAAGATTTCGACCCTCTCTATTTCAAAAATCATGCTATGTTTAGGGTAGATCTCTTGATGCTGATTCCAATGAACCTTGAACCATTGAAAATGATTAACTATGTTAAGAGAAATCTGACTTTGAAGTTCTATGTTCAAACTTGTTTTGTTGATTTCTCTTTTGTGTGCTCGAATTAATGATAATGGATGTTGGATTATTATTATGCTTGGTGTGCTGAATCGATTGCCATATTTAATTGCTGTTTCTGGGATAAGTTGTTTTTCGCGATGGTTGTTAATGATGAACATTGATGCTACAGTAAAACCCTAAGAAACATTTCCCAGATTTTCATTTTTTAATGCTGTTGGCTGTTGTGTGTATCGTATTTGCATGGGCGTACTGTTTCGTTAAGCATGCTACCATTTTCTACCTGCCACATCACCACCGATGCGCACCGTTTCATTTATTTGCGCACAGTAACTTGTTTTCATTTCATGAAATATGATTTAGTCTGTGGTTTATTAACTTGTTTTCATTTCATGAAATATGATTTGGTCTGTGGTTTATTTTGTTTTGCATGCACAACATTATTCCTTTGCCCATGGCGAATTGTAGCAGGACACATCCCCAGGTGCTACGCACCGTTTCACTTAATTAAACCAACAATTACCATAATGCCCTACGGTTTATTTAATTCAAATTAAAACCAATTCATTTCAATGCTTATTTCATTTTGTTACTTCATTTTACAAAATTCATTTCTCACTCATTTTAACTCCAAAATTCATGCCAATTTTTTTATCATGTCCTGTTTGATGTCCACTACTTTATCATGATTTTTAATTATTTTTTTTGTGTGGCTGGATTTTTTATGGCATTAGGTTTCTTGACATGTATGCTCATTTTGTACCTTTTGCCATTCCTTTTGTGAAATAATGATGATGCATCCAATGATCCTGAAATTGTTTGTGGTTATTCTACACTCATTCATGTTCATTTTGGTGTAAAGTTTGTGCATTTATCATATGTGGTTTGTAAGATATGAATTTTAGAAGTAGGGTGTGACAATTTGTGTCACACCAATGATATGCAAATTCATGATTTTTGTTCACATGCTTCCTGACCTTCAATTAATGTGAAATTTTGCATGATCCTTCTCTTATATGTCTAGTTGATGTGTGAATTTTCCTGGATTTAATTGAGCCATTTCTTAATTGTTTGAGATTTTTCTTCTCTGCCTAGTCAATTGTTGACTTTGTGTGGCATGCCTTGCCATTTCATTTGGGAAATTCTCATATCTTATTGTATGATCATGAAATTTTACATGTGCATACTAGACATCTTGAGCTTTGCATTGGTGTTGATCCCATTCATTTCTCATCTGTTTTCATTTAGTTATGATTTTTTGAAGTTGATACATGTATGTTTGACTTCTTTGTGCATGCTTGAATGTGTGTTGACTTCCTGATTTTAATTGACCATCTTCCCATGATCCAAATGAGTTGAAATTTTATATGTATGTCATGTTATGGATTGTGGTTGGGCATGAATTATTTCATGATTTTTGGAATTGTTTATGTTTGCTTTTGAGCTAAGTCTTGCTGTTGACTTCTATATGCTCTCATTTGCCATGCTTTGCATTCTTTTGCTTATGAAATCATATTGATGCATGATATGAACATGAAACCAATTGGGTTGGCTTCTTAAATGTTTGAACTTGACTTTGGTTGACTTTCATTTGCTGTTTTGACTTTTATCATTTATTTTTGACCCTAGGCTTGCCCTAGTGGTCTCTTGGCTTATGTTGAGTTCATTTGTTTCAGGTTAAGCATTTGCCTCAAAGAAACCATTGCCAATTTGATTGAGCTTGATTATATATCATGTGCTAACCTTTGTTTTGTAGGTGGTATGATTCATATTATTTGAGTCTTGTGCTTTGCACACCTGTTTCTCTGTGTTGACTGTTGAGTCCATTCCTTCTGATTTAAACTGTTGAACTGTGTACTGACTTGTTTGACTATTTCAGGTACCACTTAGTTGCTTAGTTCTTTGAACTTGCTTTGCTTTGCTATTTAGCAATTTGCTTTGAGGTAATCCCTCTTTCTTCATGTAGTCTGGAGACCCGGCCTGTTATTTGGCCGGGCAAACTGTCTGAAGTCCTCCTTAAGAGGCAATGCTTGTGTGTGTTTAATTTTGTCCCAAGCAGGAAAAGTCCTTCAAGTAAGGCAATTGGTAGATCAAAGGGATAAGCAACCTATCCCCTACTATTCAGTGAGTCTTCTCATTGCTCCCATTACATGGTTGTAGCATTGAGATCAAAACCCAAGATCTATTGAGTCAATAATTTGTGGAGAGAGTTCCTACTTTCTGAACTCCTACACCTTCTGATATTTAAATGCTCTCCCTGATCAGGGATAAGAGCAATGAGGCACACCCTTCATCTCCTTTCATCTGCTTCACCTTAGCCTCTCAATGGCAGGGTTAAGAGCAAATCTTTTACCCTATTCCAGTTGGCCTCAGTGCCTAACCCTCTTGTGTGAGCCTCCTTGTTTGGCTATAGAGTGTGCTGTTTGTTTCTCATTGATTAATTGATTACTTCATATGCACATGTTTGCTTGCATGCTTTGTGCACTCATCATCATTTACTGCTCATTAATGCATAATCATCTCATTTGTCTTTGTGACTTGTCATTGTTGTTTACCCATTGAGGACAATTGTAAGTCCATTTCTTTGGCCATTGCTCCTATGATATGGAAGTGAGTTGTAAGACCATCACCTTGGCCACTCATCTCATCTTTGCTTGATGCATTTGATTGTATGTGAGGTTGCAATTGTAAGTCCCTGTAAGTTGGCATTTGCTTTCCTATGATCATATTGTTGCTTTTGTTCTTGTATGTGAGGATGCAATTGTAAGTCCCTGTAAGTTGGCATTTGCTTTTCCTATGATCACATGTTGCTTTATTTGTTTGTATGTGAGGATACAACTGTAAGTCCCTGTAAGTTGGCATTTGTATTCCTAGGACCATACTGTGGAGGTTAGAGTAAGCCCAGACAGATTGGCATCTGACATCCATGTCTTGCTTTTGTTTGTTTATGTGAGGTTGCAACTGTAAGTCCCTGCAAGTTGGCATTTGCTTTCCTATGATCATATGTTGGATATTGGTGTAAGCCCAGACAGATTGGCATCCAGTATCCAAGTTTCATTTTGTTTTAGGAGATTAGTGTAAGTCCATTGAGTGGCATCTGATATCCATTTCTGTTTTAGGAGACTGGTGTAAATCCATCTATTGGTATCCGATATCCACCTTTTATTTCTTTGCTTGAGGAGATTAGTGTAAGACCATTGAGTGGCATCTGATATCCAGTTTTATTTTAGGAGATTGGTATAAGCCCAGTGATTGGCATCCGATATCCGCTTTTGTTGACTTTCTTCTTTGTTTGTTTGTTATTATCCATTGCTATTCCAAAGGACACACTTGAATCATCTCCCATATGATTTCAAGAAGTGAACCTTCTAAGAAGTTTTACAATCCATCTCCATCCATTCATCCTCATTATGTCCTAAACCTTTTCACACATTGATTTCAAACTTGACATTGATATTGTGCAAACATCTTCATGCTTTTTTAACTAAAAACCTGGGACTCAAGTCCTTGACTTTTTTTCAAAACTCCATTTCATAATACTTCTTTGAATCAATCTTAATCATACTTTGACTTCATTTTCATAATCACAATCAATTAACTTCACTCATTCACTTGTTTTGGCTTTGTCCATTGTTAATCTTTTCATGCATTAGCCATAGGTTTCAATTATCTTTGTGGTTGATGCAAATCTTGCCTATCCTTAGTGAGTCGACAGTAAGACTTCCGTACTGAAAACAGGGCTAACCCCTCTAGTACGTCGAAGCTATCCTCGCATGGTGGATGTTGGTCTTGGTCGAGTGTTCTCCCATTGATAATGAAAAGCCTCAGTGCTTGTGTTTAAAATTGAATCCACCAACTTTTGGAAATCCTTTAGCCGAACTACGGCGTTTTGATCCTTACCTTTGATGGAAGGTACGTAGGCAGCGGGTTCATCCGTTCAAACCCAATAAAAGCTGTACATTCTTTTCTCATCATCCCAATCATGTTTGCACAATATTTATGTCATATCAAATAACAATTTTTACAACAAGTGTGAAAAGGGCTCCCTAGGAGTACCTAGGACGTGATGGGTGCCTAACACCTTCCCATTGCGTAATTTACCCCTTACCCAGAATCTCTGATCTTTTTATTAGTTTTCTACGTGTAAAACTTCTTAGGCTTTTGTTCGCTTTTTAGCCAATCCTTTGGATAAATAAAAGTGCGGTGGCGACTCGAAATTTCATTGTATCTCTTGCTTATGGTTTAATCGATAAATCATATGGCGACGAATACACCGCTACAGAAAAGTGGCGACTCCACTGGGGAAAAATAAACGAAATCGATCCTTGGTGGTATTGCCTACTTTTCACCCTTGTTGTGCTATATTGTTATTTGTTATTTGACATATTTTTGTACAATTTGGGATCACTGTATTGATTGTAATGTTTGAATTGCTTGATATACAATTGCTGTTTGCTTTGGTGATCTGTGAGACGAGTTCTATACCCGAACTCGAGTGCACTCTAGGATAGGAGAATGGCATAGTCTTGTTGACTGGTGTGGAGTATTCCTTAGCCAGTTGACTTGCAAGTCCATTCACTTGGTGGAGGTCATGTTGAACTAATAATGTCACACAAGTTATTTGTGGTTAGGCATTATTCTTTCAATCATGTGCCGCAGAAGCCAAGGACCGTAGTTTACCAAACCCATCTTGGCCTATTTTTAGGACCGTAGTGCGGAGGTCGTTCAGATGTAAGTTCTGATACGATTGTTACGCGATACTACACTCATAAGAGTTTCTCTTGAGAATATTCTTGGAATACGAGTATTCGTTCCTCCGATAATATTCGAAAGATGGAACGATGACTATGGGAACCTCTGATAGAACATGTCTGGCAGGTTTAAACCCTAGTACACTCCCTTTGGGTGGTTCTTAACCGAGACTCCATGCTCGTGACTCTCAACAAACCCGTGATTCGTGGTTGAGTCGTTCAAACATTGTTAATATCAATGGAACCCGGATCAGGTGTAAAACCTAAAATCCACCAAAGCGGCTGGTTGATATTAAGGATGTTAGAGTCGGTTCATGTACCGTTAATATCAATGGAACTTGGGTGTCGATAAGGTGAAAACCTAAATCCACCAAAATGGATGATTGATATTAGGGATACAATGAGCTTTCCCACGACCTTTGTTTGGTGTGCTTTGCTTGATCCTTGAGTGTGTTTGTTGCATTCATACATTCACGCATTCATCCGCATTCATGTCATCAAAAGAGAAGATTTTCAAGGAACTTAAAGGGTTTATTTGCAAAATTTTCAGACATGGAAAGACCAAAGAGGCATACAAAGAAGTACAACTTCAAGCAGCCCGATGTAAAAGAGTTAAGGAATCTGACATCATATGTACTAGATCCCTTGGGTTTCAAAGCTCGCTATGGGAAGCTCCTACCTCTGCTCACCACTCAGGTTGACGAAGGATTGATGAGTACTCTGGCTCAGTTCTACGATCCGTTGCATCATTGCTTCTTATTTCCGGATTTCCAGTTGTTGCCGACTTTGGAAGAATACTCTCACCTTATTGGGATTCCGATTCTGGATCAAGTGTCGTTCAGTGGCTTAGAGAGTATTCCATCTGCTCGAGAGATTGCTAGTCTGTTGCATATAGATGAAGATCTGATTAGAGCTAATCTGACTACCAAAGGCGGAATTCAAGGTTTCCCTTCCGAGTTCCTCATTGCCCAAGCTACCTTTTATGGGAAGGCCATGAGTGAGGATGCCTTTGAGGCTCTATTTGTGCTGCTCATCTATGGATCGGTGCTATTTCCCAACTTTGACAAGTTCGTGGACATGAACGCCATTAGGATCTTTTCAGTTCTTAATCCAGTTCCGACTTTGTTGGGCGATGCATATGTCTCCTTGCACCTAAGGAATATGAAGAATGGAGGAGTCATTGTCTGCTGTTTACCCCTGCTGTACAAGTGGTTTATTTCGCACTTGCCGCAGACAGTTGCTTTCAAGGAGAACAAGGGATGTCTACGGTGGTCTCAGAGACTCATGTCTCTCACCAATGATGATATCACCTGGTATGATCGCGTGTATGATACCGTTCAGATCATCGATTATTGTGGGGAATTCCCTAATGTGCCTCTTCTTGGTACATGTGGTGGGATTACCTACAATCCTATTCTTGCACGTCGTCAGCTTGGGTTCCCCCTAAAAGATAAACCTAATAACATTCTGTTGGAAGGTGTGTTCTTTCAGGAGGGTAAAGATCCCCAAGGCTTGAAAGCCAGATTTGTCCGTGCATGGCGCAGTATTCACAAGAAAAGTAGGAATGAATTGGGTCCGAAGAACTGCATTGCTTTGGAGCCATACACCTCTTGGGTCAGACAGAGAGCTGCCACCTACCTGATGCCGTACGATCATCCGAGACCTACACTGTTGGATGCGGCTGGGCCTTCAACCCTCCCTACCCAACGTGTAGAGGAGTTGAGAGAAGAAGACCTTTCGCGTGCTTGGATCCGTGAAAGAGAGGAATTGCTGCAGCAGCTCAAAGATAAGGATGCTATGATTGAATTTCTCGAGCACCGAGTGATCGACGATCCGAACGACACTTGGACTTCTCTGCTTCCTCAGTCATCCAAATTCTGGAAGAGGAGGTATGATCGACTTGCAAAGGAGAAAGCTGATATGGAGGCTGCCTATGAGAGAGAGATCAAGAAGTTATGCACTTCTCGTCCTCCAGCATCCCGAGCTGTTAGGGATCCATAGGATGTCATTTACCTTTTCTCTTTGTAATTTAAAATGCTGTACTTTTTGTCTTGATGTATTGAATGAAATATTTTCCATGAGGAATCAAAAATGCTTAAATTAATCAAAATATTGCAAATAATACCCTAAGGGTTCCTTGAAAACAAAGCATTTGCACAAGCATTTCATGCATCATTCTTGCATAAACAGGTACCCTTTGTTTCTGGTCTTCTTGTCCTAACCTCTGTTCTTCATTTATTTTGAAGACAAGCTGATTCACCGGTATTATACACGAGTCAACTCTGCAAGAATCATGGAGCAGTTGGAACAAGAGAACAGAGAATTGAAGGAAGAGGTCGCCAGACTTGGCGCTTTGATGGAGCAACTCCTTGCCGCTCAGAATCAACCTGCTCCGACGCCTGCAACTCCTGCTCAGAGGACAGTCATTTCAGAAGTAGCTACTTCTACAGCGCCAGTCAGCGCCCATGCGCCCAATGCCATGCCGCCCGGGTTTCCTTGGGGCATGCCCCCAGGTTTTATGCCAGATATTCCTGCGCCAACCTTCGCTCAAATGCCGGCGTCTAGCTCGGTCCCTATCGCCGCTCCTCCTGTCGTGCATACCATGCCAAGGGTAGACGACATCATCTATCACTCCGAGCCATCTGAGGGCACAGACGTTCATGAAAAGATGGATGCCATGAACGATCAATTCCTTGAGCTGAGAAAGGAATTGAGGACTCTTCGAGGCAAAGACCTATTCGGCAAGTCTGCAGCCGAACTCTGCCTAGTTCCCGGTGTCAAGATACCGATCAAATTCAAGGTCCCGGACTTTGAAAAATACAAGGGGAACACCTGTCCACTTGCTCACCTGGTCATGTACGCCAGGAAGATGTCAACACAGACTGATAATGATCAACTCCTGATTCATTATTTCCAAGATAGTCTGTCTGGTGCTGCACTCAGATGGTACATGAGCTTGGACAGCGCCAACATCAGATCTTTCAATGACCTTGGCGAAGCTTTCGTCAAGCAGTATAAGTACAATGTCGATATGGCGCCTGATCGAGATCAACTCAGGTCCATGTCACAGAAAGACAAAGAATCGTTCAAGGAGTACGCCCAGAGATGGCGAGAGCTGGCAGCTCAAATCACTCCACCGCTGGAAGAGAAGGAAATGACCAAGATTTTCCTGAAGACTCTTGGCTCATTCTATTATGAGCGGATGGTAGCAAGCGCTCCTTCTGATTTCACCGAGATGGTGAACATGGGGATGCGTCTCGAAGAAGGTGTCCGTGAAGGACGGTTGGCTAAGGATGATAGCTCTTCCTCTAAACGATATGGGGCGTTTAAGAGGAAAGAAGGTGAAGCACATGCTGTTCAATCTCAGCCCAAACACAGAAGACCCTCTGTTCAGAGGAATCCTGCACGACATGCCAGTCATCAGCACCAGGAGGCTCACGTAGCACCCGTTTTCAAGGACAATACTCCTCAGCATCAGCAATATCAACATCAACAGTATCAGCATCAGCAACAATATCAACAACCGCAGTACCAACAACAACAATCTCGTCCACAGCAACAGGCTTACCAGCCTCGTGGGAGTACGAGTAATCAAGCAAACATGGGTTACGAAAGGAAGAAGATCAGTTTTGATCCGATTCCTATGTCGTATGCGGAGTTATATCCCTCTCTAATAGAGCGGAAGTTGGTTTCTCCGAGAGATCCTCCGGCTATACCGGTCAACCCTCAGTGGTGGTATAAGCCTGACCTACACTGTGTCTATCATTCTGGCACTCCGGGCCATGATATAGAAAATTGCTTCCAGTTGAAGACTAAGGTGCAAGACCTTATGAGAAGTGGAATCCTGAGTTTTGAGGACTCAAGCCCGAACGTCACCAAGAACCCATTGCCTGCGCATGGGAAATCTGTCAACATGATTCAAGAATGCCTTGGGAAGTACAAGGTCAAGTATGTCAGCCACATCAGGCAGTCGTTGGTTGAATTACATCGGATGCTGTGTCAGTACAGCTACTTGGAGCATAACCACGACAAATGCCGCGTTTGCTCAATTAACCGTTTGGGTTGCGACCAGGTCCGCGAAGAACTTCAGAAGTTGTTGAATGAAGGTACCATTGAGATTCTCCAGAATCGCAATGTTGATGAAGTTGAGCCTGAAGTGAATGTCATATCACCAGTGTTCAAGCTTCCCGAGCCAGTTGTTATCCGCTATAATAGCAACAAGCCGAAGGCTTCCCCTTCCTTGGTCATTAAACCAGCTGGCCCTGTGCCCTATTCATCTGACAAAGCTGTACCCTTCAGATACAATCCTGTTGCTGTCCAGGATGGGGTCGAAATGCCTTTACCTTCCACTTCCGTCACCAACATTGCTGACGTCAGTGGGTTGACCCGAAGTGGTCGTGTGTTTTCTGCGCCTCCAAAGGCTACTGTTTCTGAATCTGTTGAGCGCCCTGTGGGAACTGCTGTGAATGTTCAGAATCCGGCACTTGATGTCGCCAAACCCTCCTCGTCCGTACAAAAGACTCTTGTTTCTTCAGGTGGCCCAAGCGGCATTGTTGATGAAGAATCTGATGAGATGCTGAGGCTCATCAGAAAGAGTGAGTACAATATTGTAGACCAGCTTCTACACACGCCCTCCAAGATTTCTATTCTTTCTCTGCTGCTGAATTCAGAGCCTCATAGGGAGTCTCTGCAGAAAGTCTTGGATCTGGCGTATGTCGATCACGACGTCACCCTTGAGCAGTTTGATAGCATTGTTGCAAACATCACCGCTTGCAACACTTTGAGCTTTTGTGACGCTGATCTCCCTGAGGAGGGAAGAGACCACAACATGGCCTTACATATCTCCATGAATTGCAAATCTGATGCAATGTCCAATGTGTTGGTGGACACTGGATCATCTCTAAATGTATTGCCAAAATCCACACTCTCTCGTCTGTCATATCAAGGTCCTCCTATGAGGCAGAGTGGGGTTGTTGTGAAAGCATTCGATGGGTCGCGCAAGACCGTGATTGGGGAAGTTGATCTCCCAATCAAGATAGGACCAAGTGATTTCCAAGTTACTTTCCAAGTAATGGATATCCACCCATCATACAGCTGTCTCTTAGGCAGACCATGGATTCACGAGGCTGGTGTCGTGACATCCACCCTACACCAGAAGCTGAAGTTTGTGAAAAACAAGAAATTGGTTGTAGTAGGGGGAGAAAAGGCTCTCCTGGTTAGCCATCTGTCTTCTTTCTCGTACATTGACGCAGAAGATGAAGTTGGAACTCAGTTCCAAGCTTTATCTATTGATGAACCAATCGAGAAGAAGTCTCCTTCATTCACTTCCTACCGAGATGCGAAGCTGGCCATCGAATGTGGCGCAGTGGCTGGATTAGGGAAAGTGCTTGAACTTGAAGACAATAGATCCCGGGCTGGTATTGGCTATGGTTCTGGGGCATCCAATGAGCAAGGTCTGTTCAAGAGTGGAGGGTTCATTCACACCGATCAACCTGAAGAAGAGGAAGTTGCTGCCATCATTGAAGAGGAAACAGAAGACTTGAACAACTTTGTTATTCCTGGTGGTGTCTGCCACAATTGGGTCGCTGTAGATGTTCCTACAGTCATCCATAGATCAGAGTAATTGTTCATTTTGTTTAAAACCCTTCTCCCATGCCAAAAGGAGAAGTGATGACATTGTTGGCAGCATTTAATACAATGATGTTTTCATTCAATTAATGCATTGTTTAACATTTGTTTTTCCTTTGTTTTCACCTTTTGCCTTTCTGCATGAAATCAGTGATCACAAAAAACCATAAAAACAAAAAAAAAGCAAACATTCTTCATCTGCATAATGGTTTGCTTGTTTAAATGCTGAAGTTTTTTCCTTAACCAAATCATTATGCAGGTTGATCCTAAAACCCATTGAACATAATGATCCAACGCCATCTCCCAATTTTGAATTCCCTGTATTTGAGGCAGAAGAAGATGACGTTGAGGGGGTTCCTGATGAGATTACCCGTCTCCTTGAGCACGAAGAGAAGATCATTCAGCCGCATCTCGAAGACTTGGAAACAGTCAACTTGGGGTCTGAGGATTGTGTTCGTCTGGTGAAGATCGGGGCACTTCTTGAAGAGTCTGTCAAAGAAGATTTGATCAGTTTGCTACGAGAATATTCAGATCTCTTTGCTTGGTCCTATGAAGACATGCCGGGTTTAGATACAGATATTGTGCAACATTTCCTGCCTTTGAAGCCTGAGTGCGTGCCTGTGAAGCAGAAGCTCAGAAGAACTCATCCGGATATGGCAGTAAAGATCAAAGAGGAAGTTCAGAAGCAAATTGATGCGGGGTTTCTGGTGACTTCTACATATCCTCAATGGGTGGCCAATATTGTGCCTGTTCCTAAGAAGGACGGAAAAGTCCGCATGTGCGTTGACTATAGAGATTTGAATAAAGCTAGCCCAAAAGATGATTTTCCTCTACCACACATTGACATGTTGGTAGACAATACAGCTAAATTCAAAGCCTTTTCCTTTATGGACGGATTTTCTGGATATAATCAAATCAAGATGGCACCAGAGGATATGGAGAAGACAACATTCATCACACCTTGGGGAACATTCTGTTATCAAGTGATGCCCTTCGGTTTGAAGAACGCCGGAGCCACGTATCAACGAGCTATGACTACCTTGTTTCATGACATGATGCATAAGGAGATCGAAGTCTATGTGGATGATATGATCGCTAAGTCCCGAACGGAAGTTGAGCATGTTGAGCATTTGTTGAAGCTTTTTCAGCGTTTGAGAAAGTTCAAACTTCGCCTGAATCCGAACAAATGTACATTTGGAGTCCGTTCCGGCAAATTGTTGGGTTTTATGGTAAGCGAAAGAGGTATTGAGGTTGATCCTGCCAAGGTCAAAGCAATACAAGAGATGCCTGCACCCAAAACTGAGAAGCAAGTTCGGGGTTTTCTTGGCCGCTTGAACTACATTTCCAGATTTATATCCCACATGACTGCCACATGTGCGCCGATATTCAAGCTCCTCCGGAAAGATCAGTCTCATGATTGGACCGAGGATTGCCAGAAAGCTTTCGACAGTATCAAGGAGTATCTGTCTGAACCTCCGATTTTGTCTCCGCCTGTGGAAGGAAGACCTCTGATCATGTATTTAACAGTTCTTGAAGACTCGATGGGTTGTGTACTCGGTCAACAAGACGAATCAGGGAAGAAGGATTTTGCTATATACTACCTCAGTAAGAAGTTTACTGATTGTGAGTCTCGGTACTCTACACTTGAGAAGACGTGTTGTGCTTTGGCTTGGGCTGCTAAGCGTTTGCGCCAGTACATGATAAATCATACAACCTGGTTGATATCCAGAATGGATCCAATTAAGTATATCTTCTAGAAGCCTGCTTTAACTGGGAGGATTGCCCGTTGGCAGATGTTGTTGTCTGAGTATGATATCGAGTATCGAGCTCAGAAAGCTATCAAAGGTAGTATCTTGGCTGACCATCTAGCGCACCAGCCGATTGAAGATCATCAGTCTGTTCAGTATGACTTCCCTGATGAGGAAATTCTGTTTTTGAAGATGAAAGATTGCGATGAGCCTACACTTGATGAAGGTCCAGAACCTGGTTCCAGATGGACGATGGTGTTTGATGGCGTTGTTAATCAATATGGAAATGGAATTGGGGCAGTGATTATCACTCCTCAAGGTTCACACATTCCGTTTACAGCAAGGCTAACTTTCAAATGCACGAACAACATGGCGGAGTATGAAGCCTGTATAATGGGACTTAAAGAATGCATTGATTTGAGAATCAAGTATCTTGATGTCTATGGTGATTCGGCCCTAGTTGTCAATCAGATCAAGGGTGAATGGGAGACGAATCAGCCAAGTCTCATTCCGTACAGAGATTACGCAAGGAGAATTTCAACATTCTTTACAGAAGTTGAATTTTATCACATTCCTCGAGAGGATAATCGGATGGCAGATGCCCTTGCAACGCTTGCTTCCATGATAGTGGTCAGATGGTGGAATGATGTCCCCAACATTACTGTGATGCGCTTGGACAGACCCGCTCACATATTTGCAATTGAAGAAGTGAAAGATGACAAGCCTTGGTATTTTGATATCAAGAATTTCCTCCAGAACCAGGTCTACCCGCCTGGGGCATCTGTGAAAGATAGGAAAACTTTGAGAAGGTTGTCAGGCAGTTTCTACCTCAGTGGTGAAGTGCTGTACAAGAGAAATTTTGATATGGTTTTGCTCAGATGCGTGGATAGACACGAAGCAAACCTGTTGATGACTGAGGTCCATGAGGGTTCATTTGGTACTCATTCCAATGGACATGCCATGGCTAAGAAGATGTTGAGAGCAGGCTACTATTGGCTGACAATGGAGTCTGACTGTTGCAAGTATGTGAAGAAATGTCACAAGTGTCAAATCTATGCGGATAAGATTCATATTCCTCCGACACTCCTGAATGTGATTTCATCACCATGGCCTTTCTCTATGTGGGGAATCGACATGATTGGCATGATTGAGCCGAAAGCATCCAACGGACATCGGTTTATTCTCGTAGCAATTGATTACTTCACCAAATGGGTTGAAGCCGCTTCGTACGCGAATGTAACCAGACAGGTGGTCGTGAAGTTTATCAAGAACCAGCTGATTTGCCGTTATGGTGTGCCAGAGAGGATCATTACTGATAATGGATCCAATCTGAACAATAAGATGATGGATGAGTTGTGCGCTGAATTCAAGATTGCACACCATAATTCCTCTCCCTACAGACCCAAGATGAATGGGGCTGTTGAAGCTGCTAACAAGAACATCAAGAAGATTATCCAGAAGATGACTGTCACATACAAGGATTGGCATGAGATGCTGCCATTTGCTTTGCATGGATATCGTACGTCTGTACGCACTTCAACAGGGGCAACCCCTTTCTCTCTTGTTTATGGCATGGAAGCCGTTCTCCCAGTAGAGGTGGAGATCCCATCAATGCGAGTCTTGATGGAAGCCAAGTTGACTGATACCGAATGGATTCAGAGTCGGTATGACCAGTTGAATTTGATCGAAGAGAAGCGATTAACTGCCATGTGTCATGGTCAGCTATATCAGCAGAGAATGAAGAAAGCATTCGATAAGAAGGTCAAGCCTCGTGTGTTCCGAGAAGGTGACCTTGTGCTCAAGAAAGTTTTGTCTTTCGCGCCCGATTCCAGGGGCAAGTGGACTCCAAACTACGAGGGTCCATATGTTGTTAAGAGAGCCTTTTCAGGCGGTGCTTTGTTGCTTACAACAATGGATGGGGAGGACTTCACTCGTCCTGTGAATTCAGATGCAGTCAAGAGATACTTTGCCTAGAAAAAAAGTATATGCAAAAAAAAAAAAAAAAAAAAAAAAAAAAAAAGAATGGCCCGCTAAGTTGAAAACCGAAAGGGCGGCTTAGGCAAAAATGAGCGTCTCGGTGGAGAACCCGTAAGGGTAATCCAGGCAAAAATTAGAGACTAAAAAAGAGGATATATTTGCATCCCGCTAGATTGAGTACCTCACCCTGGGGCAATCTAGGCAAAAATTAGGGATTTGGCAAGTAACTGCATCCTGACAAGACTTTCTGTTCATCAATCGTCATTTCGTCAGAAGATTCTCGATTCGTCGTCAACTGAAGCTTCGGATACATCGAGATTCAAATTGGTAGAGAAAGGATCATTATGTTCAATGTAGCCCTCTTCCAATATATATCACTGATTTCAAATTTGTACAGATCTATGGAGTCTTGCCATTTGCAGACTACCATTCTATCAAATCAATTTGAGCTTTTTATCCAATTATTTGCACTCTTATTTGTTTCAATTCAACAAATGTTTTGCATGTTTTAAATTGATAAAATGTCATTGTTTTAAACAAATCAAATTTTTCAAAATTTTCGTTTTAAACAAAGTGAACATTCACAAGATTGAAAGGATACTCAAGAATATCTCAGTGCTCTCCCGAGGGTGGTATGATTTCCAACAGGTAAGACATTTGTTCATATTCCTGGTTTGGTTGTATCTTCTTTCTTCAGATCTTTGTTGGGGTTGTTCCCCAGTATAGCCGCAAGCAGAGTGTTGTTGAGGACTTCGTTTTTTCCAGCAGCAGTTTTCCCAGCATGGGTGTTTTCTTGTGAAGTTTCGGCGGTTGATGGTTTGTCATCTTGGTGCTCCGTCACTTTCTCCAGTGGGCCGTATGCCCCAGACTTTATTTGTCTCCTCACCGTCATGAGTAGAGCTGTTATTGATATCCCCATCGGAGTCGCGAGCAGAGTTGCGTTCATTCTTCCCAGTGCAGTTGCCAGCGGAATTGTCTGTTTCCTCAAAAAAAAAACGCTTTCTTTTTGAAGACTCGGTAAGTCAGTGGTTTGATACCCGGTACTTTACCTTCTCCCCGGCGAAGTCGTCTGCGGAATTGTTGCTATCTATCCATCAGAGTTTTTCTCTTCAGTAGAGCAGGATTTATTTTCCTACTCGATGTTTGTTTGGGTTGATATCCCGGTGTTTTCATCCATCTTTTCCTCAGCATAGTCTGCAGAGTGTTTGTTGTGGCAGTTTTGCCTGTTGAATACTCCTTCAATCCCCGGTATGGTCGGATGGTGGCTCTAGCCTCCAGTGAACGGATTAATTTCCTGACTGTTTGTGATCCCCAGTAGAGTGGCTTATATTGCAGAATCTACTTGTCGTGATCAGTTTACTTTGTATATTCTCCCCAAGTGGAGCGGTTCGTTGCAGAATCTACTTGTTTGATCTGTCCTCCCTCAGTGGCTTGTTCCCCAAGAGGGTAGCCGACAGTTTTCCCCAGTAGAGTTGCTTATGCAGTTAGATTCTATTTGGATGATATCATTCTCCCTCAGTGGGTTATTCCCCCAGCGGAGTTATGTGGATTTGCTTCTACAGCAGTTCGTGCTTGTGCGATGCACCTTTTGTTTCTCAGTTGACACTGGGATCCCCTGCAGATACTTTGGGATTTCTCTTGTTCCCCTACAGATTCGTCTTGGTGGCTGCTTTGCCCGTTGTGACTTTCTGTACCCTGATTGGGTTGTTTCCTGACATCTCTGATCCTCTGCTTCTCCAGCAGTACCCGCAGATCCTTGCTTTACAGCATGTAGATCTCCGCAGATTGGCTCTCCAGCTGGTTTTTCCCCTGGAAGTATAATACCGGACGTTTGGTTCCCGGACCTGTTGTGTTATAATTGTCTGTTTTGTCAGCATTCATCAAACATAAATCACGCATATTCATGCATATTCATAAACATTCAGATACTCATGCTGCATTGCTTGCCATATATCTTTTGTTTGTCGTGTCCCCTGCTATGGTGATATAGATCTCTTTATAGATCTCCCCAAGCAGATGTCGGGTGTTTAAAATCTCTCCATATAGAGTCAACCCCATAAGCAGAAAATGTTGTCTTTCCTTCTGCAGTTCCCCACTGAGATACATCCTCGTGGATGACGGTTTCTTCCGTTTCCTCCCAACACATATATTGGGATGGATTTTCCTATTTGAGTTACATCCTCATTAGGACATGTCTTTATTCAGTCCGTCTTTTCGGATTATTCCCGAATTGGCTATTTGACAAATGTCTTGTGCTTCCCAGTGGGTTGTTCCCCAGTGGAGTAGTTTTTGGGCCTCTACCCTCATACCGGTAGTTATAAGTCCTATTTCTCCTGGCTTTCTTGACAGAATTTGTGGTTATACACCTTTTATTCTCCAGCCAGAGTTTTGGTTTTCTACCCTCATACCGGTAGTTGTAAATCCTATTTTCCTGCTCTCCAGCAGTTTGTGGTTTGTTAAACCCTATTTTGGTTTCCCGTGCGGATTCGTGATTTGTTCTGTCCCCACGCGGAGTTGTTGGTCTTCTACCCCGTATTCGGTAGATGTAAACCCTAATTTTGTGGTTATCCCCACCAGATTTTGGCCCTCTGCCTACAAACCAGCAGTCGTAAGTCCTATCTTTGCGGTTTTTCTACCTACAAATCGGTAGTCATAAACCCTGTTTTCTCCACTTGCAGAGTTAACTTTGTTGTTCATCCCAACCGATGACAATTTCCCTTGTGGGTTATCTTCATCTAGTTCTTGATGTTGATTTTCCTTTGCTTGGATAAGTTGCTCAGATCAGCACTTATCTCCCCCAGCAAGTCTTTTGTGGATAATTGCCGTATGCTAGCAATTTTATCCCCAGTGGGTCCTTTCACCGTTTGCTAGTGATTGTGTTCCCCGGATCATTGGTTGTATATCAATGCATCCCCAGCAAGTCCCTGTGGATAATTGCCGGATGCTTGCAAATTATCCTCAGCAGATCGCCTTTCATTTACCCTTTTGTTGGTAATGTCTGTTGCTCCCTTTTGATTGGTCATCATTATATACTTAGTTTGGTATCCCGATACCTTTCTTTTCGGTTGATTTATCCTTTATTAACCCAGTAACCGGTTGTGGATAATCTTCCATGCGAGTATATTATTCACGGTCTGCCGGTAATGAATAATATATCTCATGCACTCTTCAGTCGAAGCCTTTTGTGTTTTCTCTATTGAGTAAGATTCGTTATTTCCCTTTGTGGAATCGAATATTTCTTTGTTGTCGGATAATTGCCGGATGCTTGCAATTTATCCCTTTGAGTTGTCTTTCGTTTACCCGGATGCTTGGTATCGATTGTCTCTCTATTGTGGTTAGTCACCTATTATATACCCAGTAACCGGTATCTCTGGTGTCTTTTCCTTTCGAGTGTATTATTCACGGTCTGCCGGTAATGAATAGTATATCTCATGCGCTCTTTAGTTGGAATCCTTTGTTGATTTTCCCCAACTGAGCAAGATTCGTATTCTTTGTAGAATCGAATAGCCATCCTTTAACCAGTTTGTGTTTTGGATGATGAGTGTTTTGGAAGTGAAAACCAATTCACGTTTTCGGTAGATCACCTATTATATACCCAGTAACCGGTATCCCTGGTGTTTCTTACCATGCGAGTTTATTATCTATGTTCTGACGGTAATAGATAATATATCTCATGCGAGTATCTTATCCACGGTCTGCCGGTAATGGATATTATATCTCGTGCACTCTTTGGGTTTGTGTCCCCAGTTGAGTAAGATTCGTTTTCCCGTTGTGGATTCGAATATCCATCCTTTAACCAGTTTGTGTTTTGGATGATGAGTGTTTTGGAAGTGAAATCCAATTCACGTTTTCGGTAGATCACCTATTATATACCCAATAACCGGTATCTCTGGTGTTTCTTACCATGCGAGTGTACTATCCACGGTCTGCCGGTAATGGATATTGTATCTCATGCACTCTTCGGGTTTGTGTCCCCAGTTGAGTAAGATTCGTTTTCCCGTTGTGGATTCGAATATCCATCCTTTAACCAGTTTGTGTTTTGGATGATGAGTGTTTTGGAAGTGAAATCCAATTCACGTTTTCGGTAGATCACCTATTATATACCCAGTAACCGGTATCTCTGGTGTTTCTTACCATGCGAGTTTATTATCTACGTTCTGACGGTAATAGATAATATATCTCATGCGAGTATTCTTATCCACGGTCTGCCGGTAATGGATATTGTATCTCATGCACTCTTTGGGTTTGTGTCCCCAGTCGAGTAAGATTCGTTTTCCCATTGTGGATTCGAATGCCCATCCTGTAAGTCGATTTGCTTTTTCAAGCCCTCCTTTCGGATGATGAGTGTTTTGGAAGTGAAAACCAATTCACGTCTTCGGATTTTATCCTATAAACAACCCAGTAACCGGTTCAGGATAATTTTCCTTTCGAGTATATTATTCACGGTCTGCCGGTAATGAATAATACATCTCGTTCACTCTTGGGTCAATCCTTTGTTGCTTTCCCCTCAGAGTAAGATTCGTATTCTTTGTAGAATCGAATATCCATCCTATAAACAAGTTTGCTTTTCTAGCTCTCTTCAGGATGATGAGTGTTTTGGAAGTGAAATCCAATTCACGCTTTGGTCGGTCACCTATTATATACCCAGTAACCGGTATCCTTGGTGTTCCCTCCTTTCTGCTCCCTATTATGACCTCGGTCCCCCTGTGGAGTCAGATTTTCCTGAGTTTGTTACCCTTATGCCTGGTAACATCTCATTTCTTTGGTGCTTCCTCAGTGAAATTTTCTTGTTGCTTCTTCCCAGGAGTCAGCTTGTGTCCCTCCAATGGATTTATTTTCCTTTGGAATTCTTTCCCCCCAGTGTGAGTCCTTCACTCCCCAGTGAGTTCTCCAGTCTGTTTTCTGTTATTTCCTAATCAGAGTCGTGTCTTGTTCACGCTGTGTCAGTTTTGTTTATCCCCAACTAGAGTCTTGTTAGAGTCTCTGTTCCTGGTGAGTATATTACTCCGATGGATGGTCTTTTCTTCTGTGTGAATCATATTCCCCGCAGAATTTGTGTCTTTTGCATGCATACACCTGCATCATGAGGTCTCTTAGGGACCAAAATTCGTCTCATTACTGTTATTTAAGCCCATTCTACCGCGTCGAGATGAAGATTTCTAAACTTCACTTCTCCGGCTAGAATGACCTTAAATAGGGGCATCTGTAAGACCCTAATTTTGGCCCTAAGATCCCTCATGGCCCATATCATATCATATCATGGCCTCAAGGATCATTGCATGCCCTAGCTTCCCTCCTAGTGGGTAGTTTGCCTTGTGAGTTGATTTCTTGATCACCAAGCATGTTTTGCATTTGTATATCTTTGCTTTTCATATGTTTACTAACCAAAAAGTACAAAAATATTGTCAGTTTAACCCTGTTGCTTGCAGTTGAAGCAATCATCAGCAATTAGGTCAAAGACAGTCAACAGTCAGTCAAAGCAATGGATGGTGGCCATTCTTGCAGAATTTGGGCACCATGATCAATAATCAAGAGTTCATATATCTTGGGACATCATTTGAAATCAAGTTCTCAAAGATTTAGGGTTTGGAATTCATCAGAAGGTGCTTCAGTCATCCAAAACCTTAGAAAGTCAAACTTGGTCAACTGTCCATTTAATCAGTGATTTGATGATGGGATTTGGTCTGAGAGGTCTCATTCATGCCTATACAAGCTTCATATATCATGTCAAGCATCCACAGTGAAGAAAATGAAGTCAGACAAGAAATTTCCAGAAATAGAAAGTTGACCTGTAATTCAAATTTGCCAAAAATGGAAACTTCTTGACCTTAAACTTGCATCATGATACAAGCTTCAAATGAATTTTTTCCCAACATGAAAGTTGAAGATCTTGTTCTCCCATTTCCAAAAAGTCCAAGAACACTCAATTCCCATGTATGGTTGGCAAGTTATGATCAATTCAATTTCAAAAATTTGTGAACTTCAAATGGCCATATCTCATGATTCCTTTGGCCAAATTTGGTGGGGTTTTTTCCTACAAACTCCATTTAATCCTATCTTTCCAAAAATGTCATCATCATGCACCAAAACATTACAAATCAAAATGGCCTTTTTGGACTTACATAATTTATTTTCAAGTGAGGGTGAAAAGTGAATTTTTAAATTAACCAATTCCAATCCATTTTTCCATTTGGATAAGTTCTGAATTGACATTTTTGACATGTTACAAAGCACATTTCGTGCAGACTTACACCCCATTGCCAAGTTGGTGAAATTTAGCAAAATGACAAAAAATGCTTCATTTGAGCTAATCTTGTTTAGCACTTCATTAACCAACATTAAACAGATGTATATAACCTTATTTTCTGCACAACTAAACCCTAGCAGCAGCCTCAATCGAACAGAAAAACTTCCATCCTCTCACTTTTGCATTTTTGCACATATTGCATTTTCTGCCAAAATCTCAAAAACCCTCGAACAACCTTCATTGTTTCTTCATTTGGACCTCATTTGGGAGTGTTTTCGAGCACCAAATCTCGACTGTACAGCATCTTCAAGTTCTGTTTCTTCAAGCTTCCAACAATGGCCAAAATCGATTTGAGTATTTCCAGGAGTTGCTGAGCTAACCTACCTCAAGAATCCATCATTGTAGAGCATAAGGAAGATCTGTTTCAAGGCAAAACATCCAAATAACCACTGTTGCTCCATTTACTTCAAATCCAAGTAAGATTTCGACCCTCTCTATTTCAAAAATCATGCTATGTTTAGGGTAGATCTCTTGATGCTGATTCCAATGAACCTTGAACCATTGAAAATGATTAACTATGTTAAGAGAAATCTGACTTTGAAGTTCTATGTTCAAGCTTGTTTTGTTGATTTCTCTTTTGTGTGCTCGAATTAATGATAATGGATGTTGGATTATTATTATGCTTGGTGTGCTGAATCGATTGCCATATTTAATTGCTGTTTCTGGGATAAGTTGTTTTTCGCGATGGTTGTTAATGATGAACATTGATGCTACAGTAAAACCCTAAGAAACATTTCCCAGATTTTCATTTTTTAATGCTGTTGGCTGTTGTGTGTATCGTATTTGCATGGGCGTACTGTTTCGTTAAGCATGCTACCATTTGCTACCTGCCACATCACCACCGATGCGCACCGTTTCATTTATTTGCGCACAGTAACTTGTTTTCATTTCATGAAATATGATTTAGTCTGTGGTTTATTAACTTGTTTTCATTTCATGAAATATGATTTGGTCTGTGGTTTATTTTGTTTTGCATGCACAACATTATTCCTTTGCCCATGGCGAATTGTAGCAGGACACATCCCCAGGTGCTACGCACCGTTTCACTTAATTAAACCAACAATTACCATAATGCCCTACGGTTTATTTAATTCAAATTAAAACCAATTCATTTCAATGCTTATTTCATTTTGTTACTTCATTTTACAAAATTCATTTCTCACTCATTTTAACTCCAAAATTCATGCCAATTTTTTTATCATGTCCTGTTTGATGTCCACTACTTTATCATGATTTTTAATTATTTTTTTTGTGTGGCTGGATTTTTTATGGCATTAGGTTTCTTGACATGTATGCTCATTTTGTACCTTTTGCCATTCCTTTTGTGAAATAATGATGATGCATCCAATGATCCTGAAATTGTTTGTGGTTATTCTACACTCATTCATGTTCATTTTGGTGTAAAGTTTGTGCATTTATCATATGTGGTTTGTAAGATATGAATTTTAGAAGTAGGGTGTGACAATTTGTGTCACACCAATGATATGCAAATTCATGATTTTTGTTCACATGCTTCCTGACCTTCAATTAATGTGAAATTTTGCATGATCCTTCTCTTATATGTCTAGTTGATGTGTGAATTTTCCTGGATTTAATTGAGCCATTTCTTAATTGTTTGAGATTTTTCTTCTCTGCCTAGTCAATTGTTGACTTTGTGTGGCATGCCTTGCCATTTCATTTGGGAAATTCTCATATCTTATTGTATGATCATGAAATTTTACATGTGCATACTAGACATCTTGAGCTTTGCATTGGTGTTGATCCCATTCATTTCTCATCTGTTTTCATTTAGTTATGATTTTTTGAAGTTGATACATGTATGTTTGACTTCTTTGTGCATGCTTGAATGTGTGTTGACTTCCTGATTTTAATTGACCATCTTCCCATGATCCAAATGAGTTGAAATTTTATATGTATGTCATGTTATGGATTGTGGTTGGGCATGAATTATTTCATGATTTTTGGAATTGTTTATGTTTGCTTTTGAGCTAAGTCTTGCTGTTGACTTCTATATGCTCTCATTTGCCATGCTTTGCATTCTTTTGCTTATGAAATCATATTGATGCATGATATGAACATGAAACCAATTGGGTTGGCTTCTTAAATGTTTGAACTTGACTTTGGTTGACTTTCATTTGCTGTTTTGACTTTTATCATTTATTTTTGACCCTAGGCTTGCCCTAGTGGTCTCTTGGCTTATGTTGAGTTCATTTGTTTCAGGTTAAGCATTTGCCTCAAAGAAACCATTGCCAATTTGATTGAGCTTGATTATATATCATGTGCTAACCTTTGTTTTGTAGGTGGTATGATTCATATTATTTGAGTCTTGTGCTTTGCACACCTGTTTCTCTGTGTTGACTGTTGAGTCCATTCCTTCTGATTTAAACTGTTGAATTGTGTACTGACTTGTTTGACTATTTCAGGTACCACTTAGTTGCTTAGTTCTTTGAACTTGCTTTGCTTTGCTATTTAGCAATTTGCTTTGAGGTAATCCCTCTTTCTTCATGTAGTCTGGAGACCCGGCCTGTTATTTGGCCGGGCAAACTGTCTGAAGTCCTCCTTAAGAGGCAATGCTTGTGTGTGTTTAATTTTGTCCCAAGCAGGAAAAGTCCTTCAAGTAAGGCAATTGGTAGATCAAAGGGATAAGCAACCTATCCCCTACTATTCAGTGAGTCTTCTCATTGCTCCCATTACATGGTTGTAGCATTGAGATCAAAACCCAAGATCTATTGAGTCAATAATTTGTGGAGAGAGTTCCTACTTTCTGAACTCCCACACCTTCTGATATTTAAATGCTCTCCCTGATCAGGGATAAGAGCAATGAGGCACACCCTTCATCTCCTTTCATCTGCTTCACCTTAGCCTCTCAATGGCAGGGTTAAGAGCAAATCTTTTACCCTATTCCAGTTGGCCTCAGTGCCTAACCCTCTTGTGTGAGCCTCCTTGTTTGGCTATAGAGTGTGCTGTTTGTTTCTCATTGATTAATTGATTACTTCATATGCACATGTTTGCTTGCATGCTTTGTGCACTCATCATCATTTACTGCTCATTAATGCATAATCATCTCATTTGTCTTTGTGACTTGTCATTGTTGTTTACCCATTGAGGACAATTGTAAGTCCATTTCTTTGGCCATTGCTCCTATGATATGGAAGTGAGTTGTAAGACCATCACCTTGGCCACTCATCTCATCTTTGCTTGATGCATTTGATTGTATGTGAGGTTGCAATTGTAAGTCCCTGTAAGTTGGCATTTGCTTTCCTATGATCATATTGTTGCTTTTGTTCTTGTATGTGAGGATGCAATTGTAAGTCCCTGTAAGTTGGCATTTGCTTTTCCTATGATCACATGTTGCTTTATTTGTTTGTATGTGAGGATACAACTGTAAGTCCCTGTAAGTTGGCATTTGTATTCCTAGGACCATACTGTGGAGGTTAGAGTAAGCCCAGACAGATTGGCATCTGACATCCATGTCTTGCTTTTGTTTGTTTATGTGAGGTTGCAACTGTAAGTCCCTGCAAGTTGGCATTTGCTTTCCTATGATCATATGTTGGATATTGGTGTAAGCCCAGACAGATTGGCATCCAGTATCCAAGTTTCATTTTGTTTTAGGAGATTAGTGTAAGTCCATTGAGTGGCATCTGATATCCATTTCTGTTTTAGGAGACTGGTGTAAATCCATCTATTGGTATCCGGTATCCACCTTTTATTTCTTTGCTTGAGGAGATTAGTGTAAGACCATTGAGTGGCATCTGATATCCAGTTTTATTTTAGGAGATTGGTATAAGCCCAGTGATTGGCATCCGATATCCGCTTTTGTTGACTTTCTTCTTTGTTTGTTTGTTATTATCCATTGCTATTCCAAAGGACACACTTGAATCATCTCCCATATGATTTCAAGAAGTGAACCTTCTAAGAAGTTTTACAATCCATCTCCATCCATTCATCCTCATTATGTCCTAAACCTTTTCACACATTGATTTCAAACTTGACATTGATATTGTGCAAACATCTTCATGCTTTTTTAACTAAAAACCTGGGACTCAAGTCCTTGACTTTTTTTCAAAACTCCATTTCATAATACTTCTTTGAATCAATCTTAATCATACTTTGACTTCATTTTCATAATCACAATCAATTAACTTCACTCATTCACTTGTTTTGGCTTTGTCCATTGTTAATCTTTTCATGCATTAGCCATAGGTTTCAATTATCTTTGTGGTTGATGCAAATCTTGCCTATCCTTAGTGAGTCGACAGTAAGACTTCCGTACTGAAAACAGGGCTAACCCCTCTAGTACGTCGAAGCTATCCTCGCATGGTGGATGTTGGTCTTGGTCGAGTGTTCTCCCATTGATAATGAAAAGCCTCAGTGCTTGTGTTTAAAATTGAATCCACCAACTTTTGGAAATCCTTTAGCCGAACTACGGCGTTTTGATCCTTACCTTTGATGGAAGGTACGTAGGCAGCGGGTTCATCCGTTCAAACCCAATAAAAGTTGTACATTCTTTTCTCATCATCCCAATCATGTTTGCACAATATTTATGTCATATCAAATAACAATTTTTACAACAAGTGTGAAAAGGGCTCCCTAGGAGTACCTAGGACGTGATGGGTGCCTAACACCTTCCCATTGCGTAATTTACCCCTTACCCAGAATCTCTGATCTTTTTATTAGTTTTCTACGTGTAAAACTTCTTAGGCTTTTGTTCGCTTTTTAGCCAATCCTTTGGATAAATAAAAGTGCGGTGGCGACTCGAAATTTCATTGTATCTCTTGCTTATGGTTTAATCGATAAATCATATGGCGACGAATACACCGCTACAGGATGAAACTCATTGCCTACGTACCATCTTAAAAAAGATTAGGATCAAAACCTCGTAGTTCGGGGTAAAAATCTCAAAATGAGTTGGTGAATTGATTGGTCCAAAAGCCTTAAGGTCTTCTGTTATCCAAGGGAGAAAAGTCAACCTAAAACCACAAATCCACCATGTGAGGATAACTTCAACATGCTAGTGAGGGGTTAACCCTATAATAAGCATGGAAGACTCATTGTCCATCACTAAGGATATAGGTGAGTATTACATCTATCACAAGGATAACTCAAACCTAATAGCTAAAGGTTGTGAAAATTTTGATTAAGAGAGTGGCCATTGAAACCACAAAAAGACATTTGAATGGGTTATATTTACCAATGAAAAGTATGTACAAAATATGGTTAAAGTTGACTTAGAAGTTCAATTCAAAATAAGTGTTATGAAAATAAAGTTTGAAAATCAAACGCATAAGGCTTAGGTTTCTAATGTTTGAAAAGAATGTTAAATGTTTGAACAAAAGTTTTGGCTTGGGTTAGAGTGGAGGGAAGAAGAAGAATGGCTAAAGTCCTAATCATACAAGAGATAAGGGATAAGAAACAACACCACAAATGGAGTTCCTCTCTTGAGATCATATTGATGATCCAAGTAGCTCCCATCCTTTGGAATGTGCAAGCAAAATAATAGTAAGCTCAAGCAATCAACATAATCAAACAAACTCTTGGAGAGTTCCTCAATGGCTCTTAGATTTCTCTCTTAGAAGCTCATGGCAATGGTTCCTCACTTAGGCTCAATGTTGGGATCCCTAGCACAAGAACACACACATCAAAAAGTTCTATCAAACAAATCAAGAATGAACAAGAAAGAGTTTAGAAATTGGTCCTTCCAAAGTTCTCTTCAATATTTATAGCATTCTAAAGGCCCAATGCCTAGTTGCTCTTTGACTTTTATAGCACTCTAAAGGCTCAATGCCTAGTTGCTCTTTAACTTCAAATTTGCATAGGGAAGGTCCTAAAGTCTAAGTCCATTTGTCCATTTCTTTGCATTTGGTCCACAGCAATCAAAACAAAACACAAGCACAAGTTCATATACACAATTATATGCTCAAGTGAGCAAAAGGCAAATTGCATTAACATAAACATGTGCTCAAATGAGCAAAGGGAAAAGCAAGTGAATAATATGTACAAGAATAATAAATTGCATAAATGTAAAGAGCAAAAAGTAAATGTTAATGGTTAATGGTTAATGTTAGTAGTTAGTGTGCCATAAGGCAAATTTAGCGCTATGTTAAGCAATCGTAATTGGACTTATGTAGAAGTCACAACTATCTGAGGCCAGTCAATAATAATGTAGGCAACAACACAAGTTAGAAGTCTTGATTAGTGAACCAAGTTCCAACAACTTGTCATGCCAAAAAGAAGAAGAGAAATGATCTTGTATTGGTTTAAGTCCTTTGCATGATTTAGAAAGCAACTTATCCTTAATGCAAAGCCATTCACTTGATCATTTGATCAAGATGAATTAGATTTGAATCAAGGAAGATTAAACCTCCCTAATCAATGCTAACTTATCAACCTTTAACTCATTGATCAAAAAGAAAAGAAGAAGAAGAAGAAGAAGAAGGATAATGGAAATGAAGAAAATAAAGTGCATTAAGTAAAATGGAATGTACCAATCCACAAATGTTGACCAAAGATAGGGAAGATCAAGGTCAAACCTTAAAAAAACAGAAGTGGGATGAAGATTGGAAGTTAAGAAATAAACAAAATATTTTTGGCATTTTTAATATTTTAAAATAAACTTAAATTAAAATATTAAAGAAAGGTCAAACTTCAAAATCACTTCAAATCAACTTTGAAAAGTTCAAGTGAATTATCCCAAGTTCAACAAGGTCAAACAAAGTTCGACAAAAAATTTCAGTATTTTTAAAAGTCAGAAACTATTTTTAATCAATTAAAAATGAAGAAAAATAACCTAATTGAACTAAAATATCAAATAAATCTCAAATCAATAAATAAATTGATGATAATATTTTTCATGGATCCATCATCATTCAAAGAAGTTAGAAAAATATTTTTGTATTTTTTGAATATCAAAAACTATTTAAAATGAATTAAAAATAACCAGAAAAGAGAAAATTATTAAAAAATAGCAAATGATAAAATAAATAAAAAATCATTTTTAGAAACTAGAAATTAAAAGAGAAATAATGCAATTGGTCCCATATTTTTTGGATCAATAATAAAAGAGATATGAATTTTTGAAAATGAGATGGAATTAAAAAATAAAAAGGAAAATTCATAAATTAGAAGAAACCACGTGCGTTGGATGGATCCTCATTAATTGACGTGGAGGATCTAATGGCAATGAGTTGCACGCGCACCATAGTCCAAGGTCAATGAGAAACAAAATGAATTAAATAAAGTCATAAGATCTGATGGCTATGATATAAACTGGAGATCAGATCCAAGGGCTCACAATTGATCTGGCAATGAGACGGTGGCCAGCGCCACCGTCTTCTCTGGTGAGCTCCGGTGAAGACCAAAAAATGGAGAGGTTTCAATGCTAACTAAAATGAACGATCCAGGCACCATTCGAAAGGTGAAGTGATGTACATCACTCCTATGCCACTCAGTTCCACTCTTGATTCCTATTAAAAGAGAAATCAGAGATGGAAGTTTGGTGGTGTTCAACTGAACTTGCTCGATTCCAACAATTAAACACACAATAATGATGCCTCTATAAAGAGGACTTTAGACAACACAAGATCAAGGAAAATGGAGCAAAGTATAAGGAGATTCGAAGCAAAATTCAGTGGAGCAAAACCTTTGGATTGTGAAGAATTGAGGCACTCTCCTTGGTTCCTTTTGCAAACAGAAGCTTCAATGGACCAAAGGAAGAAGGTCTAGGAACTTTAGATCTTAAAATTCAACCAGATGCAATTGAATTTCAGATCAGAATTTTTGGAGAAAAATGAACTTGTTCCTTTAGGTATGGCTAGGGATTCAATCTTGCAGCATTTCAGGCGCCTTCAGGTTGGAGAATTGAAGAGCTATGGCAAGGTATTTATAGATGGAGAGAGTTGAATGCATGAGCTAACTCGTGTGCATGGCAAATGGATTTTGCATTGCATGGGCTTGTGTGATCATGTGGAAGGCGCAATGAAGGCTGAAACAACCTGCTGAGTTCATGTGAAATGCAAATGGACGTGTACATCAAGTGTAATCAGCTTATGCATGGCAATTGAATTGAATTTCACAAAATGCACTTAATTCTTCATGTCTTCGAAAATGATACTTCCAAACTCCAAATGCAACCTTATGAGTAATGGTTAGAAAGCTTGTTGCATAAGGAACAAATTCTATGTTGATTAAAACTCCAATTGGGCCTTGGAAATTAGTGAAATTTGAGCTTGAAGTGTAGGGTGCAAAACATGCATAAGTGAAGTTTCCAAATTTGGCCAATGTTCAAGCCCTTCTGTCTCAATGATGAAAGCTCCAAATGATAAAAGCTTCAACATGAAAGTTGTATATATTTTCAAGGCAATAAATATGGACTTAATTTTTGCATCATTTGGATTTTTGATGAAGAAGTTATGGGCACTTGAAGTTGGACTTTTTTACATTTCAATGCATTTGGTCCAAAGTGACCTATAATGTTTTGCATTATCACATGTATTTATTTTTGAGATTTTGAAATTTTTCTCAACATAACATTTTAAGTAGACATAATAAGATTTCCAATGCATTTGGTCCCACCTCAAAATCATAAAAGATGAATGAGTTATGTTCTTGGGAAGTTGACCCAAAATTAGGGTTTCAGTCAAAATGACCCATAATGTCTTGAAATGGATGATGACCTTCCAAGATTCAAATCAATTTTTGATGAACATGAAAGTTGTTCATATTGTTCGTAAGAACATGTTTTCTCTTGGGATCATCTCTATTTGACCAACACATAGAAAGTTAGGTCTCAGTGTATTTCAACATAGTCAGATGATTTGACTGATTAACTTCTCAAGTCCACAACTTATATCTTGATGAATTGATGATTGAGGACACTAAAGTGAGTTTAAATATGCATGAAATGATGAATTAAAGAACTTCCCTTGATGGTACTTGACCATGGGCTGAGGTTGCTTCATGAGTAAGGCATTGTTGATGATCAGATGAATTAGGGCTTCCTTGGGAAACAAACCTCAAACCCCTTGACTTGCATTGATCAAAATGATGAGTTGAGATACTTGGGAGTCATATTTTATGGATGAGAGCTTTGGGAACCATTACCATGCTTGCTTTCATCTCCTCTTGACCTTTTCATTGCACAAAGGATCTCCTAGAAGCTTTTAGACCTTGTGATTGCTCAAGCTACAAACAAGAAATGTTAGTGACATATTTTTATGCTTTTGGTTAGTAAATAAAAATGAGAAAAGCAATGATATACAATTCAAGCATGCTTTGTGATCTCAAACCACTCACAAGAGGTCCCACCCAAAGGCAAAGGGAACCAAGATGCTCATGATCCTTGAGGCTTTGCAAATGCAATGTTATGATGCCATGAGGGATCTTAGGGCCAAAATTGGGGTCTTACACAAATCCCGCTTGATCTTTTCTTTTAGTGTGTGGTATATTTTAGGAGTTTGGTTCATTATACCAAATCTCTAACATGCATTAACACCTATATTTTTATTGCCCGATCTCAGATAGTTATGACTTCTACATAAGTCCAATTACGACTGCTTAACATAGAGCTAAATTTGACCCTAAAGGTATAGCATTCTAGTAAATGAGATTGTAAGTCTCCCATATTTCATGGTATTATGTGGAAACTTGACCTTTTTTTCCTTCCTATGGAAGATGTCTTGATTCAAGGATCCATGCTTGTGAGTAGATGGTTGAGTGTTCTCGAAAGAATGACTTAATCAATTAAAAAGCAAAAACACTACTAACATTCAATTAACTTTAACTAACATTTGACTAACTCTTATTAATATTGCTTTACTTTCAAGTCCTTTACTTTATGCAATTTAATTTTTAGTCATTTATCAGTCATTGCCATTTACATTTCATTTAATTTTTTTATGTTTATGTCATTTGAGCCATATCTTGTGATCGTATATATTTGCTTGTGCATTTTGATTTTGTTTGTGGTCTTAGAACCTTAAAATACTTAATAAACAACAAAAACCCTAAAAAATATTTGGTGGACTGTTGAGTTTGATATGAACTTTTGGAGTTAGTACTAGGCAACATTCCCTGTGCAAAAAGCACTTAGCCAATGCCAACATTTTGATACCAAGTTATTGTGAACTGAGCCTTCATCTGATGCAAGTCTTGAAGATTTATTTGAACTCATTTACTATATTTTCTTGGTGCAAATTGTTATTTTGATCTGGTGTCTAATATTCTGAGTTGGTCAATGGGTATTTCATTTGATACATGAGAAGAGAAAGAAGATTGCTAGCTATGGGATTTGCTTGCTTGGATGTGGCTATCTTTATTTGATGCCTTGATATTCACGATGTTGGACATTGCTAATTGCTTGATTGATTATTGCTTGATTCAAAGTCCAAAGGGAAAATGGGTTTTTATATGACATTCTTGTCTATTGGATTGCATCCCATTGGTCAGATCTTTTCAACTCTTAACTTTTAATTTTATGCTTAGGATTAGTCTCTTCATCTTCTCCCACTTCTTAGATTTTAAAATCTCTCCCCCTTTTCAAAAATCTTCTTTTCTTGTGATTTCAAACTTAGACTTTATTTCAGATTAGAAACCTTGGCCTTATGCCAATGAATTTTCAAACCTTTTTCTTAAATCAAACTTGTAAATAAATCTAATCATATTGACTTAAAATATCAAAAGACAAAAAGAACTAACAAACTCATTCAAATTTTTTGGCCCTTTATGCCCCTTTTTACTTAAATTTTTTTATTAAAAGTCATTCACTCACTTTGAAATTGTTACCATGAACTACGAGGTTTTGATTCCTCATTTTTATGTTGGTACGTAGGCACAAGTCTGAAGGTATTGTCAAACACAAAAATATAATAAATGAATTTTTTTCTCACCCCCACACTCTATTTTTTTCAAACATCTTTTATACCAAAAAACAGATACACACATAAAAAAGGGCTCCCTAGGAGTACATATGGCACTTTGGGTGCTAACACCTTCCCTCTGTGTAACCAACCCCCTTATCTGTAATCTCTGGCATTTTATTAATTTTGATTTGAAAACTTCTTATCTTTGGGTTTTGTTTGTACTTTTACCTTTTCCTTTGGAAACAATAAAAGCGCGGTGGCGACTCTAGTTTTATTGACGTTAAGCTTATCCATAGTTTGATGGTCATGAGTTTACCGCTACACCTTCTTAACCTACGTTGGTCTTGTTCTACTTGAACAGGTTGCTCTTCTAAAATTACTTGTATTTCCTACTCTAATTCCTCCATAGGTGTATCAATGCTTTGTGATTCTTGAATTTCTTCAAGCTCTACTTTCCTCTCAACGATTCCTTTAGAAATAAAATCTGTTTCTAGGAAAACTCCAGTTCGAACGACAAACACTTTTCCCTCAGAAGGGTTGTAGAAGTAATACCCTCTTGTTTCTTTAGGATACCCCACAAATAAGCATTTATCATATTTGGGCTCAAGCTTAGTTGAAATTTGTCGTTTTACATAAACCTCGCAACCCCAAATCTTCATGTAAGACATATGTGGTTTCTTACCACTCCATATCTCATATGGTGTCTTCTCAACCTTTTTGGATGGAACACGGTTAAGTGTGTAAGCTATTGTCAATAATGCATGTCCCCAAAAGGAGTTTGTAAGATCCGTGTGACTCATCATGGATCGGACCATGTCTAACAAGATTTGATTTCTTCTCTCATATACACTATTCCATTGGGGTGTTCCAGGAGGAGAAAATTGGGATAGAATCCCACACTCTTTCAGATGGTCATCAAACTCTAGAATTAAATATTCACCATCTCGATCTGATTGAAGAGTTTTAATATTCTTACCTAGATGGTTTTGTACTTCATTCTTGAATTTCTTGAACTTTTCAAAGGACTCTGATTTGTGTTTCATTAAATACCCAAGTGTTCTATGGAAATCTATCCACTTTTTGCCACTTCCTTAACAACTAGGAACTTGGTGTCAATATGTTTTGACTTGGTAGAGCTCCTATTATTGTTGGGATACATGAAATCTGGTTTGCTATCACAGTATAACATAAGTGGTCTTTTAATTCCTTCGACAATTTACAGTCCAATGACAAGATTGCTCAGCCAAATCCCATGGTTGGATGCCTCATAACATGATATAAAATCTTCTTCCATGGTGGATGAAGCCGTAAGAGTTTTCTTAGCATCCAGCAAAATTTGAGTTCGAGTATCTAGTGATCTCTAACTGGTATGACCTCTTATATGTGAGCATATAGTCTTTTATTCTCTTTGAATACCTAATAACCTTTTTGTATTCTTTCCAATGATTTATTCCTGGATTTCTCAAATATCTACCTAACATCCCAACTATGAACATAATATCTGGACGCATACACACTTGGGCATACATCAGACTCCCTACAACTGACGCGTAAGGAATCTTTTGCATTTCTTGAATATTTAAGTTTTCTAACGTTTCCATTGAGGAAAGTTGTCTTGACATCCATTTGATGGAGTTCTAAATCATAATGTGCAACAAGAGTCATGATTGTCCTAAAAGAGTCTTTTGATGAAACCAGAGAGAAAGTATCTTTAAAGTCAATCATTTCCTTTTGAGTATAATCCTTATCCACAAAGATAAACTTTATACCTCTCCACATTACTGTTAAAATTCCACTTGGTCTTAAAAATCCATTTGCAACCAATGGGTTTCACACCTTCTGGTAACAGGACAAGTTCCCAAACTTTATTGTCTTACATGTACTTATACTCCTCCTTCATTGCTTCAATCCACTTTTTTGAGTTAGAATATTGCATGGCTTGACGGAAGTTGATTGGATCATCTTCCATCATACCATTATTTTCCTCATGTTCTTGGATAAAGACTATGTAATAATTCAGAATATCATTTATCTTTTCTTTAGTGGATCTCCGCAAAGGTATTGGTTCTTATAAAACTTGTGCTTGAGGATTTTGAGTTTGTTCTTTATGAATTACCAAACCATCTTGAGTAGGAGGACAATCAATAATATCTTGTGGAGGTTCCATACTTGCTTGATCAAAATCAATTGTATGAAGCAATTCTGGAATTGTTACTGATTCTTATTCTAAAACAAAATCTATAACCTTATTCTTCCCTCAACTCAATATCCTCAAATAATGTGGTTGTTCCCGTGTTAAAAATTTAATTTAATTTGAGATCGTAATATTTGTAGCCCCTAGATCTTTCAGAATATCCAATAAAGTAATTTCTCACTGTTCGGGAGTCCAATTTCTTTTCATTTGGTCTATAAGGCCTTGAATCAGCTGGACATCCCCATACATAAAAATGTTTCAGACTAGGCTTTCTCCCGGTCCAAAGTTCATAAGGTGTTTTGACAACTGCTTTTTTTGGTACTCTATTTAGAGTATAAGTTGTAGACTTTAGTGTCCCTCCCTAGAGTGACTCTGGCAAGGTAGAATGACAACTCATACTCCTTACTATATCCTTAAGAGTCTGGTTCAGTCTTTCAGCAACATTGTTCATGCTAGGTGATCCTGGCATGGTGTACTGTGGGACAACTCCATATTCCTCTATGTATTTGGCAAAAAGCCCGAGATGTTGTTCACCTAAACCGTCATATCGACCATAATATTCACCCCCACTGTCAGATCTGACTTTCTTAATTATTTTGTTGAGTTGATTCTCAACTTCAGCCTTAAACGATTTGAACATATCCAATGATTGGTACTTTTCATGTATAAGAAATATGTATGCGCATCTAAAATAATCGTTTATGAATGGTATAAAATATTATTGACCATTCCAAGAAGGTGTCGGAAATGGTCCACAGATGTCTGTATGTATCAATTCTAAGACATCTACAGCTCTATATGCACCAAATTTCTTTGGGTTTGGTATGTTTTCCTTTAACGCAATCAACATAAACATCAAAGTTCGTTAAGTCAATGGAATCTAACATTCCATCAGAAACTAGTCGCTCAACTCTATTTTTAGAGATGTGACCAAGGCGCTTGTGCCATAATGCTTTTGAATTATTATTATCAATTTTCGCTTATTACCACATGTTTCCACATTTAAGGATTCACCATAGGTAACTATTGTGTCAAGCAAATATAGATTATCATGATTCATAAGTGAACCAATTCCAACAATATTTGAATTAAAAGACAAGTTAAACATATTATTCCCAAATAAACACAGATAAACTGATTTGTCCAAATAAGAAACTAAAATTAAATTCCGTCAAAATACGGAACTACAAAAGTGTCTTTCAAATCCAAATAAAATCGGGTACACATCAATAATCTAAAATGCCCTACAACTTCAACCTCCACCGACTTGTCATTTCCGACATAGATGTATCTTTCAACATCATTTGTCTTTCGGTAGTTCAGGAAATACTTCATTGAAACACTGATGTTAGTAGTTGCTCCAAAGTCTGACCACCAAGTATTTCAAGGTACTGAAGCTAAATTGACCTCAGAGCGATCCCACTTCTTATAACTCATGCGATTAGAGCAATCCCACTTCTCATAATTTTTCCTCTGTTCAGAGGTACTAGATTCCGAAGGAGAAGGTGGTTGCTCCAACCTTAATGCAAGGTCAAAGTTCATGCAACTAAGAATAATTTCTATCTTCTCATTCCATTCTTTAAAAAAAATCTCATTAAGGACTGAAACCGAATTCAGATTAGGAAATATTGAAGTAATTATAGTTGAAAAAGAACAAAAATTAAACATTTTATATATAGTCACATAAAAGAAAAAACGAATCATCAATATTGTTCAAATAATGGCATAACTCATCTCAATATACCTAGTGCACCATCAATATTGAGTCTTTGAATACTAATATTAACTGTTACTGGTACTCTTGTTGCAACGGTCAAACATTGATAATAAAAAAAGTGTTGAATAATAAACCTCTCATTGGATTGATTTATCATTCACATATGAATTTTATAATTATCTCATGTTTACCATCATAGATGCGTATGAAAAAACGGTCAACTACCAATTGTCCTTTGGGTCAATTAATACTCGGGTGGACAAACATACACACAGACAAAAAAAAACATTTTTCATAAGCAATTTCTATAAAAGAGGTCACTTTGACGACTTTTTTATTTTAACTACTTACTAAAATATGTTAAATTATTGTATAAAAATACAATTCATAGCCAAATTTGAACACAAAGCAAGTATTTATTCTTTTACCTTTATATTCATCTTCCGAAACAACAATAAAAATCCAATATTTATTGCAGACTATCAATAATAAATATAAAAACATGTATGAAAAATAAAGAATAAATATATATGTAAAATACTTCAAGGAAGGTATTCTTATATAACATATAAACGATAATATATAAACCATCTACAAAAATACCTTTATATTCTTTATTTTATTAAACCAGAATATATATATATATATATATATATATATATATATATATATATATATATATATATATATATATATATATATATATATATATATATATATATATATATATATATATATATATATATATAAACCTTAACCTATATAAACCATAACATATACAAACCTTACATTATATAAACTGATATTTTATATATAAAACAGAAGGTGTGATTGATAATCTCAAATATGAATTTTTGAACTATCAATGATTGTATCGTTTCAAATTAAACAAAATTCAATGATTGATAATTAGCATTAAAAAAACATAAACCTTACACCAATTGTAAAATTAAAAATAAATCCCAATTTTAGAAAATAAGGATTCCAAAAAAATATCCCAAAAAATAAATTGAATCTGAAATGGGTGACCTTAATACAACTTGTTAGATCTGTTCATAACCTTATATTCTATCAATATAGAAATCAAGAACATAACTTTAAACTAATCCCTATTAGTCGATAACTCATCAACTTATATCCCTTAAACCCATATCAGAATTCAACCCGAGAATAAAAGCGTTTGCACGTATTTGATCTTCCAATTTGTAGAGTTTCTCTATGACTCCTTGATTCTCCTTTGAGGGGATGAAGAGAGAATTTCTGATAAGTCATTTTGGGTTACCTACAAATGGGGACCATAACCCCTATAAATAACCTTAGGATTATTTCTTAATTTTCAATATTCTAATTTTCTCCATCATCAAATTAGATATTGACTTAAGGTATATTCATATTAATCTTACCTTTCATGATATTTATGCTTTTAGTCACAAATTTATTATTAATTAGACCACTATAACTTTGACTAATTACATAATGGCTCTGACACATGTAATATTACAATTGTGACCCAAAAATTCTAACAAATCTATAATCAAATGCAATGGTCATGTTGATGCAGACGAAATGAAAAAAGAAAATGCAATGCAATAAATTGGTAGGACAAAATTAGAGTATGACATTATCGCCCTAAAGAGGGGACAAAGCAAAACGGAAATATATATATATATATATATATATATATATATATATATATATATATATATATATATATATATATATATATATATATATATATATATATATATATATATATATATATATATATATATATATATATTAAAGGTGTAATATCTTTTTGGTCCCGTATCTTAAGTTCGAGGTTCATTTTGGTTCCTTAACTTAAAAAAGATTCATATTGGTCCTTTAATTCTTTAAAACGTAGCATATTGGTCCTTTGCATCTAATTAGCGACAGAAAAATTCAAAAATTCTTCGTTAATTTCATGAAAAGGACTAACATTATATATTTTAAAGAGTTAAAGGACCAATATATACATTTTTTTTAAGTTAATGGACCAAAATGAATCCCGAACTTAAGATACGAGACTAAAAAGGATATTAAGCCTTAATTTAAATCTTGCGGCGGGGCACGAGTGTATAATGGGTACTTGACCTCGGATGTGTTGATCGAGTGGCTTGATGCTCGTCTGACTCTAGAGGGTTGGGCCATTGGCTTTGGATGTGGCCGAGACGAAATTGGGCCAACACCCATATTTTGAAGTTGTTCCCTGATTCCAAGTCGTGCATTTCCCTTATAAGGGATCTGAGGTGTTTGAAGGAGGATAGGTCAATGGATGGCGTCCAACTGGTAGGTTGACTTCTGAATTACCTCATGTCTGAGGTGCTCCTTATCTCGTAACTCCCTTATTGTTCTAGGGTCCCATAACCTTGTTGATTGTCCATGATCGGGCTCTTGTTGTTACGATAACAATATACCTGACGTGAGGCCTTTAAGACCGTAAGATACTTGACGTTGATTGTCTAGGGTGGTGTCGTACCCGACACACCTTTTAAGGGGTAACTCGTTCTGACCTTGCTTGCGTCCAGTTTTAATTTTCCATCTAATTTGATGAGACCTAGATGAAGGTGTGCTTAGAAGGATCTAACGTGTGACACCGCTCAACCGAGGGTGACACAGTACCAGACCGACCTCGGATTTGCAAATCTGAATCTGAATCCGAAGGCGTCCAATAATCGGTTTTCCACAGCGTTCGAGGTTGATGCTCCCGGTCGACTGAGACGTTCTCTGATGGGATTTCAATCTGAGGCTCCCATTGGTGTCGTTTCAAGATGGCTCAAAATTGAAGTAAATAACTTGTTCGATGTCGGATCAGAGCTTAGTGGATCCAGAAAGCTCAAATATGAGATTTCAAATTTGTGAAACTTTAATTTCTTCGCCGGAGATCTCTTTAGAGCTTAAATCTAAGAGCCGAACGTGAAATTCTGGAAATCGTAGGAATTCAAAGTCGATTCCCACAGATGATACCACTGTTCTGTTGTGGAACCATAAATGATGGTGATTGCAGAAACTACGGGGAAATGGAGCTTCTGATGCACTACAGTGATACAACACTATGGATCGAAGGTTGCGATCATAGTGCTCCTTGAACCATAGAGATTGATCTTGATGCGGTGTCATTAATCGGTATTGATATCTTCGATATGGTGGACTCAAGGAGGGTATCTGCATGGTTAGTGAAATTCTGGTATCAGATATAAGATGTCGAAGGTAATGTCACGACACTAATATCTGTTAATACACAATGGATAATAAACAGAATTATAAAGCAATCAACACAAGCAATTGTTAACCCAGTTCGGTGCAACTCACCTACGTCTGGGGGCTACCAAGCCAGGAAGGAAATCCACTAAAATAGAATTAGTTCAAAGACTATCCGTACACTTCACCAAGTTACAGTCTTTCTCACCTAATCTCTACCCGTGCAATTTCTACCTAAGCACTCTTAGATATGAGAACCCACTCACTTCCCTTACAATCACACACCCGTGATTGATTACAGTAATCCCTTGTGAAAAGAAAATACTTTTCAATTACAATATTCTTGATTTTACTTCACAGTTTCAATCAAGAAGACACACTCTTGATCTTGCTTCAAAGCTTTGATCAAGAAGACAAATCAGTCCAATTCAATCATCTATGGATGACTTGAATGACCTACAGACACAAACCCTAGCTCTCTCTCTAAATTTCGCTCAGTCTTGGTTGTGTGTACAATCAGGTTTTCTAAGTCCCTTTTTATAGAAACATTGGACAGCTTGAAAACCCTAAATATATTTTCCAATTAAATCTTTTCATATCAGCTGTAAAGATCTCCTTGGAAAATAAACAAATCTGGTTGATATCCCTGATAGATTGCGCCAGCTAGCCATATCTTCAATCAACCAATGATTGCCACCAATTGTGCAATCACAAAACACCAGACATTCATACTGAATGTTCTGTGTACAGGATGTCATGACATCGGGTCTGACATCTGGAAAAATCCTGCATAATCCAGTTTCCTTTTATAGCAGGTACAACCATATCAGTTACCATGACAATGAATATGTCAACTGAAACAATCCTGCAGCATATGTCTTCCAATTTAGCTCCAGCAGGTACATCCAATATCAGAAGCCTTAGCATTGTAAGTGGCATTCTGAAACAATCCTGCTTGCATATGTTCTTCAACTCCAGCAGGTACATAGGATATCTCATGTTAAGACATCACACAAGACATCTTGTGAACACTCTTTGTTTTACCAAAATTGCTGCCAACTCTTAGAATCAACAAACTCCCCCTTTGGCAAATTTTGGCTAAAACATATATCTGTCCTTTTTATTCACAAGTTAAACTATCAGCAGTTAAACCACATAACAGTAGTTTAATCAGCAGCATAAGCAAAATAATTACTAGCTATGGCTACTAGTAATACACACATGCACAAGGGTACTTCTCCTCCCTCTAAAACTGTGCAGCAATCAACAGAATTACTAGTTATGGATGCAACTAGTAAGACACACAAATGCACAATGCGCCAGGGTACTTCTTCTCCCCCTAAATCTGTGCATTCACCAAAAACAGCTACTGTAACTCTAGCACCTGTACCAGCCAGAATGTCACACTGACATCTGCTATAACATCAACACCTGTGCACCTCTTCCAATAATAGTTGTACTTCTGTTCAGCCACAACCAACTTCCACATCAAGCACTTCTCCCCCTTTTTAGTCAAAATTGACCAAAGGTGACCAATCAGACAAAATAAATGTCTATTAGTCTAGCAGAGAAAGTTAAAACAGATGTTATAACATTAAGCATGTTAAAACAAAAATTCAGGAAGTACACAACATCATTATACACAGCAGACAGCTGAGATAATGAACAAATCCAAGGAACTCATTAAGAGCCCTAAATATTACATAACAGGCATCAAACAAGACAACAGCCTTCCAAACAGCAGCAGCACCCCTCCAAGTCTTCAAAATAGCCAGGGACAATTAATCAGAAGAAGAATCTTCTTCACCTTCAACTTCATATTCACCTGTACCTTCAGAACTTTCTGGGCTTCCAGAACCTCCACTGGATTGGGATTTTGATCTTGTAGTTGAGTCCTTCCCAGTCTTTTCTACTTCTTCCTTCTCTAGGCTACAGATAAGAACTTCCAAAGCTTCTTTTCTGGCCTTGGCCACCCTTATACCATTGTCCAGTTCTTTGCATGTCTCTTTCAGTTGATCAATCAGACTTCCTTTGGATGCAGGCTCCCTCTTAACAGATGTCATGACATCATTGACATGACTTCCCTCAAACAGCTTGTAATGGATGGACAGAGGGGATTTTCTCCTACTTGGTATGTCACTTGTGCTCAGAATCCCTGGTTGTTGACTTAGGATTATGCCACAAATAAGGGAAGGGAAGGCAATGGGTAACTTCACAGCATTTGTAGAAGCATGTCTAATGGTTTGTTCAAATATGAACTTGCCAAAATCATAGTTAACCCTTGTTCCAATAGCATGAATGATCCTTCCAAGATTTATGGAGATAGTAGATGCATGATTAGTAGGAATCCAATTAGCTGAGCCAATCTTGTGCAAGATGGCATATTTAACACTTAGTTTTCCAGCTGATAAGTGATTTCTAATAGGCCATTCCTTAACTTGGCCAGCTGTGATAGTCCTACAGACCTCATTGTCTGTGGTTTCTAAGTCTACTCCTCCATCCATTCCCCTTCCTAGGAACTTGTTGATGACATTTGGTGAGAATTTTACACATTTGCCTCTTACAAAAACTTTGCAAAACTCCCTGTTGTTCTTATCATGAATATCCTCAGGGATATTAACAATAAACTTTTTAACCAGCCCCTCATAGCATTGGGGTAGAGTTGCCACAGTCTTCATGAGTCCAGCATTTTTGATCAACTCAATAACCTCCTTTACCTCTACAGCTTCTTGACCCAGTTCTCTTTCAATGGCTACTCGTCTCTGAATGACATATTTCCACTTTGCTGCTCCATCTTCCAAATGAAAGGAGATATTGTCTAGATGGACAGTAGCACCCTTGCTAGGAGATTTCTGAACTGCCTGCCTTTTTGCATGGGAGATGTCTGGGACATCATCTTTAACATTCTCTTCAGAATCAGAGTTGTGTCTCTCTTTTCTTTTTCCAACCTCAACCTTGCTCCAGGGTTCTGAGGGTTCTACTCCTGCAGTTTTCTTCACTCTAGCAGCTCTCATTTTAGCCATACTTTTTCCTTTCTTACTTCTCAGTTTTTCAGCAACGCTAGGTTTAACCAGATGGACCAAAGGATCATCTTCTCCTTCAGTGCTTTCTTCCTCCAGGTCAATAATATTTTCTTGAGGCACATTTTGTTTCTTGCTAGGTAGGGTTTTACCTAGAGAGCAAAGCCCTTCAGCAGCCACCTCTTTTTCTGATCTAGATGAATCATCATTTTTATCAGCATGAGGTTTTCTCTTAGGAGAAGGTTCCCTTCTGGACAGAGGGGTAGAGACCCCTTCAACTTTATGTCCTTCACTCAGTATTCTAGTGACTAGTCTCCTTATAGCGCGATCAGTGTAATACATGTCTTTAGGAAGAGAGGAGTTACTAGAGGTATTACCTTGCTTATCTCCATCATTGGAGGAGGTACCTGTGGTGTTGCCCGGTATCATGCACAGAGGGGTGACGTCCATTATATCATCATCTATAAACTCCATGGATAGAGTCTTTGCATGTTGGGAGGATTTGGAATCAGATGACGATGGATGTTGTGACATGTTGTTGGACTTTTGAGGAAGATTTCTTTTCCCTAGCTGAGCTTTCCTTAGAGGTTGAACGGAAATGGCAGTTGCTGAGTTTGGGTAGCGTGTGCTAAGGGAATAGATACTGTTTTCAAAGCTTGGGAATGATTTATCATTAATGTGGCTCTTTCTTTTAAAAAGGCAGACATTATTTTTATTTCTTTTATTTTTTTCTTTTAATTGCCTTAATTTCTCAAGAGTCCAAATCCCTAATTTCCCTTCCTCATAATCAACTTTACCCAAATTCCTTGTAAGCTTGTCTGCTAGTTCAAGTCCAAACTCTTGACCTCTGAATTTGTCTTTCACAAATTTCCTAATGGAGTGATAATATCTAGAAGAGTATTTCGTCCATCTGTGTTGAATTTGACTTTTGGACCTGGCTTCAGCATTCAGGAAGTTATAATACAATGTTATGACATCATGTGTAACATTGTCAAACAGTAATAGGTTCATCCAACCCAGTTGAGCCCAACTGCTATCTTTCACAGGTGTCACCCATATCTTATCCATATTATCCATGGCCTGTTTGCACATAGTCCTTTGGGGCTTAGTCCCAACAGTTCCATTCTCCCTGTGACTGGTCAAGTGTCCACCTGTTTGGTCTACCTTCTCAGTTTTTTGAGCCATCATAATCTTTTCTCCTCTGGACTTCTGGTGTGACATCTTTGTGTGACACTTTCCCCAGCTTTGTTTTTCATCACTCTTGAGGACATCTGTACTCCCCCAATGTTTTAAGGGACACTCCAATTGAGATCTCCATATGTAGCAATTGTCTTTGGTCCTGACTCCTCTCATAATTACTTCACTCTTTATGTCCCGGATTAGACATTCAGTTTTGGTGAAGTTAACATTCAGACCTTGATCACAAAGTTGACTAATGCTTATGAGGTTTGCAGTTAGCCCTTTGACTAGTAGAACTTTGTCAAGTCTAGGTACTCCAGGGCAATCAAGCTTACATGTTCCCTTGATTTCCCCTTTTGCTCCATCTCCAAAGGTTACATGAATTAAAGTATGTTGATTCAGATCAGTTAGCAAGTCTTGGTTTCCAGTCATGTGTCTGGAGCATCCACTATTAAAGTACCATTCTTCTTTAGCTGAGATTCTGAGGAGACTGTGAGCTATCAGACTTGTGACATTAGTCTTAGGGACCCATTATTTTTTTTGATAGGCATGTGATGTTTGGGTCTAAATTGATGGTGATCCTGAGCAGACCTGGGATAGCCATACAGTTTATAGCAGAATGGCTTTAGATGACCAAATTTCCCACAGTAATGGCATCTCCATCTTTGGTGTTTTCCTTTCAACTGTCTTCTCCTTTGGTGCTGTGACATATGATGTGACATCACAGTTTCTTGAATGCACTTAAATTTTGCTTGAGGTTTGGCACCAGTGTTACTGCTCTCAGGTTTTGAGTTATTATACCCAATACCAGATTTGTCTCCTGTTATTTGTCCAGTTCGAAGAATCTTGTCTAAGGAGTCAGACCCATTGCTTAACATCCTTACATACTTGGTCATCTCTTCTAATTTAGAATATTGAAACATGACTTCAGTCTTTAATTTTGAGATGATTTTTGCATGGTCTGCCTTCTCACTTTCCAGCTGTGCTATCTTCTGATTTTCAGCTTGTGGATTTTTGTCAAGCTTGGCATTCAGAACCACTGCTTCTGTTTTTAATTTGGAGATGGTTTCCAAGTATTCTATCTTCTCATTCTCAAGTTGAGTAATTTCCTTCTTCTGGCTATCAACCTGTTTGCACAGCTCTACACTTTTGTGACACAGCTTTCTGTAGGTAGAGGCCAATTCTTCAAAGGTTACTTCATCATCACTTGAGTCTTCATCAGATCCCCATTTTCCTGTCAAAGCAGTCACAATATTTGCAGCCTCCTCCGTATCACTCTCATCTGACCAGGTGGCAGCAAGACTCATCTTCTGCTTCTTGAGGTAGGTACCACATTCTGTTCTAATGTGTCCATACCCATCACATTCATAGCACTTTACTTTTTTTTCCTTCTTTTGGCTTTTCTTCTGACCTTCCTCTTCTTCCATAGCTGATGTCAGATGAGATGTTTTTGACATCCATTTTCTTTAACAATCTGTTAAACTGTCTCCCCAGCATTGCAACTTCATTGGCCCACTCTTTATCCAAATCTTGACTGTTTTCCTCTTCTGTGTTGGATACAAAGGCAATGCTTTTGGTTTTCCTTTCAGTTCCCTCAATCAATCCCATCTCAAAGGTTTGGAGGGAGCCAATTAACTCATCTACCCTCATGTTGGAGATGTCTTGAGACTCTTCTATGGCAGTCACCTTCATTTCAAATCTCTTAGGGAGTGATCTGAGTATTTTTCTTACTAACTTTTCATCTGACATCTTCTCCCCCAAGGCTCCAGAGGCATTAGCAATCTCAAGGATACTCATATGAAATTCCTGAATGTTTTCATCTTCTTTCATCCTTAAGTTTTAAAACTTGGAGGTGAGCAGCTGAAGTCTATACATCTTTACTCTAGAGGTCCCTTCATGAGTGACCTTGAGAATGTCCCAAGCATCTCTGGCCACTTCACAGTTATTTACCAACCTGAAAATATTCTTGTCTACCCCATTGAATATTGCATTCAAGGCTTTAGAGTTTCCAAGATCAAGATCATCCTCCTCCTTGGACCATTGTTCTTAAGGCTTCTTCTCAGTGGTGGCTTTTCCTTTTTAGTAATGACAGGATGCACCCAACCTGTTAGTACAGCTTTCCAAGCCTTGTTATCAAGGGATTTTAGAAACGCTACCATTCTAGGTCTCCAATAGTCATAGTTAGAACCATCCAAAATTGGTGGCCTATGAACAGATCCTCCATCCCTCTCCATTGTACCAGAAAGTATTCTCCCTAGATCTCACCCAGAGCCAGAGCAGGATGCCTGCTCTGATACCAATTGAAATTCTGGTATCAGATATAAGATGTCGAAGGTAATGTCACGACACTAATATCTGTTAATACACAATGGATAATAAACAGAATTGTAAAGCAATCAACACAAGCAATTGTTAACCCAGTTCGGTGCAACTCACCTACGTCTAGGGGCTACCAAGCCAGGAAGGAAATCCACTAAAATAGAATTAGTTCAAAGACTATCCGTACACTTCACCAAGTTACAGTCTTTCTCACCTAATCTCTACCCGTGCAATTTCTACCTAAGCACTCTTAGATATGAGAACCCACTCACTTCCCTTACAATCACACACCCGTGATTGATTACAGTAATCCCTTGTGAAAAGAAAATACTTTTCAATTACAATATTCTTGATTTTACTTCACAGTTTCAATCAAGAAGACACACTCTTGATCTTGCTTCAAAGCTTTGATCAAGAAGACAAATCAGTCCAATTCAATCATCTATGGATGACTTGAATGACCTACAGACACAAACCCTAGCTCTCTCTCTAAATTTCGCTCAGTCTTGGTTGTGTGTACAATCAGGTTTTTTAAGTCCCTTTTTATAGAAACATTGGACAGCTTGAAAACCCTAAATATATTTTCCAATTAAATCTTTTCATATCAGCTGTAAAGATCTCCTTGGAAAATAAACAAATCTGGTTGATATCCCTGATAGATTGCGCCAGCTAGCCATATCTTCAATCAACCAATGATTGCCACCAATTGTGCAATCACAAAACACCAGACATTCATACTGAATGTTTTGTGTACAGGATGTCATGACATCGGGTCTGACATCTGGAAAAATCCTACATAATCCAGTTTCCTTTTATAGCAGGTACAACCATATCAGTTACCATGACAATGAATATGTCAACTGAAACAATCCTGCAGCATATGTCTTCCAATTTAGCTCCAGCAGGTACATCCAATATCAGAAGCCTTAGCATTGTAAGTGGCATTCTGAAACAATCCTGCTTGCATATGTTCTTCAACTCCAGCAGGTACATAGGATATCTCATGTTAAGACATCACACAAGACATCTTGTGAACACTCTTTGTTTTACCAAAATTGCTGCCAACTCTTAGAATCAACAGTTAGCACTCCAACACCCAATCAATTTAGGATTCAAGATAGTGAAAGTGAAAGTGGAGATTAGAGATTCTGTACCTTAGAAACCCTTTACGAAGGTATATAAACCTTGGGTCTGGCAGCATAAGCTAGATAATGGGCCTCATGATATTGAAACTTTGTGTGTTGTAGAGCAGAGAGTCCTGGATCTTTGGCCGATACGACGCAGTGAGTCTCAGGTTTTTAGCCGACACAAAATAGTGGTTGCCGAGTCTTTGGCCGCCATGAAACAAATTTTTTATTAAAAAATAGAGAAAATTGAAAACTAAAGACATAAACCTAATTGAAAAAAGAAAAAGAAAGCAAAATAAATATGTTTAAAATGAATAATTGTTCTATTTTCACTATCCTTTGAGCGGGTATAATATAATTTAAGTTTTGGTCTCCCTATTTTATCTGATTCACGAAATTGGTCCTCTTATTTTAAATTTAAATAGTTTTGATCTCCCTTTCATACATTTTCATTTAAAATTAACAATGTTTCTATTTTTTTAAATAACAAGTTACTCGTGAAACATGACAAATCATCATATATATATATATATATATATATATATATATATATATATATATATATATATATATATATATATATATATATATATATATATATATATATATATATATATATATATATATATATATATTGTTGAACTTTATAGACATCTCTTCTAGTTTTTATGAAAAAATATGATAGGCAAATTAAAACTGTTTGAATTTAAAAAACGAACATCTCTTCGTTTTTTGACTTATATTTTTATCTATAATGTTCAACAATATGTTTATATACGATGATTTGTCATGTTTCACAAGTAACTTGTCGTTTAAAAATGAAAACATCGTTAATTTCAAATGCAAAAGTATGAGACAGAGACCAAAACTGTTTGAATTTAAAATAAATAGACTAATTTATAAATAAGCCAAAATTAGAGACTAAAATTGTAATTTAATCTATAATTTGAATTTATTTTAACATATTACTTCTTTTATTTTAGATATCACATAAATATTTAATAGTTGTTATTGACTTCACTTTTATAAGACACCTCAAAATTTTATTATTACTTAAATTATATAATAAAAATATTTTTAAAAAGACGTTGAGTTCAAATTTTCAAATGGACAATTACTACATTATTTGAAGTAATATTGAGAAATGTATAATAAAATAATAAAAAAACAAATATATGTTAGTAATATAAATTTATTTATGCAACTATAGTTTTTCTTGACCATCATTATGATTTCAAGATTATTAATCAATAAAAAATGACTTTATTGAAAAGGAAATTTATATTTAAAATATTTAAGACACTTTTTAAAGGTGTGCAAAATCGAATCTCATAAAATTTTAAATTTGTCAGGATTAAACTATAGTTAAATAAGACATCATAAAATATTTTCTAAATTAAATTATAAGTATATAGGATCTTTATTTATTTTTCGCGTTAAATATGTTTGTAGTCCTCATAAATATCTCAAATTTCACTTTTTGTCCTTAAAAAAAATTTCTTCAAAGAATAGTTCTCCTAATATTTTTCATCACTTTTGGTCCTTCTTACAAACCTCCGTTAACCGAAGTTGACTTGACATGACACGTGGCAGTGTCAGCATAACAAAGATGCTGACATGGATGATCCATGACAATTTGTTCTCATTTTATATTATTATTAGTTAAACTTATAGTGATGGAGATTATGTTATTAAGTATGTCGTTAACATGAACTTCATACAAAAATCCAGAAACCATAACTAATATGTAGCTAATATGTAGGGAAATTCCTTACTAACTCAAACACAACATTCTTACAACCTAGACTTCGTATTTTTTCATTATTTTTTTGGAATAAAGTTTATCACTTTATAAGAATTTATCTCATCAATTTTACTTTTTTACTTGAGATGAATTAAATATTAATTTTCTTAAAAACTGATTTTCTATGAAACAAAAACAAAAAAAACATTAGCATATTATTGAAATTTGAGTTATTATTTTGCTGGTACCTATATCATGACATATATAAAGTGTCTTCAAAATTTCATTGCATTTTGAATACGTCTTGATTATTTTGATTTTTTCTATCGAAACCTATACGTATATGTGTTTTGATTGATAAATGAAAATAAATCAAGACTTATTCAAAATGTCATGAAATTTTGTAGATCATTTTTATGTGTTATTATGTAATTTCTTGCAAAATATTAACTCAAAATTCAATCATATATCTATGTTGCGTTGTTTCTGTGTCATGAAAAATCGACCCATAATTTTTTTTTATTTAATTCATCTCATGCCAAAAAAAATTATTTTTTTGTAGAATAGATCCTTATAAATTGATACACTAATATGAAGAAATTTAAAGTATGTCAGTATTTTTATAATCAATAGGGTTAAATTTCTCATTTGTCTCTTGAAAAAAACACATTTATATGTGTTTCGATCGAAAAATCAAAATAAATCAAAACTTATTTGAAATATCATGAAAATTTGCGGATCCTTTTTATGCATTATAATATAAGCCCGTGCAAAAGATTAGTTGAAAATTCAATTATATGTCAATGTTTGCGTTGTTTTCGTTTCATAGAAAATCGGTGTTTAAAAAATTCATATTTAATTCATCTCAAGTAAAAAAAAATCAAATTTTTGTGAGAGAGATCCTTATAATTTGATAAACTTTTTTCTTTCAAAAAATCATGAAAAAAATGAAGTATAAGTCAGAAGGATGATGTGTTTGAATTAGTTAGGCATTGCCTACAAATTAACTATATATTAGCTACGGTTTTTGGGTTTCTATATGATATTTGTGTTAGCGACGGAAACTCTATCGCAATAAATTTAATTATTATAAATAATATAAAATGATGACAAAATGCCACGTGGAATGCATGTCAACATCTTTTCCATGCTGATACTAGTATGTGTCATATCACGCCAACTTCTGTTAACAGATGTCAGCAGAAGAGACAAAAAGTGTGGATGCAAAATTTTAAAAGGATCATTCTTTTTTTTGAGAAATTAAAAATAAAATTTGAGATATTTAGGAGGACTACCGACATATTTGACCCTTTGAAAACTTGAGACGACTCCGAAAGTACTTTAACCTAATACCATTAAGATATTGAGTTCAAATTCATAGAATTTTTTTTATAAAAAGATCAATAATACACCTTTAGTGAATAATAATTCCGCCTTTCCAACTTAAAAAAATTTAAATATTTATAAAATGATATTTAAGAATTTAGAGGAAAATCCATGACCACCTAATAATTATATAATTTCCTATTTTTTTATCATATCTTTTTTGTACATTTTTTCTATTTTTAAAGATTAACTCGAAGCTTCTCGAACATTTATTTTTTTGTATATAAACACCCTAAATTCACATATCTCAGACATAAAATAGAGGTAAAAGAAACATATTTTAATATTTATGTGTTTGTATTTTAGGATCTAGCATGTCACAAATGAATCACTTTGAAAGAGGCGTTGGTAGATCTAATGAAGAAGACACTGATAACTCAAATGATGGAAATCAACCATCCTACGCCCGTTTCACGACTCATCAAACATCGATACTTGAAAAGTAATACCCCTTTTTGTTAATTTATATTCATTTTAAATTATTATTTTTCTCTATTTATTGGTTTTATGGGAGCATACTCCATTTTTCATATTAAAATATTTTATGTTTGATTAAAGTTATATTTTGATTGATGAATAACATAGCACTGAAGCATAATGGAATGAAATCAAACAAGGTGGAATGGAACAAAGATTTTATTTTATTATTTTAATATTTTATTTATCTCTGCTGAGGATCGAAATCCGAATCCAAAATATTTTATTTATCTCTGCTGAGGATCGAAACCCGAATCCTTTAGTTCTTTCAGTCCCAATTTTTATCATCCGATGCTTATTAACCACCTATGCTCAATTTTTTGGTTACTTGTTTAATTATTTAATAAAATATTTTTTGATATTTGGCTTTATATCACAAATTACCAAATTTTAGAGTAATTTTATTTGATACGATAATTATATAGTAAAAAATAAAAATAAGGACAATAATAATTATATATTTTTATTACAAATGTATTCTTGATTGTATGTAAGAGTGGAAAAATAAGACAGGTTCGTTGAATCTACAGTGTTTCCGTAATTTTGGCGACCAGTATGCACTCTACTTTGCTCGCTTTATCTAAATCTATTTTTTGACAAGCTTTGACAGATACATATATTAATGGAAGATAATGACTCTTTACCATTTTTAAATTTTTGAGATAACAGACACTATTTTTTTTTATCAGGGCAAGGCAATGCTCTCACCTTACTCTATTTTTAATGAGTTTTTGTGGGATAACCTTTAATCGAGGCGATCATGCCGTTTTCCATTCGTCTTTGTATGCATTTACATATACATGTTTATCTTGATCAATTTTTTTAATCCATTACAACTAAGATCTTTGATTTGTAGTAGAGTCTCAAAATGCTCATTATTTAAATTATGGGATTCGATATGAAACTAATTATTGAGTCGATGCTAATTTTTTATTTTTCAAAGACTGAATTATCTCTTAAAAATGAGTGATTCCGAAAATCTAATATTTCTTTTTTTTTTTAGAAAATTATTTACTAACTCAATTTTTTAAATTTAATTTAACATTTTAAAATATATTTCCCTTCTTTCACATTAAAATTATTATATTTCTCTATGACTAAATAATATGTCCATATTTTTTTTAATATAGATTCTTAGAAGAGGATAGTCATCCAAATGAGGCCCAACGAAATCAATTAGCTAGGGAGACTGGACTTGAGCCCATACAAGTAAAATATTGGTTCCAAAATAGAAGAACTCTAATAAAGGTATTTTTATTTTCACTAATCTCTTATTTTTAGTCCAAATTTATTTCACATATTTGTAATTATTTTACACATTTGTTACATCTAGAATCAAAACAAGAGAGCAAGTAATAATGCTCTTCGTGCTGAGAATGATAATCTTCTTCAAGAAAATCTTAAAATAAAAGAGGCATTAAATGGCATAGCTTGCACAACTTGTGGGGGTCCTCCATTTCCTTATAAAGAGCATGAACTTTACATGCAAAAGATGGGAGAACAAAACAACCGAATTAAAGACGAGGTTAGTAACTTTCGTTCTTTGATCATATTTGTGATTGAACTGATTGAACCATGATTTAAAAGTTTTATATGTTTGATCTAATCTAATGTCTGACTAATTATAAGATAAATTCTTTAAAAATATTTATTTATGAATAAAATTTCACTTTTTTAGGTTGACAAAATGTGGATCCTTATAACAAGGTACGCAAGGAATGAGATATCATTACATGAGTTTGAAGAATCTGTTGCTCAAACAAAAGCATTTGCTAGAAACTTAGAAGTTGAAATTCCACCAAGACAAGAAATTGGTGGAAGTTCAAGTCATAATCACAATCATGGTAGGCTAGTGAATGAGCCAGAACCAATTTGTAACGTGGAAAAATCAATAATATCTCAAATTGCAACTATTGCAATGAATGAATTAGTTATACTTTTGCGTGTGAAAGAACCTTTTTGGATGAATTCTTCTAGTGTGGAAGAAGAGAAATTAACTCTTTCTTATGAACATTATGATCAAGCTTTCCCAAAACAAAATCACTTCAATGGTGACAATGTAGTTAAGGAATCATCAAAGTATACAGCAATTGTCAACATTCCTATCACAGAATTGATTGATATGTTTATAGATAAGGTAAGAATTCACTTTTGACACTCATTTGTTTGTTGATAAATATATTCACAAGAGTATTATTAATAGTTCAACTTTGTAGGAGAAATGGACAATTATATTTCCAACACTTGTTTCAAAATCTGAAATAGTTAAAGTGTTTGAAAATGGATCAATCGAAAATCGAGATGGAGCATTGCAATTGGTAATGTTAATTTTGTATAAAACTTTGTTTATGTTAACCTTATATCGACTATTAACTCTCATAAATTTTTAAAAATTATGGTGTGAATTTTATGTTAGATGCATGAAGAAATGCACATTCTGTCACCTCTTGTGCAAACCCGTGAATTTAACGTCATTCGCTATTGTAAGCAAGTTGATGTTGACGTATGGGTAATAACTGATGTGTCGTATGATTCCTCTCGATCAACAATCACCCCTCTTGCTCGCTCTTGGAAACATCCATCTGGATGCTTGATTAACAAGATATCTACAAATTCTTGCATGGTCAGTATAGTTACATATTTGTGAAACACTTCTACAATCAAACTCTTATGATATTTTATTTATTAGACTACTTCATTTGTTACATGTTTTATTTTTTAGGTTACTTGGATCGAAAACGTTGAAGTGGATGATAAGATTCATACACACAATCTATATAGAAATCTTATTGATACATATGATTTATACGGAGCAAAAAGTTGGGTTAAGGAGCTTCAAAGAATGAGTGAGAAGGCTGCTACTTTCTATGATCCAATTATACATGATCAAGAATCGGCAGGAGGTTACACTTTCACGCATTTATTCTATAAATAATTCATATTTTTTAACCGATAAAATTAATAATTAGTTGTTCGATTAACATTTTATTTTTCAGTTATCCAAACATCCGACGGAAGGATGAGTGTGATGAAGCTTGCTCAACGAATGGTGAAGATGTATTTTGAATGTTTGGCCATGCCAAATAAATTGGAATTTCATAATTTTATTGAAAACAACATTGGAGGCATAAAAATAGCTACCAACAAAAATACAAACGAAGGAAAGCCTAATGGATTGATTGTTCGTGCTACTGCCACACTTATCATTCCTCTATCACCTAATAAAGTTTTTGAGTTCCTAATGGACCATACTAAAAGAAATCAGGTATGTTAATTTGTTTAATAATATTTTATGTAATCTAATTATAGTTTTAATTATTATTGATAATATATTGAGTATATTTATTTTTTCAGTGGGATGTTCTTGCCTATGGGAATCCAGTGCAAGAGATTGGACATATCTCTCATGGACATCCAACAAATTTTATATCTATTATCAAGGTATTTATCATTTATTTAAATATTATATTTTAAATTGTGTACAAAAAATTTAATTTTTGTCACAATAGAACCAAACATAATATAATTTTTTTTTTTGTTTTGGATCAGCCTTCGATACCGGGTATTGATAACCAACTCATGATTCTTCAAGAAAGCTTTGTATCACATGTGGGATCTTATGTTATCTATGCTCCAATAGATTCTACATCTTTAAATTTTGCCATTAATGGTGGAAACCCAAGAGGAATTCATATTCTTTCTTCTGGTTTTGGTGTGTGTTCAAGTAAAAAAGAAGATGAGAGTTCAAAAGATGAATCTTTGTTGACTCTAGCTTGTCAAACTTTGGCAAGTGGTTTAGATGGACCTATGATGTTGACTACACAAGCTGTATCAGATGTCAACAACCTTTTGACCACTACACTTGTTAAAGTCAAGGATGCACTTATGGGGATTTAAAAATTTAGAATAGTAGTTTCTTATTTAGAGAGTCAATAAATTTATTATAGATATGTATAATGTATTTTGACATGATTGGTTTCTCTCGGATAGAATCGGTTTTCATTTTAGGTTTTTGAGAAAGATTATGAACATGTTTCTTGTACTCTTTTTTGAGTGCATGGTTGATTTAATTTTTGGAGGAGTCAAAATTGATTTTAGAAGGTATGCTATTGTCAAGAATTAAAACACTTTTATATATGGTGAAAGTGTAATTTAAAATTCAAACTCTAACTTATCCATATGTCCTTATAGATATCAATTGAATGAGTTATGCATATCTGCTTCTAGTATACTATAATAGTAAATTAACCTTAGAATGTTCATGCAAGAAACTATAACTCTTGAATGTAAATTTACTTTCAAATAAGAAGATATTTGATGATTTTTGTTAACAATTGAGATGACAACACATGAGAATAAGAAAAAGATTAGGATTTCCAAAAAAAAAATCTATAGAAGAGCGAGATACAATATTTTATTTTTTAAATTTCCAACAAAACTAAAATTTTCTCCAAGAAAGATATAAAAGTATGTGGTATACTTAAAATCTATGGATTCAAAGTCTATTCAATAAGCATGTAACTTCAACGTGGATGATGAGAGAATTAA